>NC_067483.1:24456556-24756556 GCF_947179515.1 Apodemus sylvaticus | reverse complement strand
TTGTTCATGAGATGTTAGGGAAACTCCACACACATGCAGGGAAATCACACAGCGAGGAGAGGCAGGCAGGGGACAGGAGTTTCAGCATGGGAAAACACAAGTGTGCCGCCACGCCACTGCAGTAACGATGCAGAGACTTCACGTGTGCGCAGTGCTGTGCACTACCATGCCATACTACGAGGAGCTGTGGACGAACAAGGGCATGCTGGGCAAGTGTTCCACTTACTGCATTCTGGGACAGTCTATCGTCATCATGGAATGTGCCACTGTCTTTAAGAGACCATATTTCCTCCCAGAATAATGCACATGTAACACCTCAAACTAACTTGACGTTTTTCATGATACTAATGAAAAATAGCATCTTTTAAGAGCAATAGGCTTGAAGCCCTTGACAATATACACATTCTTGGCCATTTAATAAGATTTACATTTATCTCAGGAAAGCACACAGTAAGACCTTTAAATTCTAACACATTGGGCTTTTTCAAATAATTCCAATGCTAAATTTAAAACACACATGTGTGAATTTAGTGAGTGTGTGAATGTGTGTATACGCATGCTGTGCGCATACATGTATGTGTACCTACAGAGGCCAGAAGAGGGTGTCAGATCCTGTGGGGCAGGAATTACAGGCAGTTGTGATCCACCTAATGTGGGTACTAAACTACAGTCTGCAACAGCAGTTAAGTGCTCTCAACTGCTGAGTTATTTCTCCAGCCCCTTTTACTTTAAGTGTGTGTGTGTGTGTGTGTGTGTGTGTGTCTGTGTGTGTGTGTATGTACATGAGCACATATATGCATATGCCTATAGAAGTCAGAAGAAGGCTTTTGTATCTCCTGGAGCTGAGGTATAGGCAATTGTGAGCTACCTGATATTGTCCTTAGAAACTGCTCTCTGGTCCTCTGCCAGCGCAGCAAGTGTGTGCGCTTACCTGTTGAGTCACTCACTCTCCAGTCCTCAAAAGTCAAACTTTGGCTTAAAGATGGTTACAAAATATAGTCTTTATCTGAGATCAAAACTTCAGAAATTAAAAACATAATATGAGAATATACTTTTAAAAAGATTTCAAATCAAACTTTGACAACAAGACTGCTATGGCCCTAAACCCTGTGATTTAGTGAGAACTGAAAATACTGGAATCCACACAAGTGAGAAAGTGAGATTCTATCTGCCGTTACTATCAAGATGATTACATTGGAGGATAATTCTATCCAGCACCTAGGAGACAGAAGCCAGAGGAGCTCTACAAATTCAAGACTAGCACCATCTAGAAACCAAGCAGTCAAGTTAGACAGCAATATTCCATCTCAAAAACTAACAAAAAGGTCACTTTCACATACTAAACCACTTAAAGAGCATTTGTGAAAACATGGGATATAATTCATGCTTACTAACTCGGAAAGTAGAAAGGGCACACAACATACTCACACTGCCCCTGCACTGCCTCTACTACAGCCAGACCGCTAAAGTAGCCCGGAAAATCTTCCAAGTATTCCTTCTCTCTTGTGTGAGCGTGCATGCTGTGTGTGTTCGTGCATGTGCAAGTGCCTGTATGTAGCATACATTTATGGAAACTAGAGGCCGACACTGTTTGTTCTCTCTCACCTAAATGAAGGCAGCCACTGATCTGGTTAGGCGGCTGGCCAGTGAGTTCTGGGGACCAGACCCGCTTGCCTCTGCTCCTCTGCCATTTCATGCGTGTCCTGCCATGCTTTTTCACACCGGGGCTGGGGATCTAAACTCAGGCCCTCACAATTACACAATCCCTTTGCCCACTGAAGCATCTCCACAGCCCCTTGCTAACTTTTTCTAGTGGACAATTTAGAAGTTGTTATGGCCTGGTAATTTCAGGGTCAAATGGAATCTGTGATTCTCATTTTTCTTTTTTAAAGATTCATATATTTTATTTCTATCAGTACACTGTAGCCATCGGACATACTAGAAAAGGGCATTGGATCTCATTACGGATGGTTGTGAGCACCATGTGGTTGCTGGAAACTGAACTCAAGATCTCTGACAGAGGTCTTAACCTCTGAGCTGTCTCTCCAGCCCGAGCGATCCTCATTTGTTCCTTTCCAGCAGAATTCAGGGGTAGGTAGAAGGTTCTTCAAAGCTTACTGTCTGCTGAGAACTCCTAGGACCATCATCTGCCGAGTGGCTGTACGCCTTACAAAAGAAAGGACTCCTTCCAAGCAGGCAGGACATAAATTAAACCTTGATATATATATATTTCAGAGTTGATACTACTCAATTGTAAAGAGTTCTGGTGTGGGAAAACGGGAGGACACAAAGTTTCTAATTTACTGAGAACTGTAAACTTGCTTTACAAACCCACTGAAAACAAGGTCCTTAGGAAAAAAACTGTGTGTGTGTGTATGTGTGTGCATGTGTGTGTGTATGTGTGTGCACGTGAAGGCCAGAAGACAAGCGGCAGGTTGTTTCTCGGGTGTTCCCACCTTGTTTTTTGGACAGCGTCGCTCAGTGGACAGGAGCCTGCAGAGCAGACTAGGCCTGCTGGCTCAGCATCCCCAGCGTCTTCTTGTCCCCACCTCCTCTGCATGGCAGCTGCACCCTGACCCAGGGGCGCTGGGCCCCAGCTCGGGTGAAGGTGTCTGCCTGAGTCCTGGATATTTATGATACTCCCCTGGCTATTCTATTTAATACGGTAGTGAGCTACACTTAGAAACCATTTACTGGGAAGGTGGTTAATCAGGACGCCAACATCAAGACAGGCACACAGAGTTGCATGCCATCATATTAATGGTAATTCTCAGTGGCCTCACAGGGGTGGCTGGGATGGACAATGTGAAGGTGACAGAGGGTGTGCTTGGGGTTAGTATATGGGCTCCATCTACCTGTTTACAACTTTCTTCCAAGTTTCCTTCTCCAGGCCCAGAGCAGGTGGGAACTGACCTACCAGGGACATCCTCCCCTGCTCGACTACGCTGCCGCTGGGACTGGTGAGCAGAAGAGGAGAGGGTGTGTTAGAGAGGAGAAGGTCAGCCGAGGCTTCTGCTGGCTCAGAGGGAAGCAAGCTTCCTCAAGGCTGAGGACACTGAGACCTCAGCACCCAGACCTTTGCTGGGTGTCTTAGTTAATCACAATCCTTCATGGAGGAGAAAGCTTGCTTCCTGTGATATGAAGGGCAATCAGAGGTCGAAGTGAGACATGAGAAACAGTCTTGGTTAAGTTCACAGTCAACTCTTAGTTTTAGATTAGGCTGTGCTGCCTACACACACACACACACACACACACACACTCACTCACTCTTTAAGTTTACATGCATGTGTGTATGTGTGTGGTGGGGTGCACATGTACTACAACATTACGTGGGGACCAGAAGACAATTTGGAAGTCATTTCTCCTCTTCTACCATGTGGATTTTGTGACCCAAACCCAGTTTGTCAGGATTGGCAGCAAGAGCCTTTACCCTCTGGGCCATCTTGCTCTTAAGTCATTTAGACATTCCCCCTCCAGAGCCCGTCTGCCTCCTTCTCTGCACGTGCCCACAGCCTTCCTGGGTTTCTTTGCCATGCCTTCATTGCTCACATTTCTCAAAACTTGTGGAAGCCAAGGAATCACCAAGTACTTGTGAGCTAGCACTGGCTAGCCCACTGAAAAGTGACACCAGCTTTGACATTTGACAGAGAGAATCACATAAAATAAGCAGACATACAGCATGTAGAATTGTTAAGGAGGAACACACAATTAAATCCTATGGCTGGACATAGAGGTTCACACCTAACCCAGCACTGAGAAACGAGGCAGGAGATCACACATTCCCAGCTAACGAGAGCTTCATGAAACCCTGTCTCAAAAAGCTAAGGGCTGGAGATACAGGAGTAGAGAGCCTTGCCAGCATTTCAAGGCCCTGGATCTGAGCTCCAGCATCACATATGCACACACTCACACACAAGACACAAACAAATTTAACGGGAAAAATTCTATTGCCTTTATTAGATGGCCTTTCAAGAGATAACATGACTCCCTAAGTGCTGGAAAGAGCTTGGTCCTCAACAGCAACGAATCCCAAACAACCCTTGGACAATAGCAAAAGAGTAAGAGGATCTTTTTCCTACTGTAATCAAGGCTGCCCTCGACTGCCCAGCTAAGCATTAGCCTCTCAAAGACAAGAAACTCTTGATTAAATGCCCTGCCCAGCTGCACGGCAGAAGCCAGAAGGCGGCCAGGCAAGCAGCTTGTTCCGAGGTAACAGTCTGTGTTACTTTCCACCAAACACAGTGCACTGGGAAAGCGCGGCTACCACTGACACCTGGCTGGCACACTAACAGAAGGAAAAGGTCAGTGTTGAAGTAGTCGGTACCTCTGGGAGGCTTCCACGGCCAGTCTGGTAGGCAATACCCTTTGAATGCTGTGAGTTGGCTTTTGGTTTTGAAAAAATACCTTAAATACTAAAACTCCCTTCTCTTTGTAGAGTGAAACATCTCTAAAAATGGAGCTAAGAATGAAACAAAGGAAATATTAAACATATTGGAAGTTAATGAGTCTGGACTCTCTTGCCTATATTAGGTTAAAATGCTTCCAAAGGGCTATGGGCGGGGTTCAGCTGATGAGCTGCTTGCCCAGCACACATGTGGCCCGGGGTTTGATTCCCAAAATAATGTAAGGCAGATGTGATCCCCAGAAGCACACAAGCTGCACGCAGTGGCACAGGCCTGCAGTCTCAGCACGTGGGAAGGCAAGGCTGGAGGACTAGAGGCTCAAGGACATGGGGACAGGGCAGGGTATTAAGAGTACATGGTCTTCTGGCAGAGGACCAAGCAGAGGCTGAAAACGGGAATTCCAGCTGCAGGGTGACAGCTTTTTCTGATCTCCCAGACATGCTCACGCCCACATGACAAACACCAGTTACAAATAATAACAGGGCCACTGAGCTGGCTCAGTGACCAGGAACACTCGCTCCTCTCACAGAGGACCAGCACTTGGTGCCCGGCACCCACACGGAGACTCACAGCCTCTAGAACTCCAGTTTTAGGGCACCAGGCACAAACATGCTACACAGACGTAAATGCAGGCAAAATACCCAAGCACATAAAAATTTTAAAATCTTTTTGTTAAAAAGTAGTTGAAGGGCATCCTCAGCCAGAGTGAACTCAGGACTAGGTTAAAATGGCGCCCCATTTCAACACATACAATAAAAAATAAATTTAAAAAAATGTCTAAAAGCGTTCATTCAAGGCGCCTTTTCCAGGCTGGGGGAGTGGTCACTCAGCACAAAGCTGGCCAGCAAGCACGGGCACTCGAGTGCAGAGTGCCAGCATCCATGTAGCAGCTCTTTACTGTTGTGTGTCTGTAACCCCAATACCAGGGAGCTGGGGCAGCAGAGCTCTGCCTAGACGTGCGGCTCACTGGCCGAGCAGTGAGCTGTAGAACACAGATGGCGCCTCATGCTACCCATCTTTTGTTTTGGTGCTATCCTCATTCAGAAGATGCTTCACATACACCTCGCATTCTGTGCAGGCCACGCCACTCACAACAGCAACCGTGTTCACAAATGCCAGTGGATGGCCGCCTAACAGGGCGGCACTGACATAAAGTGACTCCATGCCTGGGGAGTAGTAAGCTATTGTGGCCTAAAGGGCATCATTTCCAAAGACCACATACTGGAAAACTGTCTTAATGCGTCTACTTGATCTAACAGTGAGGCTTCCCCACGAAGCCTTGTGCCCACAGGGCCAAACACGTCGATGGTTAAAGACAGCGCAGTGTGTCTGGAAGGTACAGGCATACTACTTAAGTAGACAAACTGCATCACAATCTGCAGAGCAGTCAAAAGGAAGTTAATACTTTGTAAAAAGTCTAGGGCTGGGGATATAGTTCGTTTGGTAAAGAGTACTTACACACAAGTATGAGGACTTCCTATCAAGCCCCAGAACACACAGAAAAACCAGTGAGATGGGACCACTGAGATGGGCTCAGTGGGTAAAGGCTGGCATGAAGCCTGATGACTTGAATTTGGTGACCAGGACTCCCAGGGTGAAAAGAAGGAACTGACTCAGAAGCTGCGTACTGACCTGCACATGTGTGCTGGCCTGACCCCTTTCCTCAGGTAAGTAACATAACAACCACCATCCGTACGCATGGAGATACGTGATTTTTATCGTTTTGTCTTTGTATTTTGTTAAGATTTCTCTATTCACATGAGGGTATGTGTGAGAGTCCGCCGTGTTTGCCCACAGTAGGCAGCAGAAAAGGGTGCCAGATGGCCTGGGAGCTGGAGTGCTTATGGGCTGCCTAGCGTGCTGGTGGGAACACAACTCACTCCACTCTCAAACACTGAGCAGACTTCAGCCAGGCATTAGGAAGGCGGAAAGGGGAGGTTCCCTGGGACTCACAGGCCAGACAGCCTAGCCTACATGGAGATCTCCAGGCCAGTGAGAGACTGTCTCAAACCAGACAGAACCTGAGGGAACGACACCTGAGGTTGACCTCTGGCCCCACATAGACATAAATGTCTCTACTACAGAGCTAAAGAATTACCAGATAACAATGAAAAGTTTCTGCCAAGCCACGGAAGAGCTTTGCAAGTGCAATACAAGGCTGGCCCTAAGAACAGGCCAAGCTATACCCTCCAGCAAGTGAGACTTGGGAGGATGATGGATATGCCTCTCACCACTGTCACACGGAGGAAGGGATGCGCAGACATAAAGTCCTAGATGGTTAGCTTTGAGACAAAGGGAAAAGGAACCAGAGTGCGCCTGACCTGACCCAATTATGTAGGGCTACGAAGAGAGACTCAGAGGGAGAGAAATCCTCCTGGTGGGAAGTAGGCCATCAAGGGTGTGCTCAAGTGTGTGTTATTAGGACTTCATTTTCTCTCTGCTTCCTGCTGTTGTGTAAGCTCTTCCATATCTGCATCCTATCAGGAGGCGCTCAGCAGAAGTGATGGCGACAGCAGCATCATGCCCTGAGATCCCATCGCCTCTTTCATGAGCAGCGTGTTCATAAGCATCCAGTTGCTTGGCTTGGAAAATAGTTAACACAGCCTCATACCTGCTAGTCTAAGACTTCTGTTTACTTACATTTGGTGATCCTGTGAATTTGAAAATTACAACAGAAACATCTGTTTTTGATTTGTAAATCAAACAAAACCTTCGCGCCACCTACTACTGCATCTTCTAAATCCCAGAGGGGCTCATTGGTTACATTTGCCAATGGAATTTCTTCTGATAAATGCTTAGAGATGAATAAAAATAAGGACCTCAGATGGCAAAGGCCCTGGCCTTGGTGCCACAAGGGCGACTGTAGCACTTGTTCCATCCTGTTCAAGCGAGGCCCAGTCTCTCTCTTCGTGCTGCCTGCGGATCCAGATGTGGAACTCTTGGCTCCTCCTCAAACACACATCTGCCTGTGTGCCGCCATGCTTCCCGCCATGCTGACAATGAACTAAGCCTCTAAACTGCAAGCAGGCCCCAATTAAAAGCTTTCCTTTATAAGAGAAACCCTGGCTAAGACACTGTCCCTCAGGGAAATGTCTGAACTACTTCAGCCTGGAGGAGTGACAGCAGCTATAGTCTGCTCACGAGGACTTCCCAGGGAAGAATTACAGCCTCCTGGCATTGGTAGAGTACCTGACTGGACAACCAGATGTGATCTGGTTGGAAGGTGGGGAAGAGGCCTGGATAGCAGAGTGGTGAACCCTGTTGGGAAGCTGTCAAAGACAGCCCAGAGCAGATATATGATGTAGCCATCTCTGCCACAGGGTCTGGGTTTTTGTTTTGTTTTTTTAATATGGGTTCTGGGGATGGTCCTCACACTTTTGAGACAAGTGTTCTCCTGAATGATGCCCAGCAGCCATATGCCGCTTGTGAAACCCACGCAGGGCTATAACACTGGCAGAAGGAGAAAGGGAAGTGCTACAGCCACCAAGCCCAACTCGCTGGAGTCTGCTCTGTGACGCGGACTGTACCTAGCCAGGGAATGGCGGTCTGGGCTCTGGATTCCCGGGAAGCTACCAAAGCAATAAAGTAATGGCTTGCTGTTGGGCGTCTCAAAAAACAAAATCAGAGTTCTGAGGCTGGGGAGATGGGTCACTGTACAAGAGGAGGCCCGAGGGCTTATCTCCAGCCCTGTGGGGGAAGCGTGGAGACTTGTGTCTATTGCTCCAATACTGAGAAGAAGGGGCAGAAGGAGCCCTGAAGCTCACTGCTCAGTCAACCTAACTGAACTGATGAGCTTCAGTCTGAATACTAAGGTGAAGAGAAACAGAGGAAGATACTTGAGGTTCATCTCTGGCCACACGCAAGTACAACAGGTGTACATGGACACACACATCCTTCCCAGATTAAAGAGGGTGTGTTCTGGGTCTGGGGGGGAATGTGACAGAAATATTTGGTTCTTTTTAAAGTCAGGAGTCTGCTATATCTTAGCAAACATCTCAACTACATTTCCCTCCCAGGCACTTTGCAGCCACAGTGAGGCCCAGATCTGCCCATCCCTCATCAGAGCACAGCGCCAGCCAGCACACTAGTACTAATGCTTTGTTATCACACAGCTTGGTCCATCAGACTACAGATGGGCGGAGCAGGACAGAGAAGCAGTAACTGCACAGCCGTGGCGACACAGCTAGGTGGGCGTGGGGGGCGGTGCACACACTTCTGGGGGATGTGTGTGCCTGGCTCAGGAATGCCTGGAGTTCTGCTTCAGCTCTGAGAACATACCTTTCTCACGTCTGAACTCTTTGGTTCTGTAGTCCATGTTATGATCCTAGAAACAGCAAGTCTTGTTTCGCTGGAATTTACAAAATCTGTGGGGTCCATCTGTCTGGCCAGAGACTCGATGTATTTCAGGATGGCCACTTTGACCTGAGAGACCAATGATCATAAGTGTTAAGCATCGGCTGTCACAATTTTTGAATAGAATTCTTGGCTGGCAGGCAGCCGAAAAGTGCACACCACGAAGGGGAACTTCCCTCTGTCCCCGATGGAGTCTACGCGTGCGACAAGTCTATTCCACATCCACGCTCCTAGATTCTCAAAGAGAATGGCTTTCCCACTGCCAGAAGGCCAAGCTCGGCTCTGCAGCCAGTTCTGTGACACACTCTGGGCCAGGCCCCGACAGGCAATTCCCACCCCCGCTCATCCTTCACCCCATTAGCCTTTGCTCTCAGGAGGAGGAGGCTACTATCTGAGAGACCTGCCGGAGAGCCTCAAGCAAAGTCAGAGGTCAAGGAACGGACTACATATGGGCACACACAGCCTCCGTTCTTTGTGTAGTAACACGACTGAGTTGTCTTGTCATTACAGGTGTGACTTTCTACCTGTCTCAGAGAGTGTCACTATTGAAAAAATATTCTGACACTGTATTGATCTTGGGAGATCAGAATGCTTTTCCCATTATAGGGTCAACTGTGACAAAGCTAATGCACACTGGTCAAGGACGCAACTGATGCTGTTGGCAGAAGTAAAACATGGCACAATTATTCTTGCACATTCTAACAGTAGGCACCTGCCTACCACAGGAACCAGCCATTTGGGACCCCGGGAAATGAGAACAGGTTCTCAGAGGGCTGAAGAGATGCTCCTAGTTATTCAGATCTCTAGGTGAGCCACACAGGGAAAAGAGAACTTGAAAAGCAACCATAAATAACAGGTGTTGAATTACATGAACAGACACCAACCTTGAGGTTTGGAGTTTGAGTTTGATCCACAATAAATCTCATCAAAATGTTAAATTGTTGATCAAATGGAAAGGAATCCCTAGGATAAAAACAAGTTCTTATGTTTAATCCTGCTGCAGATTAATATATACAAAAGTACATTTATATTTTTAAGTAAACATACATGTTTATATATATACATGTATATATATATATATGTAGTCTTTTCAGTTCATATAAATATTAAATTAACATTTCTATATGGAAAACTGAGTGTGGCTAATTTAAAACTGGCTAGGCAGAGAATGCAGGCAAGCAGGTGGCCTCCTACTCCCACCGCTCCCCTTCCTGAACACTGCTTACTGGAGAACTGGTGACTCTCAGGTCCCATCTTTCCATCTGTACTAGGCCACCTAGAGCTTACCCTGTGGAAGCTAAGCAGGTGTCCTCCAGTCTTGTAAGTGCAGGTGACCCACAGAAAAATGCTTGTGCAGTGCTCTGTGCTGGGAACTTCTCTACCCAGCTATTACTCACAGGGATGCCTCGGGCCCAAGGAGCCCTTTTCCTTGCCTCAAGCCTGTGACTAAGCCCGTGCCTGATCCAACCAAGAGACCCTGTGGGCTTCTGCTAGCGAAACTCAATCCTTTCATTCTTAGTGTAGCAATCACTACTGCTGGTTTAAATTGCATAACAGAGGTACTGGGCTGTGACATCTTCCTTGAAGGAAAGATAAGAAAGTTGAGTGTCTGGGAGTGAGTGACAGATCTCTTAGATCTAAGAGACTCTTCCTACAGAGGTATAGGAAGGGACTAAAGATGCAGGTTTGAATCTCTAACTGAGGAAGAAATGTTATCAAGTGTTTCAAGACACAAGTGGAAATGAGAAGAAATAACATGAGAAAACTATAAAGTTTGTAAAGGGGAACATATTACAACCTGGTGTTTTAATCCTAATTACTTATAAAAAGTAAGTTTAAGCTAAGTGGTAGAGCACCTACCAATCAGGGCAAAGCCTTGGGGTTCCCCTGACCCTCAAAGCAGTCGAACTGGCCTAAGAGCATCCTATTTTCACAATGGAAGCTAGAGAGCTGCTTCAGGAACAGCGCACCTCAGTGTCGCCATTTACGGAGTCACACTGGGACTGCACCGAGGGCACCTTTCCTGCAGCTCCTGCTTCAGTCTGACCTTGCTATGAGAGCAGGTATACTATCCGCTGAGGGAGTGAGGGACTGGGCAGAGAAATGAATGTCTTAGATAGACATGCACCAAATTTACTGGTGATTAAGTTTTTTGGGTCTGTTTCTGGTTGGTGCATGTGTGTGCCTACGCTGCGTTTCTCCCTCGATCATTTCAACACTGAGCTGGGATCTGCTGTCTGAGCCCAGAGCTTTCTCCCGTCCTCACGCTGGTGGAGCAAGTGCAGAATAATCTGCACAACTAAGGTTAAGACTCTTACCAAAGCCGGGCATGGTGGCGCAGGCCTTTAATCCCAGCACTTGGGAGGCAGAGGCAGGCGGATTTCTGAGTTCAAGGCCAGCCTGGGTCTACAAAGTGAGTTCCAGGACAGCCAGGGCTACGCAGAGAAACCCTATCTAGAAAAAACAAAAAACAAACAAACAAACAATAAACAGAAATAACTACGGAAAGTACACACATATATAGAAATAGTTTCTCAGCTCAGAGGTTGAGAATAGGTAACAATTGTGACCTTAGGCAAGTCAGCACGGCTTTTGTTTCTCACTGTTAAAACACCATGTTACCTGAGACCTTCCCCTGTGAAAACCCCAAGTCTGTGAACCCTCGGTTCTGTGTAAGGTACTGCTGTGGTAATAGCTTCCGAATGCCTGGGAATCACTTGCTTGTTCTTTTGAGAGATCACCCTTTGTCCTCTGTCTTCTACCAAATCAGCCAGATCACTCCAAGTATTTTCAGATATCGGTCATTCACATCTAGTCCAGGCATGCTAACGCCCCTCAGCTGTACAGTAAGCACCAGGCTTCTGTGGAGAAACACAGTTCCCAAGTGTTTCTGAGCCACTGTAACAGCCAGACGAGCTACCAAGATGGTTGCTATTCTCAAACTCTGAGCTGAGTAACTGTCTATTTCTGTATGTGTGTGCATTCAGTAGTTACTTCTATATTAATTATTTCTGGACACAAACACGCATACACATGCATAGACACACAGACACACACACACACACACAGACACACACACACACACACACACTGCCCACAAAGAGCAGCACGTGGAGACAAGTAGTCAACATTAGGTGTCTTTATCATTTGCCATCAAATGCTTCGAGCCAGCGACTTCCGCTCAGTCAGGAGGCTCATCCTCAGTTTGGTCAGGCTGACTGAGCAGCGAGACCCCCACTTCCCCACTGCTAGGATTACAGGTGCAAACATGCTGGGACCTGAAATCAGGTCCTCATGCATGTGTGGGGCTTCAGCAACTGAGCCTCCTTCTCTAGCACCAGAACTGTCAATTTAGAGACATTTGTGGTCCAACAAGATGTCTACATCATATGTTGATAAATTTCTGAGGCAAGTTAGAAAAAAGTTGAAGTATTAAAATAGAACTTCATAAAGATATAAACAAATATTCTACATATTAATCTCTCTAAATGTTATTTTTTTTTTTACATAAAAGAAAGGGAATTGTTGAAGTTCTATACATTTCATAGGCATTCATAAAATATCATCAACTTGAAGATGACATGTGAGCAGGGGCAACCATGGAAAGACTGAAACCACAAGCCCGGAGCTACTGGTGCTGCCGTTATCCCAGCACTCAGGAGGCAGAGGCAGGCGGACCTGAGTTTGAGGCCAGCCTGGTCTACAAAGCGAGTTCCAGGACAGCCAGGCTGCCATTAGGAAATTCTGTCTTGAAAAACAAACAAAACAAAGGACTAAAATGATGGCCAAGACTCCTACAGCAGTAACACGGCAAGACTGCAGCGCTCACCTGGTGACATCCAGAGCCTTCTGAACTTTTGCTTGCACGGATCCAAGTAAGTCTGCCCCCATCTTCTTAAGCAGCTGTGTGAGAAGGACGAAGAGCCAGTCTTGCAAGTCATCCTTATGAATGATTATGAAATCCACGAGGGTCTCCAAAAACATACTGAAAACCTGCACGAGAGGAAACCAAGCACCTCACACCCTGCCTTCCTGACCTCCTCCACAGCCTGAGAAGGTTCCAAATGCCCGCCCGAGCTGGCCCAGCCCAGTCCTGCCACTCAGGTTCCAAATGCCCGCCCGAGCTGGCCCAGCCCAGTCCTGCCGCTCGGGTTAAGTACTGCTCACATCTTGAGAGGCAAATGCTCAGCAGAATGTGGGGATGGGCTTGGGACAGGCAGGGGATTGGGGACGGCGTACTTGACACTTACTCTCTGTTGTGAGTTCCACCGCACACCAGGCCATGCAACAAAACAAATTCCATGTTAGTCCACAGCAAAGTAAGACCAGTTTCATGCAGTTCCTTTCCTGAAAAAGCTACAAACTGATAAAATACCCTCTTCTCCCTCCATAAACCCGCAACTGTCAGTACAGAGAGAAATACATGTTTTGGAGTTTAATCCTGGAGAATTTTCTGAGAAAGAAAGAAAGAGAGAGAGAGAGAGAGAGAGAGAGAGAGAGAGAGAGAGAGAGAGAGAGAGAGAGAGAGAGAGAGACGGTGGTGGTGGTATCTTGTCCTGGTTGTATACTATTCTGACTCATTCCCTAGCATTCAACACAAACCATCACAGGGATCAAGGGGTAGAAGCCCTATTCATGTTTCTGTAACCATTGAATTTTGTCAAGTAATGTGATGTGTGCCAGTTTCAGATATTAAGAAAAAGGTTATCAGAAGTGCTACCGTCAACCCGTGAATTCTCGTGCCACTCTGGTGACTGCTGCCACTCGAGGTACAACAGTACAGAGTGGAGTGTCCCTGAGCCTGTCTCAGGGAAGGAAGTGGCACCAAGCTTCCCACCCTGCTGCTGCGCTGGGACACCCACCCCACACTCCTCAATTCTATCACAGCAACTATTCACCATGAGGGTCTCCAGTGACCGCTCAGAAAGTCGGCGAGCTCTGACAGGTGGGAATTCCTAGCTTTGCTCAGGCAGCTAAGAATATGAACTAAACTGAGACCTCCAACTCACTGGACAAGAGCCTTCTGATGGAAACAAATTTCCTTCTTTATCCTCACATTCTGCTTCTGAATCAGCAATCTAGAGGTAACGGGTAACAGAAAGTTCATCAATGTGAAACCATCTAACATAGTATCCCTTATGGTCTAACTCTTAGCAGTTACGTTACACTTATGGTTTAAATTATATTGTTCTTAATACTTCCACAGAGAAAAACCTTGATGGTAAGGTCTTTGGCTATCTGTTTGGACTCTACACTCAGTCTTTTGGGGGTTTGAAATCGATGCCTTTGATGGTGTCCTTCCTGGCAGGCCCTCACAGTGATGGAGTGATTACTGCTGCATGAACACGAGGGAGAAGCGGCGCCCTGGGGCTCTGGTTTTTCCACATCCCTAGCTCATGAAAGGAATTCAAGAAATACCGAATGACTGGGTGAATGGGCGGAGGGTGGGTACATGGATGAATAGAGGGCTAGGCTGATGGATGGATGGGTGGTAATGATGGATGATGGTGGGTAAGTGGGTGGATGGGGAGATGGGTGGACAGATGAATGGAGATAAGCAGAGAGATGAATGGATAGGTGAGTAGGTAGGTGGTAGGTGAGTGGACGGACGGACGGACGGACGGAGATGAGTGAATGGATGAACTGCTGCGTAAATGAATGAATCAATAGGTGGGTGGATGGATATTTATTACAAGGACATTCGTATGAGGAAGCAAGAGTAGGAAAGAAGAAAAAAGGAAGTTGCTGAACTCTGGTCGCCCACCACAGGCTTTATTCTCCCAGTATGACTTGAAAGAGACCACCTTTACTAGGTGCAATGCTGTCCACAGTGCACTTAGGTCCTCTCCATCCCACACTCTAGCATCTCTCTGGTGTTTAAGCCCTCAGCTCTCTCTCCCCACTTCTCCAGTTTCTCACTCTTTAGATATCACTAGCCCTTACTAGCTCTTTCCAAAGAATACGATTTATTTAAAATATAGTTAAATCTAAGGGGCTTTTGTAAAGAGGCCCCCTTTCAACACTACCCCTGGTGGGGTTTCTGAGAAAGATTAGGGAAAGGGGAGAGGCGGGAGTTTCATTGAATCCTTAAAGCTTGGTGTCCCAGAAGGCAGAAGTACTACCCAGCAGAACTCCATCTACCAAGTTCTTCAGGAGAAACAGCTGAACTTGGTTTTGTAATAAAGGCAACAAATAGATTTTGTATTTAATATATAAATATAAATACTTAAAATATATAAGTGTATAATATATATAAATATATAAATTCTACCTGAGATACCAAAGTAACCGTATACATTTTCCCACTACTGTAACTTGTAAAAATATACTATATTATATTCTAGACCCTAGCACACTGTTTGGCTAAAAGCAGACAAACATAAATTCCTGCTAATGGAATGAAAGACTCGATCTGCCCTTTCATGACATTCCCTATTTGAGGAACACTTAATTTGAAATCGATGATCATGTACGTTCCCAATAATTACACTTTGGAAGATGTTAATGCAGACTGCTGGGAAATTCTCTCTCAATTCTGGGGTGTATTGCACAGTTGCACAGGCATGCACATAGAATATACATAAGGTCTGGTTACCTTGCTGTGCGGGTCAGCAAACATTCGGGTGAAAATCTCACACAGTCTCTTCAATTCTACTCGACTAGTTGAGAAAAAAAATGGAAATAAGTGAGTTGAAAATGTAATGTCAGCCGGGCGGTGGTGGCGCACATGGTAATCCCAGCACTCTGGGAGGCAGAGGCAGGCGGATTTCTGAGTTCGAGGCCAGTCTGGTCTACAGAGTGAGTTCCAGGACAGCCAGGGCTACACAGAGAAACCTTGTCTCAGGGGAAAAAAAAAAACAAACCAAAAAACCAAAAAAGTAATGTCACCAGTAATATTAGATTAAAAACCCTTTACCTAATCTTTAGTTATGCAATTAAAAAAAAAACTATCTCAAACTATCTTTCCTAATTGGTGATGAGACTGAGCCTCTCAAAGGCATAGTCTCAGTCTCAGTTTAGGGTGAGGGAACAAACTTGACTGCTGTGTACTCGGTGCTGCCAGAAGTGAACAGGTAGGAACCAAGTTCCCTTACTTCAGCACAAGTCAATTTCCTACCTGCTAGGCTGTGTGTGTGAGCATGTGTGAGCATGTGTGAGTGTGTGTGAGTATGTGTGAGCATGTGTGAGTGTGTGTGTGTGTAAAGATCACAGGACAAAGAGTGGTGGTAAGTCCTCTCCTTCTATCCGTGGGGCCCGTGGACTGAACTGGGTTGCCGGGTTGGGCACCATCACCCACTGTGCATCTCACTGGACCACATACTTGCACTGTTCCCTGAGTACAGTGCCATCCTTGTGCCTTTCAGTCAGCCGGGAAACTGAGGATAAGCACTATGCTACACGGCTGAGGACTGTACAAGAAAATGGCTAACACTAGGACCACGAAAACCTCCGTGTACACTGGTGCCCCCTGCCTTCTCTCATCCTTGAAGCACAACTGAGTCTGCTTTCACATCAAGGATGGAAAGAACTGTTCTTTCTGGTCACACCATAACAATCCACTTCTTCAGGCACCTGAGATCCAGATGCCTCAAAGATCCTTCAGGTGATGAGAGCTAGCAGGTTCTTAAGAGCCATTGCAGGGTGAGGGTGGTGGGGGATCTAGTAAATACCATGAATGCAGAAAGGGGACCAATCAACAAAACTCCAACAACGGCCATGATGAATCATACTCATGTTGTGTCGGACGTATCACTAGGGTGCCTGTGTACTGGGAGGATATGACAGAAGCTCTCATAGCATCTTCATGGACAGAAAGGGTTCATGGGAGCAGGGGTGAGCACGGCCGACAGAGGCAGACTGGACACTGACACTTAGGGGTACGGCTAGCCATGTAGCAGTGCTCATGAACCACATGGGGGTCCTCCATCCACGGCCACAAACCTGCTTATACAGGCTCACAATTTATTTATCAAAACAAAACCCAAACAGGCAAGCAAGCAAGCAAATAAAGAAAAGACAAAACTCCCGCCTTTCTTTGAAGTAATGCTCAAGGGTTGCACAGCGTATTTCTCGGGTTCTTTACTCACATCTGCCTAACAGACTGGTCTTAAGACCCAGGCCATGCTAATAGGCTTAATTAGTGATCAGATTTATCTTCCATTCTCCATCCTTTCTCCCATCCTTTTTCCTTTGTTTTGTTTGTTTGTTTTTAGGGGGGGAATGGAAGGGGTGGGAGGATGGGGGTAGGTAAGGGTAGAGATAGGCTCTCACTCCATAGTCTAGTCTGGCTTAAAACTTACTGTGTAGGTCCAGGGTTGCCTTGAACTGACAGGGATCCCCCTGCTTCAGATGCCCAAGTGCTGAGATTACAGGCATATACTATCATACCTAGCTAATTTCTCTATTATTTCAAAAAAGTTATAAAATAATAGCATGGCAACAGAGATGTGATGGAATTTGCTATAGATGCGTCCCTTTATTTAGTCTATACAATCTTGGCTTCTAAATGTTTTATAAAACACCAAAGGAAGGTACAAGAAATCCGCAGCACAAAGCCAGCATGCGGCTGCTGCTGAGGACGCTGTTTCACTGCGGACTTGCTTGGACGCCGAGACTGTACACATGAGCGTGCAGACTTGTGCCTGCCGCAGCTTCTCCTGGAGCCCTGGGGAGAAGTGAGCCCTAGCAACACCGATGCTGTCTGGACCTGGCTCCTCGGGGACATCATCTAAAGGATGCTCCTAGATGTGCACCTGTAGGAACCAAACCTCCTAGCAACCTAACAGATGACAATGGCTTCGCTAATGTTTTCAGACATCTGGGTGGCAGGCATTATGTCTTCCCGGTGACTAGAACTTTGCAAGGACTCTATAATGGCAGAGGCACCTCAAAGTCTCTGATGAGTCCAACAGGGGACCGAGGTGCGTGTCCTCACCTCAGTGTTCTTTGGCTCTTCAATAAGTTCTGCAGGCCCAGGAGCCCCTCTTTCCTTTCTGACCAGTTGGAACTCGCACAGTGGTTGAGAACCTCTGCTACATCTTCAGTCTGCCGCAGATAATGGGGGATGCCACCATTCCTGGAGCCGTACGAGCGCTCGGAGCACACGCTGGAGGCGTCACTGTTGGCGTCATCGTCAGAGTACATTCCATAGGGCTCGTACCTCCTCCTCACAGGCTTCTTCTGAAATGTGCCACGAGGAGCAGGGGAGGGAGGAGTGGAAAAGTGAGCCAGCCATGACGCATCCATCAAAAACTACAGTGCAGAGTTAAATATACAAAGACACACACACACACACACACACACACACACACACACACACACACACACTTTGTATGCTTACAAATTAGGGAATAAAAACAGAAGTGTCAAGGTAGATGACATAAGTGACATGCTGCCCGTTTTTGTGAAGAAAGAATTTTTCGTCCTGTAGAAAGTGTGTATGCATGAGGGTGGTGGAAAAGGGGATTTTTCAGCCCGGTGGATTTGGTGTCAATCCTGGTATTACTGCTGAACAACTGTGCCAGTTTCTGCCTTGGTGACTCCTCTCCAGGAGGGTAACTATTACAACTGCCTCAGCACACTAGTGTGAGGGTTTAATGAATCTGAAGGCGGAAGCACCAGGTCACTGCAGCTGTGCTCACATGCACAGCCCCTGCAGAAAGCAGGGCCATCTACCTGAAGCACAGTCTGTGGATGCTCTTGAACAATCATGCATGCGTAAGAAGTCTGCAGTTGAACTGTTAGTGGTGGAGCTATTCTATGCAAAAGAGTCCAGACTGTATGAGCCACTTTAGACAACAGCATCATTTGGCTTTTTAAAGTAGCCTACAATAGCCCCTTCGTTCCCCTCCCACACTCTGAATATAAGTCAGTGTGTTAAACCCATATATAGTATGGTATGGTTGGCACATATGTTTCCTAAGTGCAGTTCCTGGCTCAGGCCACACAAATAGTTTTAATTTTCAAACAATGTTAATTATTTTGAATTCCAGTGCTCAGGACAGCACTGCCTTCTGTCCCAGCAAAAATTCCTCGTAGCATCCCCTTTGCACCTTTAAAAATACTTTTTATTTAGATGATAACCTATGTTTGATTTACACTGACATATAAGGCAGATTTCCTAAAATGAGAGGTCGGATGACAGATCTGTTCATGAAGTTATGATTATAAAACTGACACAAATAGAGTTAATAAAATAACACACAGGAAGGACAGGGCGCAGAGTGACATAAAAACAGAACAGCCTCACAGAAGGGTGTGCAAGGAGACGGCTCCACTCCACCGCAGTGAATCAGAATGCTTACCAGAAACACTGAGACCACAATCTCTAACTACAACTACATTTTGTGCTGCTTTCAACTAAATTCTAAAAGAAATAGAGTTGCAACAGAAAAAAAAAAGTTGTAAACAAAAGTTTAAGCACAGGTACCTTGCTCCTGGCGTCTCCTAACAGCTGTAGGCAGGAAAATATTGAAGGATGGGGAAAAAGCATAGAGAATTATGTCAGAAGCGCATGTGGGGATTGTTCTGGCAACAAAAGTGTACAGCAACATCTCTTAGCAAACCAAAAACAGGTCAGCAAGCAGTTGGTTTGGAGTAGATCGTAGCAGGCTGCAGTCCAAGTGGCATGTCCTAGTCCTTCTGGACCTGTCCCAGGCTCTCTGGGTCCTGGCAGACGTCTCGCTGAGATCTCCCACACACACCCACTGTTTGTCCCTATGAGATCTGTCTACCCCAGGGGCTCCCATGATTCCCTACCACGCTTCCCTCTTCAGAAGCAGGTCACTCAGAGATTAGGCACAGTGGACAAAGGAGCAAGGGTAGCAAGGGCAGCCTGGGAGCTGGGGCTCGGAGGAGGGCACAAGGGGAGCAGAAAGGTCTGAGTCTCCGGAGTGCCACTCTGCCTTGTAGGACTTTGCACACAGGCCCTGCTGTGGGCTTTAAATAACTATTTTAAAAAAAAGCAAAACAAAAACAACAAAACTGCTCTAATTGGAAGTCCCTTTCAACTGAGGGTTCAGCTCCACTGTTTCCTAGTCCTCTGACCACCACATGCTAGGGTCTCTGAATAAATAAAAGGCACATTCAGGAGGCTTTGACTTGAAAACTGCCTCACCGATCCTGTCCAGCCTTTGACTCAGGTTAAACCATGGTTAGAGCATACTCCAGTACCTGCCTGAAAAGAGTCCTTCTGCAAACAAGGCTGCCGGGTGGGCCGGCCAGGCCAGCTGCTGAGCAGACAGCTCTGAGAGTGCTGCCAGCTTCCTCTCTCTCAGATGCACACTAAGGAAAGAGCCTGACTGTGAGGAGCGAAGCAGAGACGCAGTGACAAGAGCGGCATCTACAGCAGCCACGGACCGGCCGTAAAGCACTGATCAGGGGGCGCAGGCTCCAGTCAAACCCTCAGACTGAAAAGCAGGGTGGCGCTGTTTGTGGTTGCTGTTTCCTAACAAGAGATACGTCTCACAACAGCAGTGGGGGGGAGCCACCAATGAGACCATTTTGAAGAGCACGTATTTCACATGTTGGCACATGACCTAGGTGTGTGAGACTCTTTCTATCAGCCAGGGACAAGTTCAGCACAACAGGAATGTTTGCTGTGCCACAGACTGAAGGAACCATGTGCACTTGATGGTTTTTTCCCCCCAAATATTACAATTAATATGCAAAATCCTCCCTCTTGTGCTTTACAACTTTAGAAACTAAATCTTAACATATAGGAAAAATTTTCTGTATGTGTGTGTGTGTGTGTGTGTGCATGTACGTGTACATGGGGGAGGGAGGAGGGAGAGAGAGAGAGAGAGGAAAGAGGTCACACTGGGGTCCCATTCCCTAGACACTGTTGACCTTGTTTTGAGACAGGGCCTCACTTTTACCCAAACTCATGGATTCAGCTGGACTGGCTGGCCAGCAAGCCCAAGATGTCAGCCATTCCATCGCTCTGGCCCTGGGATGACTGGGGCACACCACCACACACGGTGCTTTTTGCACATGGGTTCTGGGGGTTAACCCAGGCCCTCGTGCTTCCATGACAAGTATTTTATTAGCTAGTTCCCCAATCCCAGCTATTATTCTCAAATACTAAGTTGATCCATTTTGGGAGTATGGGTGACTCTCTTAAATCAGAATATCACACAACAGAATAAATGTATGTTTCAGATCTCAGACTCTATCATCCACTGCTACAATCATACATGTAGGCTATGTTATCAGAGCCTACAAAGCAACAGAGGCAACGGGATGGAAAACAGGCAATAGTGTGGGAAAAGAAGCTATGATAATACAGAAAACAAAAGCGATAGCTAGATGACATATGGGAAGCCCGATGCCATCACGAGTTCCTGAACACTCAGAAGCATGGGTCAGCTTCCTGACGCAGCTGTTTCTTGGGCAGCAAATTTGACTATGTGTTGTAAAAAGTGTGAGAGGAAAAAAAATAATAAACTTTACATAAGTTTTCTTTTTCTCCTATGAGTGTATGTGGTTTGTGAGCACGGCCGTCAAGGGCCTTCCCTAACTGCCAACCATACTCACGTGAGACAGGGCTTCTCACAAGATCCCACAGGGTGCTGACTAGGATGTGGTCTCACTGGCCGGCTAGCTCAGCGGACGCCATTTCTGCCTCTGGAATGCTGGGAATACAGGCAGGTCCCTGCGCCTGGCCCTCACCCTTGCCTAAGCTTTGATGGCGGGGCCACCATCCCAGCCCTGTCCTCACACTGGGAGAAGAGTGTAGAGATGACTTGGTCACCTGAGTTGGGGGCAATTTCATGTTAAGACAGACTATACAGACGAGCAACTGTGTGACTCTATCCTCCCGGCCTCTTACCAGTGCGTCGGCCACGGCAGCTTCCAAGTCGGTGCTGGTACTCAAGACCCGCATGGCACTCACAGACCCAGGGATGCGTCCTGACTGGCCCAGCCCAAACCGATCTAGTCAGAAAACAAAGCAGAACGCGTCAGTCTACTTACATCTTCTCAGTCCTCAGGAGGAGTCCTGCCTCGCCCACAACGACAGAGACGCCAACACTTCTAGCCAGTTTGAACTGCACCGGACTTGCCTGCAGTGGTAGGGCTAGTCACTCACAGTTAACACTAGTGGGCACAACTCGGGCTTTTCCTTCTTGGCGTTTTGATTTCTTTTAAGTGGAGCCTGTTCAGAAATTATGTTCCTGAAAGGGTTTGAGACACATGATGGAACTTATTATAGAAGGATGCGGCTCTGGGTTGGGACTTTTAATCTATTTAGCTGTCTTCTAGAAGACAGTGTCCTTGATGCTTGTTCAACACAAGCAAGCTTCATGGTCTGGGAAACAAGATTTGATGCAAGGTTAATGGGAAAAGTCAAAATCCCAAATAAATTATTAAATTGACCTTAATTTTCCTTGGTGTTAGTATTAACAGTTAATGCTATTATTTAAATTTACTAAAATTATCTAATCATCATCACAAAATGCTAGTGCCTTCTTTTTCAAACATTAATCATCTAGATATCATCAGTATAAATTTTACCTGAGTCCCTTTAAGGATTTTTGAATGATTAATTTTATATAGAAAAGGCTGAAGGAATCCAAAAACTTAAGATAAATTTTTGCAATTTAAGCAATTATTCTAAAGTTCTTATCTCCAACCTTTTTTATTTGTGTGTGTGAGTGTGTGTGCGTGCGTGTGTCTGTGTGAGCGTATGTCACCCATGCTCTCACAGGCCAGGAGAGGAGGGAAAGGCGGCCTACCCCAGGTGCTGGCCACTCAACGTGGCCCCTGAGGAGCCGGAGCCACGGAGGAGCCTCTCTAGCCCCTAGGGCTGCTCTTCCTCAAGGTGAACAGGACTTTCTTTTTAAGGTCCTTTAAAGCCCCAGCGGGACAGGAGTTACACAGCCCAGGGAGGACCCACCACCCACTGACGAGAAGTTTACTCATCAAAATTCTCGTACTTAATGTTAGGATGAAAAACGTGTCCTTTCTGACTTAGTAAAGAAAAAACAATTTGGACCAGGAAAAAAAAAATAAGTGTCTGCCTTAGCCACACATCAGCAATGCAGCATTGGAATAAGATGGATGGTGGTATTTTAAAGGAATCCATCTTTGTTTTTAAATTACACGTTAATTTGTTGATTATTTTGTGGGCAGCGGCTATGGTACTCATATGGAAGTTGAGTCTCTCTTCCGTTGTGTGGGCCTCAGAAACTGAATGCAGGCTGCCAGGGATGGCCGTCTTTCCCTGCTCAGGGAGCCCTTGTGACTTGACTTACAAAATGATACATTTAAGCTTTTGACAGAAAACAAGACTTCATCTACAAACCTGATGAACTTTAAAATAAAGTATTATTTAGCTATTTAAAACTATCAATTTCAAAACAATTTACTCTTCTACCACCACAGGCAGGGAACATAATTTAAATACTGCTAGTCAAAAGATTCATACACAGTCACAGATTTTTTTTTTTAATAAAGAAGAACAATTGTATGTCATACTATCCCCTTTTTTAATGCACTTGCTGATTACAAACGTCATCTTATGCCATGAAGTTTTGGAGGTGAGCTGCTATTGCTACACGAATTACAAAGACCGTGGGCAGTCAACTCGAAGCTACACGGATGCTTATTGGCTGGAGTGTGAAGCAGGGGCAGAATTAAGGGTTATGGGCATGCTGCCTTCTGAGTAATTTTGGCTCACTTTTTTTTTTCCATTAAAAAAGGGTAGATAGCAGGGAATTTATGAGTAACAAAATGAGTAATTCAGTAAAAGCCATTTAAAAGTTACCCAGCATAAACATAAAGTCTTAAAAACAAAAATTAAAAAAAAAAAAACAAAAAACAAAAAAACGAAACAGAAAGAACACGAGTAGATTTCATGCCAGCAATTCTTATTCCAGGGATAATATTGAATCTTTTCAGACAGAAAATTAAAACTTACAATAATAAAGCAAGTCCTCGGTGCTTCCCAGGTGCATACAGTTTGCCACACAGCGACTGTCAGTCACCTGACAGAGTGGGTAATGTGAGCTGTGATCTAAGGGGACATGCTGGTCTCCATCTAAGCATGACAGCCTTTCTGTTTTCACCAGGCAAACCCCTGTGGTCCATACTCACTGTTCCAAGGCTATGATAGAGCGGCTTCCCCAGGGATGGATGCAGAGGGCTATGCCCTCAGGCTGGCCCCTAATCCTTGGAGGAACACGCTCAGTCAGAGCTTACATGGTGAAAACATGCAGCTGCCTTCGTTTAGAAGAACCAAAGGGCAAGTAATTCGCTTGATAAACAGGTGAGCGTCGGCACTATTAACAGTGTGTGGGTTAGTAGAGCGTGCTGACTCTATTGAGAAAGCAGCCGTTAGCGGCTGTTAGTGTAGGAGAATGATGCCAGTTAAGGTGGCAAATGGATGCATCTTTAGACACGCACTCTCTGCATCTGTGGCCAGTAGGTTTGCTACGTTGAATGAAGCTGAGACAGACAATTTGGCACTCACAGGCAATGGGGCCAACCTCTGGCCTGTGTATGGCCTGGATCCTAACCTGCTTTCTATAAAGCTTTCAGGGCAATATATTTATTTCCCTATGTATGAAATTTTGCATGCTGTAATCTGAGGTGTGAGGAACTGGGACCTGAGTGTAACTGGGGCCTGACACTAATACTTAGCATCTGAACATATTTGGAGTGAGGACTGTGGAGACGAGAGACTGCAGGGTGACAGCAATCCCCACTCCCGTGGGAGGCTTAGTGACACCTATTCTGGGCCATTCTCTTCTTGGGGAGGAGGTGTGAGTAAAGAAGTACTTCCCTGAGTTTTGTTTCGATGTAAAGATGAACGCTAGAGAAACAATGCCAAGCAGGTGGTCAGGCATCAAGCTATGAACAGAACCATAAACATTCAACAACTCAAAAAAAGAACAACACAGGAGGGCAAACATGAGGCACAGACATGCCAAGCGCTGGCTGACACGATGACAACGGAGGCGGACATGGTGGGAGGACGATGGAGAGGCGGAGGCATGCAGTTAGCACTTGTTCACCTGACTGCCCAACAGATTCAGCAGTGGAGAGAGCGCTAGTGGACCTGGAATGCCGTCGAGAGGCTGCATGTAAAAGGAACGGCAACACCCACAGGGTTAACACACAAGTACCAGGAATGCGGGGCTGCCGCCACCGAGGCCGCGTGCCCCATGAAGGAATGGTGCTGGGTATGAATGGACAGCAGGACTGGCCCCATACTGATGGGGGCCGCCGGCCTCACACAGCTCGTACACACACAGGCATGACAGAGGCACCCATCACAGTGCTTCACACTAGGACGCACTGACGGACTCGGACTCCAGAGTCAGATCCACACCACGAAGCTTCTATCAGCCATTATGGAAATAAGGCACATGAGGAACATCAGGAGTCAGAGCGCCATCTGACCCCAGGGTGGACAGCGAGAGGATGGACCGTTAACTCAGCTCACGAGATGAGTCACTGGTATGTGATGCATATGCCACCATGCACCAAAAACAAAAGCAGAGAGGTTCATAATGGCATCTCAACAGAAATGCATGGGATACAAGGGGCTCAGCAAGCGCATTTGCCCCTGGAAAGGCTCGGTGTCTGCTGCACAAACGCCCTAGTTGTTAGTGTACTTGTTTAACTGTGGGGAGCCCATGGGTGCTGAGTGTAGAAGATTTCCTTGGAGCCACAGCTGCAGGAGGATGAGCACCATTCCAGAAACACACGTGGCAGGCCTGGTTTGCCCACGGCTAGCTGTGGCCTCGGTAATATACCAAACCTGTTTCTCTCACCAGTTCCTCCCTCTTGTCTGACAGGGAGACTGTTAAAGGGGCACACACAGCAGTGCCAGCACACAGCTGCGCTTGCGACAGGATTAGCACTGGGGCAGCAGACAAGGTCAAAGGAAATCTATATTTAGGATAATATTTTATGATATTTGTAATGTGTTTATGAATTCATCAACCTGAGGAAATGGATGTTAAATTCCATCCTTGTGAAGAGAGTAACTTTGAAAAATAATTATAAAATAAGCAATTGATGTGAAATGCTGACGTCACAGGTCCATCTACCACTCAGCTAGCTCGTGCAGTGAGAAGAAGCAGAGACACCTGCTCCCTTGGTGCTCCATCACAGAATGTCCACGTTTAACCAAATCCCAGCAAGGCAAGCCCTTTACTCCTGTCCAATATTGTGCACATATTAAAACTTACACATTTACTCATAAAGCATCGACTAAGCCCCATATCACTTAATAAAATATACACCCCATGGCAGATGTGATATTAAAAAGCAAGTATTACCTGTTAAGCAATACAAATTTTAGCAGCTTGAAATTAAAAAGGTGGGGAAGGGGACTTTCTTTTTGGAAGATTCACGCACAAAACACTGAGCCGATGTATCTAGAACAAGACTTACCATGCTCCTGGGGGAGGAAGCTGGTTAACGTTGTGCTGCGACCAGAGCGAACTGCGAAGATCTTATCTACCACACCAGCGCTGTGTCTTGACAGCTTACACTGACCATGGTTTTAAGCAATACTTGGTCTGTCTGTAGGTTTCTTAAAACTTATTTCTATGGTTTGAACTCAATACTCTAGAGTACGACTGTTGTGTAATGACTCCTCTGTCGAATTCCCAAGCATACACTCAGCAATGGACTCCATGGGGGACCCACTTGTGTCAAAGCCTGACTGGCAGGAGAGCTCTCCAGTCTGTGACTTCATTTAGCTCTAGGCTCTCAAGATGCTTCAGCATAGTGCTACAAACTTAAAACGACAGATAGAGCTGTAACCTATGCATGGCTGTAACCTATGCACGGCTGTAACCTATGCACAGCTGTAACCTATGCACCGCTGTAACCTATGCACAGCTGTAACCTATGCACCGCTGTAACCTATCCACAGCTATAACCTATGCACGTCTGTAACCTATGCACAGCTGTAACCTATGCATGGCTGTAACCGATCCACGGCTGTAACCTATGCACAGCTGTAACCTATGCAGGGCTGTAACCTATGCACAGCTGTAACCTATGCACCGCTGTAACCTATCCACAGCTATAACCTATGCACGGCTATCCCTATGCACGTCTGTAACCTATGCACAGCTGTAACCTATGCACGGCTGTAACCAATCCATGGCTGTAACCTATGCACAGCTGTAACCTATGCACGGCTGTAACCGATCCACGGTTGTAACCTATGCACAGCTGTAACCTATGCAGGGCTGTAACCTATGCACGGCTGTAACTTATCCGCATCTGTAACCTATCCACAGCTGTAACCTATGCACAGCTGTAACCTATGCATGGCTGTAACCTATCCATGGCCGTAACCTATCCACGGCCGTAACCTATCCACGGCTGTAGCCTATCCACGGCTGTAACCTATGCACAGCTGTAACCTATGAACAGCTGTATCCTATGCACAGCTGTAACCTATCCACGGCTGTATCCTATGCACAGCTGTAAGCTATCCACGGCTGTATCCTATGCACAGCTGTAACCTATGCACAGCTGCAACCTATGCACAACTGTAACCTATGATGGCTGTAACCTATCCACGGCCGTAACCTATCCACAGTCGTAACCTATCCACGGCTGTAACCTATCCACTGCTGTAGCCTACCTACCGCTGTAACCTAAGCACAGCTGTAACCTATCCACGGCTGTATCCTATGCACAGCTGTAAGCTATCCACGGCTGTATCCTATGCACAGCTGTAACCTATGCACAGCTGCAACCTATGCACAACTGTAACCTATGCATGGCTGTAACCTATCCACGGCCGTAACCTATCCACAGCCGTAACCTATCCACGGCTGTAACCTATCCACTGCTGTAGCCTACCTACCGCTGTAACCTAAGCACAGCTGTAACCTATCCACGGCTGTATCCTATGCACAGCTGTAACCTATCCACGGCTGTAACCTATCCACAGCTATAACCTATGCACACCTATAACCTATCCACAGCTGTATACTATGCACAGCTGTAACCTATCCACAGCTATATCCTATCCACAGCTGTAACCTATGCAGGGCTGTAACCTATGCACAGCTGTAACCTATCCACAGCTGTAAACTATGCACAGCTATAACCTATGCACAGCTGTAAACTATCCACAGCTATAACCTATGCACAGCTGTAACCTACGCACGGCTGTAACCTATCCACGGCTGTATCCTATGCACAGCTGTAACCTATGCACGGCTATAACATATGCACAGCTGTAACCTATGCACAGCTGTAACCTATGCACAGTTGTAACCTATGCACAGCTGTATCCTAAGCACAGCTGTAACCTATGTACAGCTGTAACCTATGCACAGCTGTAACCTATGCACAGCTGTAACCTACCCACAGCTGTAACCTATGCACAGCTATAACCTACCCACAGCTGTAACCTATGCACAGCTGTAACCTATGCACAGCTGTAACCTACCCACAGCTGTAACCTATCCACAGCTATAACCTATGCACAGCTGTAACCTATGCACAGCTGTAACCTATGCACAGCTGTATCCTATGCACAGCTGTAACCTATCCACAGCTATAACCTATGCACAGCTGTAACCTATGCACAGCTGTAACCTATGCACAGCTGTAAACTATGCACACCTGTACATTATGAATATGCTTTCTGTCATTAGTCTCTAAAGGCACAGCACAGGCAGCATTTGCCCAACATTTACATTGTGTTTCATATTATAAATAATCCTGTGACAGTTTAAATGTATGGGCAGGAGGCATGGGGAGCACACGCTGTGTGTTGTGTAATACTCCAACATTTTACAAAATGGAAGTCAGCATCTGCAGGCAACCCTGGAACCAATTCTCCACAGAGGCAGAGAGCGTTTTGAATTTAATGAAACATGATTTACCTTTCTTTCTTTCCTAATAAAGTCTGGCCATCTAAGTTTACTCAAAGATAACTGATGGATGTGATTATGGAAATCAACAAGGAACAGGAAGTGTTCAGGGACACACAGCAAGCTCCCACAGGACAGCCACTTGCTGGGAAGCCTCTCTGAATCCCCAGGTCCTATCCTCAAGCCTGGAGACCAACACTTCAGGACAGTCTTGTGCCCTCTGCTCTGCGTGTGGCTCAGGATGAAACCTCACTAAGAAGCATTTAGCACACTGCTGAGCAACGTGCGAGACATTCACCAGAACTGCGTTTGAACAAGGCAGGCTGGGAGTCAAACCATGCCTGGTTCTGCAGCTTAAATGTATGACTGTGAGACTGGGCTTGGAGGCTGACCATAAGGTGCTCTGTCTTCAGTGTGAGAGGGACTGAGGGCACCTGTGCCAGCTGATGCTACAAATGGTGCCTTTTAGTTACTCCTTGGATACAAGCCTGTGGAACAGATTTAACCCAAAGAGGTTGGTTAAAAGGCACACTTTAAAAATTTAGCTCAAACAACCTTTCCTACTTCCCTGACACAGCAGAAGAGAGCAGCTGGTAAAGCCTGAGTGTATTTGGAATTATAGCTTCTGCCTTGGGCAATAGTAACTACACAAAGCAATATTTTGGGATGTCACCAAGACATTTGAGAGGTCTGTTTACCCAAAGAACAATCAATTGTTCAAGGTTTAATCTAGGTACAAAGAATTCATCCCTCTTTGCCCAATCCACAGAAAGCATGTAAGAATTCAAGGCTAGGTCTACAGACAGTGTAAAACGTCAGCCACCAAGAAAAATGCTGACCTGCTTCTAACAGACAAAATCATCCGCAGATTGAATTGCTTGCTCATGTAACCGGTTGTTTGAACGGTCAAATAGTGAGCCAAGACGTATAAGGTATACAGCCTGATTTAAAAGGAAAAATCGCCAGTTCATTCCAGGGAACACAGTATCACTGTTGACCCAGAGCTCAAGGGAACTGCAGCATATCTGATACACACCGGGAAAGCTACCTGCCTGAGGGACAGGAGATAGCTGACAACTTCAAAGAAGGAGCCCTGAAGTAAGAGAACTGTCTAGAAGTGTCTGGAATCTGTCTTCAGAGCCTGCGTATTGACTTCGATCACTGGCCTGCCACTTTGATCTACTCCTGCCTCTCTCTTGGATCAACACGTAGAGTGAAAATATCAACTGAGCAACTTAGAGTGAAAAAAATCCCTGAGTGCTGAGGGCCTGTGCCACTGGGAATGAGGGTCATGCAGATCTAGGTCTAATTACAAGGTCACGTCTGCTCTCACATTCATTAAGAGTACAATGTACACCCTGACGACACCACACACGCCAAGCAACTGAAAAATAAACCGTTGAAGGATAAAAAAAAATGTTCCTTTCATTAGTGTTGATGGACATCTTTGGGAACAGATAATCACTAAGAAATGTAGTGTGCCCATTTTAGAGCAAGACAAGGTTCTTAAAACTAAAAACAAAACTCACTTAACTTCCAAAATGTTCTAAAATTACACTCTGTTCTCCCTTTCAATACTCTCTCCTGGGCTCGGCCGATGTGGCTCAGAGCCTAGCACCCTCAAAGCTTGATGCACTGGTTCCATCCTTAATACCACAAAATCCCTATAGAAATTAATCTTTAGTAAAAGCAAAGGAAAACCAGAAGTTTGATGACCAAGTGTAAATTCTGAGTTCCCCTCCCATGCAGGCAGGCAGCCATTCTCTTCAGCTGAGTTTTGCCTTAAGTTAGGAACTACCTCAATGGGTTTGCCCAGGGCAAGGGACCAGAAATGGCCATGGCAGAGTGATAGGGTGTTTCTGCCTCTAATGTGTGAAAACTGGAAGCTGCTAAGGTTTAGCATGCAGGGGACGACAGGGGTGACGAAGGAAGAGGGAAGAGAGAAGACGGGCTCACAGGGCAGCAGAGGAAGCGGTCATTCCACCCAGCAGTGGCTGCACAGGCACTGGGAGCCCCTGCGCAGCGCCTATGGGTACTCACCGAGTGGTGTGAAGCCCCGAGCAGGGCTCGTATCGCGGCTGCTCTCACGGCTGGTATCGCGGCTGCACCCCTGACTCATGCTGGGTCGGGGGATACGGCTGCTCCGTGCTAGCGTGCAGCATGAGGGGTTTCAGAGAAGGTGAACAAATTTAATGAAGACAGAAAATCTCACAAGCATCAGTCACATTCGCTTAAATGTAATTATGACATTGTCTCTGACAGGAAGCATGGGTGGTCCTGCCCATGAAGAGGTCGCACTGACAGGAGGGTCTGTCCCTCAGAAGGCTGCAGGTTTAAACCTTGAGGTGAAGTCACACTTAAAATGTGAGAAATGAAGTCTTCCAAACAATCAGAGTCTGAAGCTTTAGCAGACATATCAAGAAGAGCTTAGGACAACTTCACAGTACCTGGTTCCCAACGACCACTGAAGAGACCAAAGACTCTTCTACGAACATCCCTAACAATAAGAAGATGGCTGGCTCACATTTTCCCCAGGGTATCTTGCTCTACAGAGAAGCCAACATGCAATCGTCACTGGAAAGCCTGCCCACAGTCAAGATGGAAGCATTACACACACACACCAGCTATCTAAACCAGCAGGTGTAGAGTCAGGACCGGTGCTCATTATTTCCTGGTCTCTACAGCTAGTACACTGACAATCTTGGTATTTGGCCAAGAAGATTCCTCTACTGGCCTTGGAATAATTATTGTTTTATGATTGTCTCTGGAAAGTTTATTATTCCCAAACATTGAAACATTAAGACTGTAAGACAAAGCCGTACGTTTAACATCTAATATTTTGACTGTGACGTTCAGAAAGATCATGGTAGCGGTGCTTCTCAATTTGAAGAACGAGAAATAAGTTACAAGTAAAACATTCTTTAGAAACACTGCTTGCTGATGTGGGAAGAGGGATACCTAACACCGCAGCTGCCAGGGACATCTCATCCTCAGAGGTCAAGACTTCTAGACCAGGTAGAAATGGTTGAGACTGGAAACAAGTGAGCTTGATTCTCTGGCATAAAAACAAGCATATCTTCTCTACCACAATGAACACCGTCCATTGTTTCAGAGCAAAGATTTACAGCTAACTATAACAAGAACACCTCATTAACCAGAATCATGGAACTCTCCAATAAAGAAGAATGTGTGAGTGAGAAATGAAGCCAGCGTAGCGTGTGCACAGTAACTTGTGCTGGGGTGAAGCCAGACCCCAGGAGCTTGCAAGAGATGTTCAGATGCTTGGCAGTCTACAGGCAGGGAGATATGATGCAGGAATGTACTCTGAATTATCTCCCTCTAGGGCCTCACTAGAAATTCCTTAAGTCTAACAAAATGACACAGAAAAATTGAGGTTTCCACTTACAGTACTGCTGACTAATCAGCAATTCCTGTACCATTCTACACAGGTACTATAAAGAGGGCAAGAACAACAGGTGCCAAGCTGTGCAGACCAACACACAGGAGCGCCCTCAGATGTACACAGCAGGGCTGCTTATCTTTAGAGATTAATGCGCCTGAGCCACAAAGAGACCTGTACAGCTGCCAGCCTCACTGGGCTAGCCACTTGGCCTTCCTGGTTCTCATCTTCCCAACATGAAATTAAGGAATAAAAAAGCATCGCATCATTTATATGAGAAGGATTGGAGACAATGCACACATACGTATTTTGGAGTTGCTTGCCAAACAACATACATGGAAATCCTAATCTTTTCTACTGTCTAATCCAAACCAGGCAGTTTTCATATCAATGCAAGCTCGGTGAACTGCAGTCTAACTTTATCCTGCACCCGCCTGTTTTCAAGTTCATAGAGACACTGCAGAAATGAAGACAGGTATTCCCTCTGGAGTAGATCTGCTTTATGAAGCCAACAGAGACCACTAACAAGAAAAACAGCTGTGATGTGGAGCCAGGCCCACACCCGCTTCTTGACAAGCCACACCCTACTGGTGTGTCTTCCAGAGAAGTCATTCACCCACTGTGTTCATGGGTTCCTTCATGATATGACACATAGAAAAAGAAATTCTGTCCATTGCTTTGTCAGAAATCTTTCCATAAATGCCCAAACCCTAGTAAAGGGCATTTTGTGGTAAGACTGGCATTTCTTTTTCTTTTTTTATTTGATATATTTTTTATTTGTATTTCAAATGATTTCCCTTTCCTGGCTCCCTACTCCCCGCAAGTCCCATAAGCCCTCTTCCCCCCCCCCCCCCCCGTTCCCCCATCCACCCCTTCCCACTTCTCTGTTCTGGTATTGCCCTATACTGCTGCACTGAGTCTTTCCAGAACCAGGGGGCACTCCTCCATTCTTCTTGGATATCATTTAATATATGGATTATGTCTTGGGTATTCCAAGTTTCTAGGCTAATATCCACTTATCAGTGAGTGCATACCGTGATTGATCTTTTGAGACTGGGTTACCCTCACTTAGTATGATGTTCTCCAGCTAAGACTGGTATTTCAAATGTTGGGTAATTTAAGTCACAAGAGAAAAGACACCCACTTACAACATTAGTTCCAAGGCTAATCTACAGGAAGATCTAAATAAAGCAAGCACAGAAAAATTAGTTTTATAGATTAAGTGGTCAAAACTCATTCATATAATCTCCATTAATCCACCTACCAGCCCACGCACCCATCCATCCATCTGTCTATCCAGAGTGCAAAATCAGCTTGTCTTTTTGAAGGCAAAAGTAAGGAATACCCTTAAACACTATGATACAGGGTGAAGTCTTATCAGGAAGTACAAAACAAGCGGTTTTTCAAAACTTTGCCAGCATTTCAGATAGGCTTTCTAGATGGACTGCATTTGAGGAAGATGAAGTACATTTTGTTGCCTGTTTCCCTTACACTGCCCCCATGCCACAGTCTTACTAAGTTTTGTGTGGCAGTGGAGCGTGGCGCCTTACTTTCATCTTTATTTCCGTGCATTTGTACATGTCTGCAGGAGTGTATTCTGTGTGGTGCAATGCCTGCGTTAAGCCAGAAGTGGACTTCAGATCCAGCTGGGCTGGAGCCGGAGGTGGCGGTGGGCGTTCTGCTGTGGGTCGCTACAGCTCAACCCCAGGCCTCACAAGACTTCACTCTCTTAACCATAGAGTTCTCTCCCCAACCTTACTTCTCCTTTTTAAGAAAGGAGCCAAGCAGAATGCAGAGCAAAGGCAAAAAAGGCCAGAGGAATAATGAAAAGTACTGTAAGCTAAAGGAATACAGTGTCTCTCTAGACATTCTCATGTCCCAGTTTCACAGCTAAAAGAAATCATTTAATTAACTTTAATCTTCCAAAGCCGGGCGGTGGTGGCGCATGCCTGTAATCCCAGCACTCTGGGAGGCAGAGGCAGGCGGATTTCTGAGTTCGAGGCCAGCCTGGTCTACAGAGCGAGTTCCAAGACAGCCAGGGCTATACAGAGAAACCTGTCTCGAAAAAACCAAATCCAAAAAAAAAAAAAAAAAAAACACTTTAATCTTCCAAAAAATATTTTTTATCCATGAAATAAGACATTTAAAATATGTAACACTCAGTATAGGTTGCAAAATGTAATTGGTTTTTCCAGTCTCTTCATTCAATGCACAGAAGAAGCACACCACAGGCAACTGCTAACAATCACTAATGATGCTCCTTGTATGTTTTCGCATCTGTAAAGTCTTTAAGAGAGACCAAAGTGGAACAACTTTCAAATGTGCTCCCCTAATTGTTTGGGAATTAGGAATTGTTCAGCTTAAGGAGGGATAAGACTGAAAGAAAGGGCAGGGAGGAAAAGGGGTGGGGGTGGGGCGTGTGGAGGCGGAGCACCATGTGGATGCCTGCGAGCCAGGGCAAAAGAGCCTTGCTTCTTCATTATCCAGTTATATATGCTTTTTACTTAGTAAGTTTTAAACGGCAGCTGAGTGTGGCACCTGGAATCCCAGCTCCCGGAAGGCTGGGCAAACACTGTAACTAGGCCTCCTTGAGCTACAGTGACTTCTAGGCCAACACAATGAGACCCCATCTCAAAAACAAAACAAAACAAACAAACAAACAACAAAACAAAACATAAAACATCTTAGATGTCAAATAAGAGCCCTGGCATTTCTATAACAAGAAATGAAAATTTAGCTAAATGTATTTAAGATAAAAAAAGGAATAATTTGTAGATTATCACTAGAATCGGTTTTGTTTTGTTCGTGTGTGTGTGTGTGTGTGTCAGGACAACTGTTGGGGGCTGGCCCTTAGTTTCCACCTTGCTCTGCCCTGAGTCATGAGCTCCCGGCTAGCTGGCCTTGTGGGCAGCTCTTTCTCCACCTCTCACCTCACAATGGAGAGCTGGGATTACAGCACGTGCTCCTATGGCTCGCTTCTTTTGCGGGTTCTGGTGATCTTGTGCCAACAGGTTTGTGTAGCTAGCAGCTTTACCACAGAACCACCTCCCTGGCCTCAGAATTAGCTTCTAATGTAAATTCTAAGCCTAGTGTAGCTGCCATTAAAACGTAAATGGTTTGGGGGCTATAGGAAACATTCTTAAAACACGCTAAGCTCTTCTGAATATTTGTACTTAAAATGGCTAAACAGTAAAGCAAATGATTAGGTACATAAATATATATCTAGTATAAACTCAATAATCACAAAAGACTATTATAGAAAAATGCTAAACACCTACCACCTTATAAATGGAAGAATGTGAAAGCACACATGTGTGTGTGTGTGCGTGTGCGTGTGTGTGTTATAACTTATAACAAGCAGAAGCAAAATGCCTTCCATCAGAACCTTATGCATGATCTTAAAACTCTAACAATACTCATTGTCTTCATAGGCACCAAGGGAATAAGTTCCTTCAAAATAATACTGAAAACAGACATGGTAATGTACTCCCAGCACCTGGGAGATGAAAGTAGGCAGATCTCTTGAGTTCTAGGCTAGCCTGGGCTACATAAGACCCTGTCTCCAAAAAATACAAAAGACAAAAAATATCAACTTCAAATAAGAGCTCTTTGAAAGGAAACAAACCCCTTTTCTGCTGTTTTAAGACACTGGCTCTCAAAGCTCAGAAAGTACTCCTTTCCACTGTACACAACAGACTGTGGATGAGGACCGTGGGCGAGCGGGCTAGGGTTACGCCAGATGACTGAAGCTGCGTCATTCCCTAGTTCAAGAAGAATGTGAAAGGTTTTCTGGTGGTTAACAGATTAACAGCTGTACTCGACATGTCACCAAGGAGACATGCCTTTAGGTGTTCCTAACAGGGAGTTCCTGACAGGGTGAACTGGGGTAGGAAGAGCCATGCTGGAGACGGGGTCCTGGACTAAGTAAACTAAGGAGTGAGCTGAAGGCCAGAGTCCGCCTCCTCCATTTGTGACAGCAGATGCAGTGTGAGCAGCTGCCTCATGCCCCTGCCTCAGGCCTCCCTGACATGGGGGACTATGCCCTACACTGAGATCCTAAACCAGACTGTCCTCCCCTAAGCTGCTGGAGTCGTGTGTTGTCACAGCAACAAGAAAAGTAACTGATACAAGTAGCACCTTTGGTAAACACTGAGGTGTCCTAAGCAGGACAGGCTGTGTTTAGATATAATAGTAGAATGCACTGCAAACATACAACTTACATAAGCTTCAGAACCCAACAATGGAGAAGTCGGAGGAGGATTCACACCTAGATTTAAAATGCCTTCCTAACAAAACTGGAGGCAAAAGCAGACAGTCTGCGGCATCAGATCTGACAATTCAGACATTTGCCCCTGGAAACTGAGCTCAAATCCAATGTTTCCGACTTCGTACCTCTTCCCCTGCCTGAGCCCAACCAGTCTGGCTGCCCCTGACCTCCATCCCACACGGCTAACGAGGCCTTGCCCAACTGCTTCTGGGACGACTCTTCTCTTTGACAGAGCATCTTTTCCTTGACTTAAAAGTAGGATAGATTGTGGGACACCTCTGTAATAAGGAGATCTAGGAGGACCCAGTGGCCATGGGGAAGAGAGCCTCCTTTCTGATGTCCTGAGCACCTACCACAGTACACCGTACAGTTTCACATCCCCACCCTTTCCAACAGACTAGAAGGGTTTGGACGGGAGACGCTAAGCCTATTTAAGTATCTTCTAATTCTTGGGTCTAAAAAAGGACCCGGTACACGGTGAACAGTGAAGTAAAAGAAAGAAAAAGGCTGAGAAAAATCAATGGGTATGAAAACTAAGCCAACAAGAAAAGTTAAAGATACATTACTCTAATTCTAAAGTAATAAATGTGTACTTAACGAAGCTGACAGATATATAATAAAAGTACATACATGGGTAAATAGTTTTTTTGGTATTATATTCAGAAAGGCTTTTACATTGAGAGGGAACACATGCATTGGAGTGTCTGTAAGGGGTTGAGAATCATTCGTATCTATCTACCCACTCTCATAGAAAAGGCAACAGGACACTAAGGTATTTAGAGTATTTAGACTGGTGTCCGTCAATCTCTAGCTTTCATGTTTCAACAAAATTATGTCAAATTATTTGAGTGTAAGAGATCAAAATAAAAAGAGGGACCCTGAAATGCTTTTGAAAGTTAATACATGTTAATGACTAGAATGAATTCAATAGAAAGAAAATGATACTAATTAGGAAAGGATTACTTTTCCAATGCTAGTGCTTTGCTAGTGACAAGTCCCACCAAGGCCATTGGAGGCATTAAGTTCTACACAGTTTTGGACTCTAATGAAATCTCAGTGTAATCTGTATAGAGCACAAAGTGCCTAGTTTTAAACACAGCTGAAGAAACTTCCTGAGCTCAAAGACAGAGCTCCCTTTGTGTGTCAGACAGTAATGACGTCATAACCGAGGTTACAGCAGTGCTGGGAGTGGGGCTTCAAGTCGTGGAGATCCTTACCTAATCCAATCCGGTTAGGACTTGTTTCTCGGCTACATCCCTGACTCCTGGGGATCTTGCTTCGTTTTTCTGAAGATGGTGTTACCGGTGGGCCTCTTGAGGAACCCCCAACAAGTCCACCACAGCCGCTTCCCAAAAGCTTCCCAGGGGAACTTGACCGGCTGCCAGCTGAAAGGGAAGCAAAATGGCGGTGAGAGACTGATGAGAATCCGGGGACACTTCAGAGTGACAAAAGGAGCAAGTTCTCACACATAGGAATTTGCATGAAACATTAAGAAATTTTTATATAAAAATAGCATTGTAGTTGGTAATTCTGTTCTTTACATGCAGGCACATAGGACTGCTTTCCTGAACTGACATCTCTGCTTAGAAGACCCACGAGGCACCTCTGAAGTGGAGGCGCAGCTTCTAACGGAGAACAGCATGCCAGACGGAAGCAGTGTTCCAGGCCCAGGTCTGCAGGAGGCCAGAGAGACCCTGCAAGCTCTCCCAGAAGCACAAGCCCAGGCCCTAAGAACCAACGCCTTAAAACTTAAGTAATCACTGGAGAAACTTAACATACAAACTTCTTAGACATTAACTTAGGGGAAATGGGTTTGATCTAACAAATGGAAGACATGAGGATGAAAGAACTAGAAATGGTTAAAAAAAATCACAGAGTAGATGGAACACACAAGCTTAAAGATCAGCAGCTGTAATGGATGTGGCTGGATATCACTCATCTATTAAAGGACAGAAATTTCACAATTCACTTCTTTTATCAGCACTGGAGATTACTAGCCAGGTGCTCTATTACTGAGTTACAGCCCAGACCCCGATACACATAAATGAAACAAAACTATATACTGTTTATAAGAATCAAATAGCATTTAAAAATCAAGCAGCACAAGGAAAAGCACACAGAGTGGCATTAGAGTAAGTAGCCACAGAAGACAGTCAGTACAAACGTCTACCCCAACAACACAGCTGAAACATAAACCGGGAAGAGCTAAGAACAGAGGGAGAAACAGGAAAAACCATCCTGCTAGAAAGCCTGATAGCCTCAGGTAAACTGACAGCCAGCAATCAAAGCTCTGAATACACAGCATGTCCGATGGCGAGCACACAAAGGCCACACAGCCACAGCTTGCAACAGACTCTGCGGCCAGAGTTCTGCCTGTGCCCAGTGAGGCTGTGGTCAACTCAGTCTGTGGAGTAACTACACCCAACTCTCTACCATTTCACGATGGATGTGACCTCACATACTCCTCTTGTATACATGAGTATATCCAAAAACACATTTGTTTTTCATTTGAACATCAAATTTTATAAATGCTAAAGCTGTACAAGCAAAATCTCAAGAAAGAAAAAGAAAGAAAGAAAGAAAGAAAGAAAGAAAGAAAGAAAGAAAGAAAGAAAGAAAAAGAAAGGAAGGAGAGGGAGAGGGAGGGAGAGAGAGAGAAAGGAAAAAAGAAAGGAAGAAAGAAAGGAAGGAAGGAAGGAAGGAAGGAAGGAAGGAAGGAAAGAAGAAAGAAAGAAAGAAAGAAAGAAAGAAAGAAAGAAAGAAAGAAAGAAAGAAAGAAAGAAAGAAACAGAGAGAGAGAAGAAACAAACAACAAAAAAAAACCCAAAACCCTAAAATAGGGAAATCACATGGGGCACATTCCCTGAGAAATACGCAATAAAATCAGAAACATAAATAAATATCCAGATATTTATAAACATTTTCTGTGCAATAGAATACTCTCAGAGAAAATAGTAACATTCTAAATACAAAAATATATAAAATAACAGCCACTTAACAGATTATCCCCTAAGTAGAGATGGCAGTAAATTTTTTAAAACAAAATATAAATAACTATTATGAGAAATAAAATGACCTATAGAAAAATATAAAACAAGCAAAATCCCTTTAGAAGAACAAGAACACTTACCCACAAATTACTTTTTTTTATTTATTTATTTTTGGTTTTTCGAGACAGGGTTTCTCTGTGTAGCCCTGGCTGTCCTGGAACTCACTCTGTAGACCAGGCTGGCCCTGAACTCAGAAATCTGCCTGCTTCTGCCTCCCAGAGTGCTGGGAATACAGGTGGGTGCCACCACTGCCCGGCCACAAAATACTTTCTTATAGAATAAAGATTTAAAAATATATCTTATAATATGTCTCAAAAATATATACCATACATTAAAAATATTATCATTCAAATAAGTAACTTTGTTGGCTACACAAGAAAATTAATATCCAATAGTGATTAAGCCACACACAATTTGAAAGGAAAAATCACTGTAAAAATCTTTAATGCACAATACCGTGAAGGACCATCCCAAGACTTGAACATAAAAGAAACTATTACGCTATGTCAGAAGCAAAAAGAAATGCATTTCAAACTCTAGAATTTGAAAATACAGGAAAAGCTTAAACATAAATGAGAGAAATTAATATTGAGTAAGAGCACAGCCGAGACAGAGCGCCAGCGACAACAGAAAGGCAAGAAAACGGCTTACCACCAGCGGGGTTAGCAGATCTGGATCCTTCGTTAGCAGAGCAGACCAAAGGACAGGCAAGAGTGGATTAAAAGACAACAACACAATACACAAGGTCAGCATGCAACACAACACAAGGCTCGTTCACAAGCACAGTAGCAGCACCACTATGGCCCCAGGAGGCTTTGCTTTATGCACAGCACAGCTTGAACAGTTATTCCAGGTCCGTTCATGAAACGTCCGTTACCATGTGCCGAGCTGTCTGCCTCTCAGCGCACACCCCAGCTCTCAGCAGGAGAGAGCAGCACACCTTGGTCCCCTGCGCCCCACTTCCATGTTTAACAGGACACCAGAGGCTGGAAGAGCACTGCTGCGGGCTGTTTTCACCCTTCAGTGCTTATGAGCATCCATACTCTTCAAATATCTAAAATATCGCACTCCTTAAAGACCCTAAATCTAGAATTAACAACTCTACTTCATATCAAACCAGGACTATGAATGTTATATGCCCACACTTTTGGTTAAGTATATTTACCTCAAAGTCAATCATTGTTAAAACACTGAATTTGTATGTGTGAGCCTGGGGTGTAGGATCAAACATGTGCTATGCAGTGGCCTGTGTTCCTATGAATGCATCTGTAACTGAGGAGCCTCGAGGCTTGGCCTGAGTGTTCCTGAGTTTTAAGATTTAAACCTCTCCCAATCTCCTAAGTCCCACTAGAAAAGCAATTTTCCCGTCCTCCTACATCCAGGTGACATTTGCACTTCAAAGCCAGAGAGACATATTACGAACTCAGCTGTGGTGGGGAACCTGGAAGAGGCATAGTCAAGAACTAAAAAACAAAAAAAGAATTGTAAGATAATCCTCAGCTCCCATTCCCCAGAGGAAATCACACTGCAAAGACAGATTACGTATCAGGTAAGTTTTGACTTGAAAGACTTCAGGATAGGGAGTCAAAGTGTATTTTAATGTTTAATACTATCAACATACGTGTTGTATGTTCCTGTGTGTGAATGTGTATGTGGAGGCCAGAAAAGGATGTCTGATAGCTTCTTCTACTACTTCTTTTTCCAGACAGGGCCTTTCTCTGGGACCTGAAACTCACTAATTAGACTCAATGACTTGACCAGCAAGCCACAGGGATCCAGCTGTCCCCATCTCCCCGGCACCAGGATTACAGATTTGCATCAGTACACCTATTCTTATGTTGGGACTGGAAACCCAACCTCAGGTCCTCAAGTCCTTTATAGACAGAGCCATTTCCCCAGCCCATGAAACACGAATCTCTTAGAAAAGGATATAAAAACATTCTGGAGTGTTCCATCTTTTAAGCCTACCTAGCAGTGTGGTACTTAAGCGTTTCTCAAAGCCACTGGTGTCAGTAGAGACACTGAAGCCTGTTCAGCTGTGGGATGGACCACTGCAGGAAGCTAAGGTGACAAAGACAATAAAATGCACTGCTTACGTTGAGACTGTGAAACCACTTTGGCGCGACTGCGGCCCCGACTGTCGGAGGGTGTGGAGGCGACATTGGTGGTGCTCCCCGAGCTCTGCCGTCTTGTGCGGATCCGACCTGGAGGACACAGCAGAAACATTGTTTTCATAATGTCGCTATCCAGTGTGACCCACATAAGAACCCACACCACAAGCACAGGGCACTGATGTGGCTGACCACGCAGAGAGCAGGGGCATCTGTCAGCCAGGTCCCATGAGGGTTCGACACCAGTGTGACCCCAGTAGGATTAGCAGCGATGAATGTTTTCAATTCTCCACACTGGTTCTCTGGATTCAAGGAAACACAAAATGCCCTCCACAAGCCAACTAGAACTGAACACAACTGACCCCTTCCCAGCAGCAGATGAAGTTTGCAGAGGATTACAGAAACAAGCCCTAAGAGTTGAAGAAGGTTCAGGAAAGAACAGCATCGGACTGGAGGGGAGCCTGGAACCAGTGACGCTCAGTAAAGCTTCCAAAGACAGATGAGCTGTGTAATGGTGCACACCTGGGATGCTAGCACCTGGGAGGTGAGGCAGGAGGATAAGAAGGAACTCAAGGCTGCCACCGCGCTGCCGCTTGCCTGGACACACTCATGACTGGACATTTTCCAACGTGGCATTATTTCCTCTACTGAAAACTATGATCTCTGTAAAACCAAAATTCTCACAGCAATGTACTGACAAGAAAGAACAAACCAGGCAGAGAAGGATGTCTGCTGTCACGCACCTGGCCCAGGTGACCGCCCAAGGCCAGCTGGCTGGCCCCCAAGTGCCTCTGGTCTCTCTTAGTCACTCCTAAGTCAAAACCCAAGCAGGTGAACAGGAAAAACGAACATGAAAAAAATCAATTGATTTTGAAGTATTTCTAGGTACTTTTCATTTTAAAGCAGTATAAAATATGTATTGTCACACACATAACTTTTGGGTTTTTTAAATTTTTCGTAAAGACCTATAGCCATGAAGCTAAATTATAAAAGCCCTTTTGAAGGTCTCCCCTCTCCCTGGCATTTGATGACATGGTCCTAAGATGTGTTCAGGATTTTTTCAAAATTCCTTTTTTTGTAGATTAATATACTAGCATTATCAAGAAACATATGCCATTATTTTGCATATTTAAAAATTATAAAATATATTGCTTTACTCAACAACTCATTTATGAGTATACCTGTAAAACAGATTTCTCAAATGGGCTAAGGAGATTTTTTTTTATCTTTTCCATATAACTAATTCTCAAACTCCTTTTTTCCTATGAATTTATAATACCTCTTTTTCAGAGGTCTACTTCAGTTTTTATACTCAGGCAAAGGTGCTTTATTTTAATTACAAATAGTATTTAGTAGTTTTTAACATATAATGTGTCATTCACATATACGTGTGTGCATACACAAACACAAAATTTAACATATAATGTATCATTCACATATATGTGCACAAGCATACACACACACACACACACACACACACACACAAATTTGAGACAGGTTGTTTTGCAGCCCAAGCTGACCTGCTGACCTGGTAGTCTAGACTAGCAACAAACTCTCAGCAATCCTCCTGCCTCAACCTCCTGAGTCCTGGGATTTACAGTGATGTACTACCACACCTGGCTTTTAATCTTTACATACTGATCTCACATTTAGGGCTTTTGCTTGACTTTTCATTAACCTGTATGTAGAACTGGGGTTATCGTTCCAATTTTAGTATATGTGCTGCCGAAGCGAGCACGATCTGGGGTTATCTAAACTACAAATATTCTGTCAATTGTTTTTTGTCAAATTACACGTATTTATTTATGTGCCTTTATTGTCTTACTCATGTAACACAAAGCAGAACAGAAGCTGTGAAGCACTGTTGTCCAAAAGAGACTTTTAAACATGCTAGGATTAGGGTTCAACTCAGACTGTACAGGCAAGGTTTGGGGTGCAGTTACACACATACATACACATACACTCTCCACACAAAATGCTCTCTTGTCTTTTTCCAGTAGAGATGCCCTTTGTTGGCCAGTGACGATGCACACTTGTGTGTTCTGCTCTGCCCTGTAGTCCACAGTGAATGCCCACAGGTTCCAGAGTTGAGCCAATGTGCAGCAGGCCTTTCGCCTAGACCCCGCCCCCGATGGTGTCTGGAGCTGGGGCTGCACTGCTTATCTGGATTGGCAGTGTGTTCTCAGTGGAGGAAGATTTTGGCTAATAAATTCTATGTATTTCACTCACTAAAAAAAGTTTGATTTCTTCTGAGCACCACTGAGTAGTTGTTTCATATTTCACAACAGACGCAAGTCCTATAGGGTGCGTCCTTTGTGTATTCTTCTCTGATGCGTCGCCCACACAGTGCCTTCAGCCTGACATCTCATATCTGGCTCATTCAATCTTTGGAAATCCTAAAGAAACATCCAAAAGTGGCTTCTTCTGTGGAAGTTCAGTGTACTCACAGGGGCTACACACACATACACACACACACACACACACACACACTCGAACTATTTAATTCTGCAGTAGGGGGTACAGGGAGGGAAACTCCACTTCTGTGTCCACAGAGCTCACTATAAAGAAGTAAGACCCTGAGACAGCAAGGGGAGCTGAACATAGTTTTCCCATGTCTGCCTTTTCATGGACATGTGGCCCGTTGCCAATGCCGCTTGGCTTTGGGATAGAGCCTTGCACCTTTGGTGAGCTCAAAGTCTAGCTTTCTGTGTGCCCTAGGACTCACGCTGCTATGCTATACAGGAGCAGTCCGAAAAGTCCGTTTCTTGGTTTTGACCTGTCCTTACTTTTTAGGGAAGCAGATACATAGTCTGAAAGGCTTCTGGTGTACTGTGTTCAGGTATGTGTCTACTTCATGGGAAAAGGAACTGGTTTTTACTCTAATTAGTTGACAGTTTAAAACTTAAAGTGCCTGAATATGTTTTAAAGAAAAGACAAGGAATGTTTTGTGATCTTCAGGAGAATCACAAACTACACAGAAACCCATGAGAACACACTTCAGCTGTGTACTACGACTAAATGACAGCGTCAGCACAGGAGTGAAAGATGAGGTAAAACCAGCCTGAGTGAGAATAATAAATATAACTAAACAACTGCATGACAGTGAGGAAAACTTAGCCGGAGGGGCCAGGAATACACTAAACACACACACACACACACACACACACACACACACACACACACACACACAAAGAGCAAACAGCAGACATTGGGGAAAGCAAGAAATTTAGAGATTCAACGCCTTCAGTTCTCAGAGAAATAAGGATGACTATTCTGACTTCAAGCATTTTAACACTACTGAGGATTCTTGTCCAGTCACGCCCTTTGTTTCTTTGTTTGCTTGTTTTTGTTTTTTTTTTTGTTGTTGTTTTGTTTTCCTTTCTCATTCTGGAAAAGACCCTAAAGCTGTGGTCTAGATCCCTAGATCCAAGTTACAGGCGCAGTGCTGAACAGTCAGTCCAGCCCAAGGCCCAGAAGACCCACAACCAACTGTGGGGACTGTGAGAAACCAAGCAGTAAAAGTTGAGCAATAGTCAACCCCAAACTTTGGAAGCCAACAGTCCTGACATTCTGGTGGCTCTCTTGGAGCTATCTCATGCGGTGCATCGTGGGTGTAGTGAGTGGTGACATTGTTATTGGCTTTTGCTGTTGTTGGGTTTTAATGCACAAACGTTTCTGCTCTTGCACAGACATAAGGAAGGTGAAGGCTTCTCACATTTTTTACCATCGCCTCTCACGTAAGAATCACTTTGGAGTGTGGATGAGAATGTCTGATTTTAGAGATCAGTGGTTTCTTGTTGACTTGAGTTTGCTCAATGAATCTCAACTGGGGTCAGGACAGAATCTGTAATGACTTTGAAATGGCCCCAGACATACTTATGCCTTCTTGTACTGTGGAAAGTGATGATCTGGGCACCGATCACCGAAAGCATCAACCAGTTCTGAAAAGTGTTGGCGTGTATTCAGGGGAGAGATCATTCTTTACATAAAAAAATAAAGAAGCACGTTTGTCTCATTTGTATACTCATTTGTAATAATTCATATTAATAAATGGTAAAACTTTATATGCTAGAGAACTGTTTTGAAGTGGAATTCTTTATGTCTGAGTGTTTGTCTGATCCACATCCTTACTGCAGATCCTGTATCCGCAGGGCAGGAGCTAGGCATCCATTCTTGGGTGAAGAAGTAGGGAGTAGCGAGGTCAGGATCCTGGGCCTAAGGCAGCTGACGTATCAAGCAGCAGCCTGGCTGCACTCAGGCTGTTTCAAAGCTCCTAGGCCCATCTCAGTTCTCTCTGCACTGGGCCATCCCAGCAAGCTCAATTGCTTACCTCCCGACTGCTGGAACACAATGAAACCAGCCCCCATTCCTGCATAGCTGGGTCTCAGTGCATCTAGTATCTGAGAACTTGATTCTCAGTCAGTTTTGCTACCTACCTATCACTTCTACCTCAAAAGAACAGCTTTCTTCATATTTTTTAAATGTACAACATTTTTTTTTTACTTTTATAGACTTATTTTCATTTATAAAGAAGGGCCCAATTACTTAAATTCAGAGGTTTTAGATAAATAGCAACACCAAATGGTTACTCCATAGCAAAATCAAAGTAAAATTTAAGTTCTTATTCCTAGATGGCAGAGTGAAGCTATGTAACCTTTACAGTATACTCTAAATTAAATTCACCAAAAGTTAAACAAACATAGCTCTGTGTGTGTATGTGTGTGCGTGTATGTGTGTGTGTGTGTGTGTGTGTTGTTCAGGTGCATATGGAAGCCTGGGCTTGACAATGAGTGTCTTCCGCAATTGCTCTATTGCACACTGAGGTAGGGTCTCTCAAATGAACCCAGAACCTGCTGATTCAGCTAGTCTATCTAGGAAGCTAGATCCAGGCATGCCCTGTCCTTCTCCCAAGAGCTAGAATTACAGGCAGGCCACCACATCCAGCTGACTTTTTGTATGTATGTATGTATGTATGTATGTATGTATGTATGTATGTATGTATGCATGCATGCTGAAGATCTGAATTCTGGTCCCCACACTTGCATGGTAACTGCTCTACCCAATGTGTCACCTCCCCATGCCCTAACATGACTTTTGACTTCACCTTAATAACACTATTATCTATTGTATCAAACCATGAGTTGTCTATACTCACAGGCCACTGAAACATTGTCAAGGTTTCATTTGAAATCATTTATTTTGGGGGAATCATTTATTTGGGGAATAATGCTTTTCCTAAACATATTATCGTTTCTTAAAGCATTCAAGTGCATTCATTCTCCCCGCATATATATAATCACTCTTCATAAGCACCATGGTAGAGAGCATACGTCCAACATCCAAATCCCTAAGTCCCCACTGAGTACACTGACAGCACACTGACAGGCAGCCAAAAGATGGCGCTATAGACTGGTTCTTTTCAGAAATGACTCCTTGACCACTTCCGAGACTACAGGCACAGCACCACTGGACTGACTTTCGTGGTGGCTGCTGTTTTGCGACAGGTCTCTTTTTGCAGCACGGGCTGGCCCAGGACTTGCTGCATGCCTCTCAAGGGCTTAAACTAGAGGCACTGGGCCAAAGCCAGTTTGGCTCTTTTTGTCCAGAGTTAGAGATTGTAAATTATTTAACAGACTTATTTTAAAGGGTTGTTAAAAGCTCACAGCTAGGAGTGCGAAGCGGTTGCCCCTAGTCAAGGGCTCTGGGACCATTCCTTTTACTGCAGAAAGAAGGGAAGAAGAACAATGACTTAAAAAAGATGGAGACAGCCTAGACAGAGGGCTCAGCTGATAGAGTCTGCCCAGCCAGGCATGAAGGCCAGCGCATAGATCCCCATCACTCACACAAGTCAGACAGGCAAGATGGCCACTTGTAAATGCAGTGCTTGGCAGACAAACACCAGACCCCAAGGGTAAGCAGGATGGCTAGACCAGACAGAATTGAAGATCTCTGGGTTCTGTCCAGAGACCCTAACTTAATAAACAAATTGGAGAGTAAACAAGAAAGATACTAGATGTCACTAGTGGGTAGCAACACACATAACACATACACGCGCGCACACGCACACCCTCACACAGTGTGCATATGTAGCCTCACCCGTGAATACATGAAGAATAAGAAAAAGGAGGAATATCCAGGTGGTGGTGGCACACGCCTTTAATCCCAGCACTTGGAAGGCAGAGGCAGGTGGATTTCTGAGTTCGAGGGCAGCCTGGTCTACAGAGTGAGTTCCAGGATAGCCAGAGCTACACAGAGAAACCCTGTCTTGAAAAGAAAAAAAAAAAGGAAAGAAAAAGGAGGAATAAGGAAGGGGAAGATGAGGAGAAAGAGAAGAAAAGATGATAAAGAAGAAGGAAGGAAGGAAGGAAGGAAGGAAGGAAGGAAGGAAGGAAGGAAGGAAGGAGGGAAGGAAGGTAGGTAGGTAGGACAGTCCTAATGAGAAACCCTGATAAGGACACAGGCATTAGCCTCCCCACCCCCATCCCTCCCTCAAGACAAGACCTTATTACATAGCCCTAGGTGGTATGGCCTGTCTATATAGACCAGGCTAGCCTAGAACTCACAAAGATCTACTTGCCTCTTGAGTGCTGGAATCAAAAGCACAGCCGTCATGCACAGCTAATGGCTTTTCTTCCCGTCACCTGCAGCTTGCTTTAGCATCACCAGCTCTCTGGGTTCCACAAGGCAAACAACAGAATAGAGGCAGCCTGTCTGCACGGAGACATCTGTCCTGTCCTGCTCTGTCATGACCAAGAACTGAGGCTACCTTCCCTTCCTGTACAGCTACTGTCTCATTCTCATTTTCTAAAGACACATCATTCCATCATTTCTCCTACCTGAAGGAAACCAGAAAGTGATTTAGTATCTTGTCTAGTAAATGAATGGACAATTTAACTTTGCTTGGGATACTACAATTAATTAAAAAAAAAAAAAGAGGTGATAAAGGTAAAGAATTCTTAGTGGTATGGAAAACAATAGGCTGACTGTTGTTATAAAATGCATTCTGAGAAAATACTTTCCATTTTGTGTAACTCTTTGTGACGGTTTGAATGCGATATGGCCTTCATAGGCTCGTATATTCAAACACATGGTCCCCAGTTGGGGGTTCTGGAACCTCTGTGTGGTGCCTTGCTGGAGGAGGTCCATCACTGCAAGCTCTGAGAACTCACTGTCACACTCGACTTCGTGTGCTCTCTCAGTCCCTGCCCAAGCGTCCCTCCCGCTGCGTGTGCGGCTGTGACTCCTGCCACCATGGACTCTTCCTCTGGAAGATGACATCTCTGACTGCCTGCTGCCACACCTCTTCCATCATGATGGACCCTCACGCTAGAATCAAACACTGAAATAAATAATCCTTCCTTCCTTTCTTCCCGTTTGTTGTGATATTTTATTACAGCAACAGAAAAGTAACTAACACAGTATTCTATTCTAGTTTTCCATTTCCCTGCCATCTAGGTCAAGGAAACAAATAGCATTGCTTTTTGGAGAACCAGAAACAAAAGCACTACAATCAGCCGAACCAGACAATAATTACTCTGGGTCACAGCCACACCCAGCTAGGGCCTGTGGCGAACCCAAATAAAAGCCACGAATGGGTAGAAGTTTACTGACTGTCTTTTCATTTCATAAAGCTGTCCAACTTTGGGACTCCCCAATGAGACTTCTTTTAAATTCAGGTTCTCTAAATCCTTCCAACTTAATCACCATCATCAGAGGCGATCCCCAGAGCATCCATCTATCTTTATTTCTTTCTTGTAAGCATCCATGCAATTCTTATGATGAGACATATCTGAAAAGCACGAATCTTGTGCCCACGCTCGATTCCTTTGCCTGGTGAGATGCTGTCCACCAAGGCTGACCACTGAGTGCAATCCCAGCCCGCCAGCTGAAGGGCAAGACAGGCTCATGAGCTGTCCACTCTCCTCTGTGCTCTTGAGCACGCACATGAGCAGACATAGTAAATGAGTGTAATTTAAAACTTTTCAGCCTCTTCCTCTCTTCCTTTCTGACTCCTGAGGCCCTAGACTATCGCCTGGGTAACAGAATGGCCAACGATTTAGCTCAGTTGGGAAAGTGCTGGCTCAGCACATTCAAAACCCTGGGCTTCATTTCCAGCACTGATACATCTGACTGAGGTGATGTACAACTGTAATCTTGGCCTAACTGCAAAGGAGAATCAGACTTTATGGTCCCCCTTAGCTAAGCGAGAGGTGGAGGCCTGCATGCGCCATACAAGACCCGATCTCCAAACAAAAATATACACAAGAAATATTGTGCTGGGATTGGGGAGATGGCTCAGTGGCTACAGTGCTTGCCACACAAGTATGACAACCTGAGGGTGAGGATTCCTGGGAATGCCACACAGTGGAAGAACAGAACTAACTTTCTCAAAGTACCCTTCACTCACACCACAGCACACAGACCTGCACTCTCACACACACAATAATAAATACACTTTAAACTATAAAGAGCTACCCTGCCCAACCAAACCTTGCCTCTTTTACATGGTAGCCATTTCACAACTATGACCTAATCAGGTGATGTTCTTGAGGGCTGGAGGCATTACTGGAGGGCTGGGAGCCAGAGACACTGTCTCAAGCAGGCAACACTGCTCTAGATTAAACTGCTGAAGCCTTATCCTGTTTTCTCCCCAGAAACCTTGGGAAAGGATAATGTTGTTTAGCAGTAGCTAATCTAAGGTCAGTGAGCACTGTATTGGCTGGGTCCCAACTTCAAAGAACTGGTGAGGCCTGAGCACGACCTTCTTAGCCTAAATTGTGGATCAGGGGATGTGGACACGGCCATTTCTCGCCATGGTGTGGACTGCAGAACTCAACCCAGGGAAGGGTATTACCATGTGGCTGGTAGGAAGATCAATGTACACAAATGAAGAAACAGGGGCATGTGACATTGACCCAAATAAAAACAGCAACCTGGCAGTGTTCTTCACAGGAGAGTAAAACACTATTTAAAAATGTCTATAGTCGGCAGAAAACTTGGCCAATGCTGATGTGAGTAGCTGACAGACATTTACTTTCAAAACAGAGACGATGAGCCTGAAGGCCCACAAATCACAACAGAGAGTGTGCAGCTCGGTGGGGGCTGCGAGAGCAACAAACCCCACGTCGGCAGCGGACAAGGTGACGCCGAATAGTCCTCCCAGTGTGGCCTCAGCACGTCACCACCCACAGCACACTTCAGTGCCCTGATTCACCGGAACAAAGATCAAACAAGAAAGGGAAGAGAACTGAGGCAGAGGGAAGGCAAGAAGCCAGTGGAGACAGAATGAAGAAGAGGGGAAGGACAGCGTGCAACACAGCATGCAGGGACCTCAGTGAGGACAAGTGAGCACTGGGCAGCACTCGGTGGGGATAGAGGACCAGAGAGACACACACCTCAATCACAGAAACAAACCGCTTACCCTCCGCTTTAGTGGTAGTACCGTCTTTAAGCCAATTAAAAAACAAGGGAGGGGACAACAGGGAACAGTTAGTAACATTCAGAAAATTAAAAAGCAGAATGTTATTAGCTACTAAAAAAGCAAAATGTACACTTTAAAACAAAGCCAAAAAGGAAACCAAGTTCAGAAGCAGGGCGGCACTGGAAGCCAGCCAAGGGCTCACCAGGGGCCAGCTAGGCCCAGAGTAACAGTTTGCCTTTGGAAAGCAAAACAAAACAGTGACACACGTTTGTGTCACTGTGGACAGCATGACTCGTGGTCTCTGGTTTGTCAATTGTACCATCCTTGGGAAAGTCACCTTTCCCTGAGAGTTCCAGCAGGAGGAGGGGCAGAGAGGAGGCACTAAAAGTTCAGTTCTAAGGATAACCCCAAGAGCAGACCCCAGTGAGAAGAAGCTAGAGGCTGTAGCAGGCCTATCCCAACTACACGCCCAGCAGCAGCCGCTGTTGCGCTTAGTACCTGCATCCAGGCCTACGTACTCCAAGTCTTCCCTCATGTGTCTGGACTCTAGAAGTTTGGAAAAGGGTTATCAGCTTTAATGCTATACTTTTACAGTCAAGCGTCTTGTCACTCTAAGTGGGACCTGGGTGCAGTCCCGGGACTTTGTGCTACTTCATGCTTTGCTGACGTATCATGTGGGGGTGGGGCAAAACCAAGGAAACTAAAGGTAAAATCCTGATGGGGAAGGGAGAGAGTATTCAATGCAGCAGGCAGTCTTGTCTGGAGAGGAAACTGCTAAGAAAACATCCTCAGGGATTCTGAAGGTTCGTTTGTCTGTCGCCAGACCAAACTCCTGGGGCTTTCCTCAGCACTGAGGGAATCTACTGAGGCCTGAACTAAACACCGCATGTGTATACAAGTAAATACTGACCCTAGGCCCTGGAAAGGCCAGCATGAAAACAGTCAGGCAAATGCTAGCTAAAAACACTAAAGGGGGGCCACGTACAGCTGTGGGAAGCAGAGGCAAGCCATCACTGAGTGAGAGGCCTGGTGAGCTCTAGGCTAACCAGGGCTATACGGTGGGACCCTCTCTCTAAAACAAAGACAAAACTAAATAAACAAAAACCAAAAGTAAAAGGTGATCAAATATATCAACACTCTGGTAAATACTTAGATCTAACTTGTTTGCCATGGGAAGGAACACCTGCGGCTTCTTCCTTGACCAAAAAGTACAGAGCAACACCTTTGTACTTATACATTAACGGAACAATAGTTATCACGAAGCCCACACTGAGCCTCTTTTCAAGAGAATGTCTGAGATCAGGGGAATAGGGATGCCTGAACTAAGGTTCCAGGACATACATCTCTCAGGTTAATAGTGTCCTTACATCAACTCTTCCTGCAACCTTGCAGGGCGATCATTTACAAAAGACCTTCATGTAATCTCACTGATCTCAACCATGTGCCTGAGTCAGATGGCTACCTCTCCACGAGGTCACTAGCAGAGAGACAGACTCAGAGCCTGCACTGCCTGCCCGTGGTGACAGTGAACAAGTGGTCCCTTCTCTGTCCTGTCCTGTTCTGTCTGCAAACTGCCAATCTCCCACTTCCGTTGTTATGCTTTAAGCTAAGTCCTCAGATTTGGGGGTGAATGAATAACTTGTATTTACAAAAATACAATGAAATACACGGCTAGTCTGACACAGAAAGGGTGTTCACTGTTGGTTGACAGGCTGAGTAATGCACCTATCAATATCTTAGATACTAAACATTTGGAAAGTAATTAGAAACAGTTTTGGGGGGCAGTGTGTGGGTGTGCTCCCCCAGGCAGTGTGTTAGTTAAGGTTCATTACGTTCATTTAGAATCTTCCTGTCACCCTCATTCTAAGAAACATTCAATCACAGAACCCTACAGGCCCCCTGAGCCACCAGGTTCAGCTCCCACCAGCAGGGGAGGGGAAGCCAGGGCAGGTAATATGGCCAGTGGGCATGGGCAGGACTTATTATAGGAAAAGGGACACGAGGACGACACAGCCTGCAAGCACACGTCTTTACAGAACAGGCTGATACTCCAGAGACTATAAAGGGACACTGGACATGACGCCAGACAGTGGGTAGCTAGGAACTGTCTTTGAGGGCAGTTTCTGGTGCTTTAGAACACCCTCAAGAGTGAAGCTGCCCTCGGCTACCGAGAAGCTCTGTGTAAGCGCTGTCCTCTGCTCAGAGGCCAGGGTCATGGGGACAGCAGGACGGGAGGGAGCTGGTTACCTAAGGACGCATAGGATCCTGGAGGCAATGCTGCTGCAGAGCTGAAGGCGGTGGATCCTGAGGATGAGGAGACTTTGGATTTGGCACTGGCTGCTGCGTTCACATCAATATCACTCCGTGATCGTTGGAGAGATCCTGTGGTCGACACAGATTTGGTACTAACTGTAGAGCCTTAAATGGAGAAGGAGGGGAAGTCAGGAAGGCCTGGTCATACTGCTGCACACTACTGTTCTGCTCTTCTTAGAACCAAACATGCTGGAACCCACAGGAGGGTGGAAGTGCTCACGGCCGCAGAGGTCGGTTCATGCAGTGCACACAAAACCAGTGACTAATAATGGAAAACTATAGGTCTAAGGTTCTGGGCGACACATGAAATAAAATGAATGTCACCATCTAGCTACACCCTAGCTGGAAACACACCCTTTTCCAGGTTCTGATAGCTAACAAACTGCTGCCCGCTACTCTACATTATGTGAGTCAAGGAGCAAAAGGACTCGTGACTGCATGGGGCAGGGAGACAGAAGCCACAGAGCCAGATTTCTGTCTAACCACCCTGACAATGTAAACAACTGGCCCTAGTGCAGTGGAGCGCAGAGCAGATGTAGGGCGGCACATCACTGGGTAGATCTGGGAGCAGGCCAGCTGCCTGTCACTGAACACAGCCTGGGAATGAGCAGCCCACCCAGGCCTCCCACCCGCAGTCCTGTGACCACCATCTTACCTCTGGATGCAGTGCTGCCAGTGGGACTTCTCTTGGCAGAAAGCGGCCGGCTGCAAAATGCATGCACATGTGTGTCACCAAGAGTATACTTTATCTGCAGTCACACAACTACAACAGCAAAGTGTGCCCGTGAGGAATGAACTCAAGGTCTTCAGAAGGATTCAGGCAATTCATTATTTTACCAACCCCGCATGTGACTGTGTTAACATTATGTTTGGGATGACTGACCTTTCAAACAAAACAAACCATAATAGGAGGTAGAGGTCAGAGGTGAAGGGCAGACATGGTGTTAGGTTAAGTCCCATGTCTTGGACATCTTCTCTTTCCAAACCTGTCCCTGGGCACCACTCCTATCTTCTTAGGGACTCCCTGGCACATTAATGTATACCGCTCGCAAAGCTCTATAGCTCGCTATGCTATTTAAAACTGTGGCAGAAAGGGAACAGAGTGTGAGGCAGAGGCCCAGGCCAGGGTTCTCCCCTGCTGAGCAGTGCCTAGTAGAGCCCGAGTGTACCTGCACATCCATCCGGGAGCGCTAGCAGGCGCTCGGCTGAAAGTGCAGCTGCAGAGTGGGTCTGAGCAGCCTCTACCTACCAACACTGTGATGCGGTCAGCAAAGCCAAGGCCCTTACTTGAGACTCTCTTGAGAGCTGGAGGAGGAGCGGTCTGACTGGGGCAGAGACACGATGCTGTCTGAGTTCTTCAAGTGGGACTGTAGGGCCTTCTGATAGGACGACTCCAAAGTATGGTACAGGTGTTCTGCTTCTCGGCTGAAGTGGCTGTGGAAACCCCAGTAGCATCTAGGGAAATGACAAGCCCAGGTCAAGTCAGCGGACCCTGCCGGGCCTGAGTATACACACAGCATCTTTAAGGATCTGAGGCCTCCACTTAACCTGCTAAGAGCAGTGCCGGGCAGGAGGCCAGAGAACTAGAGAAGGAGCCATCAGACAAATCCTGGCTCTACAGCTAACAGCGTGGATAAAATATGCTTCTATTTGTCAATGTGGGGGTGAGCTGGAGGTGCCACAGCATGCACGAGGGGTGTGCGTGTGCGTGTGTGTGTATGTGTGTGTGTGTGTGTGTGTGTGTGTGTGTGAGAGAGAGAGAGAGAGAGAGAGAGAGAGAGAGAGAGAGAGAGGAAGGACAACCTGAGGGAGTCAGCTCTCTCCCTCCACTGTGCTGAGCTGAGGTCGGCAGGCTGGGAGGCACGCACGCTGAGCCATTTGCTCCTTTTTGACGCTGGAGAACTTACTTAACTTTAATGGGGATTTAAAGGTTCTAACTTGCAAGGCCAGGGAAACTAGGGGAAGACAGAGCCCAAGCTACCACAATCACACCTAGAGTTCAGAACAGACTCTTCAGTTGCAACTTTTATCAGTGCAGTTAAGAGATTCCTCAGTTCGAGATATCTAAAACTGAATTAAGAATTCAAACAAAAGAAAAAAGGACAATTCTCAGAGCATCTTGAAATCTGTATTGCATCGTGATTAGAGGGTAAGAACACAATACAAGGCAACGGCAGCAGAGGTGGGCCACTAACACTCTGACCCCGCGCAGCCTGCAGCAACTAGAAATTATGTCAGTCGCACCGAGTAGGAACTACCCAGGATGAGAGCCGAGTTACGATGAGCTCAGAAATAAGAAAAGCAGGGCCGGAAGATAGCTCAGTGGGCAAAGGCACTTGCTGTCAAGCCTGAAGATCTGAGTTCAAACCCCGGGATCCACCTGGGAGAAAAAGCTGTCCTCTGACCGCCACACACAAGCTCTGGTGTGCACACTGCCCTACCCTGAGAACACGTGGGCACACACAGATGAGCAAGTCCCAAGAGGTAAGTCCCAGCAGAGCAAACTGTAATGCTAAGCTAAAAAAGCAGTCTGTAACCTGTGGCAGCACAAAAGACCACAGGAGCAAAAGACAGTCACTGTCCTTTCCACCTGTGCAGCCGCCGTGCAGGGGAGGGACCCAGAGTCTCAGACAGGAGGCAAGTATTCGACCACTGGGCCACCTTAGCAGCATCATGTTTTGTTTTTACTGACTGCTTTTAAGGGTTCAGGGGACAGATGAAGCGCCTTACATGCTGGCTCTCTTCCGTAAGCTCCACCCCAAGCTTCCAGTCAGCAGGTCTCAACATCACACTTCCTCTACAGCCTCCTGCAAATGCTCTCTGGGAGGTACTGAATTCAGGGGCACAGTCATGTGACTGAAGCATTGTCAGTTCCCTGGGAGTCTGAAACTGGGCATTATCACCACGGCAACCCAGGCATCAGTCAATCCAACTCCCCCCCATTCATGTTTGATAACAAGTGACCACTTCGTGTTTTCTAACACGGGGCCGAGAGGAGAATCCCCTGTGGCTGGCTGTCACCTCCTGCGGCCCAGTGGCAGTGAGCACTGGGCCGCAGGGCGCCGGCCGACCGCCAGCTTAGTAATGCACACAGAGAAATGCACACAGAGCAGGAAGTGAGAGCAGCCGCCGAGGGAGGCCGTCCTCAGCCTACTGCTATTCAGTTGCACTTAGGCAGCCACCTAACGGGCAAAACAGCGGGAAGCCTCCTGTGGCATCACATCCGACAGAGTGCACTTTGGGGACCAACAGGCCGGCCGCAAGGTGGTCCACGCAGCGGGCTGAGTCACGGCTGCTTCGGCAGACACTTACTTCCTGGCTTCTATTCTTGCTTCAGAATCAGCGTCGTGTATTCCTTTCTTTATTGTTTCAGCTAATACTGATATGTGTCTAGACATTTAGGAAAGAAAACAGAACAGTCCTTCACCATACAATTTCATGTGGGTGAAAACCAACCGGCTTGCCGATCAACTTCTTTGTTGTTGTTGTTGTTGTTGTTGTTGTTTATTCAATATATTTTTTATTTACATTTCAGATGATTTCCCCTTTTCTGGCTCCCCACTCCCGGAAAGTCCCATAAGCCCTTCCCCCCCCATCCCCCCATCCACCGCTTCCCCCTTCCCTGTTCTGGTATTCCCCTATACTGCTGCACTGAGTGCCAATCAAGTTCTAAATAGCAATGTGGATCTGGCAGCTTCACCCAAGCCTTAGTCAAGTGACATCACTTGGAGGCTACGAGCCCCACCCCCACCCAGCTCCCCTTTTCACATCCCCATCCACTTTCGTAGAAGGATTCGGATAGCACTATTTTTAAATCACAACTACCTTTAGAGCGTGAGCCCCAAAGATTCTCTACAGCCTTCCCCCATAATCTGAGCCTCCGTCCACACAGTGTGCCTAGGGCCTATCCCTCTGCCTCCTCCGTCCACACAGTGTGCCTAGGGCCTATCCCTCTGCCTCCTCCGTCCACACAGTGTGCCTAGGGCCTATCCCTCTGCCTCCTCCGTCCACACAGTGTGCCTAGGGCCTATCCCTCTGCCTCCTCCGTCCACACAGTGTGCCTAGGGCCTATCCCTCTGCCTCCTCCATCAACAGTGTGCCTAGGGCCTATCCCTCTGCCTCCTCCGTCCACACAGTGTGCCTAGGGCCTAGCCCTCTGCCTCCTCCGTCCACACAGTGTGCCTAGGGCCTATCCCTCTGTCTCCTCCATCCACAGTGTGCCTAGGGCCTATCCCTCTGCCTTATTAAGAGAGAAAACAAAGCCTGTCATGGATAGAAGGACTCAAAGAAAAGTTCAGGAAAACAGTGGCCATCAAGGTGGACGGAAAAGGAAATCTCCTTAAACAGAAGACAAACTTTCCAAAAACTACTGTCCACGCGGCTGACAGACGCCAGACCTTTCAGACCCTTGCTCTTTTCTCAGTCGGTAGGCAGCCTCGATTCTCAAACCAGTGCTTCTGATTAGAAATTTGCTTGGGAGTTCAGACTGAGTCTTAATTTCTATAATCACTCTGATGAATTCCCTAGCGCCAATTATCACACTGATAAAAATGGTTGACAAACTATGGCGCCCTTCTAAACTGTAGTCCAACACTACTGTTTACTGTGTCCAAACGCAGGTGCTTAGGGACCTCAAACTGACAGAACTAAGAACTAAAATGAAAGGGCACGTGACTGTGAGAAACTGACATAATGCTACTTGCTACTTTTAAATTCTGATATATAAAGTAGTTGGCTGCAAGCCTCAACAAAGACAACTACTGAACAACAATAGAGGGAAAAAGAAAACCTCTCAAGAGAATGGAATTCCCAGGGAGTATCCAGATGAGGGCAGCTCTAGACCCTCACCAAGCTGCAGAACAGAACCTGCAGCAATGCTGCCCCCTACTGGCATAATCACAACAGTGCATACTGCCAGCTGAGGGCATATTGATTTTATTTTTCCTAAGATATGGTCACTAGCCTAAGCTGGCCTTAAACTCTCAATGTAGCTGAGGATGACTTTAAACTTCTGATGTTGGATTACAGGCAAGCACCTACCAACCGAGCTACCCAAGCTAGGCCACACTAGCATCTGGGAGGCTGATCTTCCCAGAAGCCTCTCTGGAATGAGAGAGAATGAGGTGGCTCAGACCTGTAGAAACTGTAGCCACTTAGCAGTGCTTAGAAGGTTCCTTCTTTCCATACTCAGGAGGGGACAGACCACGTGCTCAGGCACTCAGCCCTGGGAATCCATCCAGGCAACAGTTCAGAGACACAGGAACTTACCTTTCTAGTGAATGTGTCTGCCATTCTTGTAAAAGCAAATCTAAAAATTCAAAACAGCGCCTGGAATGTGGTAAGAAAGAAGGGGAACTTAGGAATATATCTTTTGGTGAAAATAAAAGGGTTTTGCTTAAATCAACCAGTTTATCTTTTGAATAGATAAATTTCATTTAATGGGGAAGAACTGAAAATGTGGGATAAATCATAAATAACTAAAAGATTGAGCCAGCAAGGTGCTTTCTAGGGACAGACAGACACATGCATGCACAATTTCTAAGCTCTTTAAAATATTTGTAAAGATGTTAAAATTTTGGAAGGTTGAATGCGTAGTGTATGTGCGACACAGAATAACTTTTGAAAGTCTCGGGGATGAATCTCATCAAACCATCTTGCCAGCCAGAAAATAAAAGTGCTCTTGGACCAAGAAGCAGTCATCAGTGATCTTAAACAACAACCTCAACTGTGGAATTCCAGTTCTGGTAGGAGACCTGGTTCTCCTCTTGTTTAGATACTTCCAAGGCAGTAAGAAGTCCTTCCCTTCCCTTCCTTCCTTCCTTTCCCCGCCCTGCCCCACCCCACCCCGCCCTTCCCAGGCTCACCTTCGGACTGCGACAGACTTAGAGGTGCAGTTGCTGGTTATGACGGGGATCAGCCGGGGGATGTGAGTGTGCTGTGGAGAGGAGGGGAAACAGGTGAGCAGGTGTAGCACAGCCCAGAAACAGATGCAACAGGAGCCTCTTCCTCACAAGCTGACATCACAGCACGCGTCATGTTCAGTCTAAAATGTCAGCATTGAAGAAAACTGACCTCCCTGCAATGTCACACAGGCCACTAACAGGACTGACAGAGCCATGAGACAAAGGATGCAGCATGGATCCTTTACAGCAGTCTGAGATGGGGGCAGCAGCCGATGTAAGCTATCCTGACACTGTTTCCGTGGAAACATACAATGGCCTTGGGTTTAATATTACAAGTAAGGGCAAGCAAAAACAGTGATGATAACAAATAATGCTGAGTAACCTGTGGGGACTGAGCACATTCTGCAGAGGTCCAAGATATTTTTTTTAATACATTTAGTTACTTATTTGCTCTAGTTCGTGTTCTTTCTGACTCTGTCTGTCTGCCTCTCTCTCTCTCTCTCTCTCTCTCTCTCTCTCTCTCTCTCTCTCTCTCTGTGTGTGTGTGTGTCTAGTTCGTGTTCTTTCTGACTCTGTCTGTCTGTCTGTCTGTCTGCCTGTCTCTCTCTCTCTCTCTCTCTCTCTCTCTCTGTGTGTGTGTGTGTGTGTCTAGTTCGTGTTCTTTCTGACTCTGTCTGTCTGTCTGTCTGTCTGTCTGCCTGTCTCTCTCTCTCTCTCTCTCTCTCTCTCTCTCTCTCTCTCTCTCTCTCTCTCTCTGTGTGTGTGTGTGTGTGTGTGTGTTGACACATGGTAACTTGTGGGAGTGGGAGTTGGCTCTCCCTTCTCCATGCGGTTCCTTTCGGGACTTGCCTCCTGCACGAGGGTCTAACACCAGGTCGACTGCTTGCGTCACAGTAAGCGCTAGAAGACTCAAGCGAGAATACCCTGAGCCCCAGGTACGAGGCAACCATAAGCACAAACAACTGACATGGACGGGGTGAGGGAAGAAAGATCAGAGTGGCGGCGGGAGACAAAAGTCAGACGCTCTGGGCAGCCAAGGACTTAGAGCCAATGGAAGCTGAGTGAAGAGGTGGCTCTCGGGAGCGGTGTGCCAGCCACACGACCCAGCGCAGACCCTGCAGCTCTCCACACCGCCATCCTGGGAAAGACTGCTGCCCGCAGACGGTGTGGACCGACCCTGGGCCGGAGCTCCGGCTACGTCCCACCGGCTGTCAGGGCCCCTCACTCTCTTCTTTTATGGGTGTCCCCATGACATACTTACCCGAATGATGAGCCTCACAGCTACAACGCCAGAAGTAGCCATAATTTTGGCACTGTTTGGGATTAAATTAAAGATAGTTGGCATAATGGCTTCAGCTCCATGATCAAATTTATTTCCCAGAACTGATGACAGGTGCCTGCAACAAGAAAGGACTGGCTGTGGTCACGTCCTCACACACAGGAAGCACAGAGCCTTCAGCACGTGGCCGCTTTCCTTTACAGTTCTCTAGGGATAAAAGACAAGGGTCGGAGACACCTTGAACATAGACTTAAAATGTACAAGTAGAAAACTTGGCAAAGCCATCAGCCAACAAAACTTTTTTAATAATCTCCACAGAAGTATTAAAAGAGCAAAAATAAAGCCAGCAAGACCAAGGATGAACTATAAACATTAAGCATGGACCCTACACTTGCCCCCCCCCTTATTTATTTTTGTTTTACTTATGAAAAATGATGCTTTAGTATCTGCCTCCCCTGTAACTCTATGCAGTCACAGTGCTGACCAGGGGCCGTGGCACTGAGTTAACATCCTGGTGCCCGGAAGTACTGCATTTAAGTTGAGCTATAGATAAAACAGCACGGCAGCACTCAGGCTACATTTCCTTCTCTCTGACCTGAGTACTGACTGAGGGTTTTGCATGCTGCACAGGGCTCTCCCACTAACCACCCACAGCCCTGCAGGTCCATCCCTGCTACTGCACTCCACTGGAACGTGTGTGCTAATGCACACTGGATCCTGTGAGCAAAAGGCCTGAGAAACCTCTCGTGAATTCTGTAAGATTTCATTTTTAATTAATAGTACAAGAGAGGCTTCAGTGATTATGTCCATGAGTAAAATTTAAAATCCAACACACACTTCATAACTGGGCAGCAGCCCCCTGAGCATATGGACACAGTGTTAAAAGACTAGGGTCTGGGGAACCGGCTAGGTGATCCCGCAGACATGCTATCTTTAAGCTCTGAGAGAGAGAGACCTATCACAGTGTGGGGAGGGTAGCGCTCGCGGTCCTTACCCCAATGTGATACAAGCTTCCCGCACTACCTGAGACCGCAGGTCCTTAGCAGAGAGCTTAAAGGCTCCGTCCAGAAGACGCAAGTGTTGAAAGAAGTTATCATACTCAGCAGCCCCAGCCAAGAGTAACGATCTAATCTTTTTTAGCTATTGGGACAGAGGAAAGGCAGAGGTAAATAAAATATTTAACACTGAATATACATAAAACAGCCATTAATGTAAGAGATAAAAAAGTTAGCTGATAATAGGAACTATTTTTTTAAAAGAAAGATTTGTGTGTGTGTATGTGTGTGTGTGTGTGTGTGTGTGGTAGGGTGAATGCCACATTTGCACAGGTACCTGCTGAGGCCAGAAGAGGGGTCAGCTCCCTTGGAGCTGGAGTTAGTTACACGTGGTTGTGAACTACCTGATATGGATGCTGAGAACTATACCAGGGTCCTTTGTAAGAACAGCAAGCGCTCTTAACTGCAGAAGTTATATCTTTAGCCCCTAGAAACCATTTTGCAAAGACAATTTGGACAGTTGATTATCACCTAATACACAATGAAAGCTAAGACCCCTTTAAAATGCAGCTCCCATAATAAATATGACTTCCCTAAGAACCATTTTAGGTGTCTATATGCGCCGTGTGCATCTATGTGCACTAAGTACACAGGAGCCCATGGAGGCCAGCGGAGGGCACTGGCTCCCAGAACCAGAATCCAAGCAGCTGAATCTTAAGTGCTGAGCCATCTTGCTAGCTCTTAATGCTCAGGTTTTTTGGTTTTGTGTTTTATTTGCTTGCTTGCTTTTTGAGACAGTCTCCCTTTACATCCCTGGCTGTCTTAGAACTCTACATAGACCAGGATGGCTGCAGAGAACTGCCTGTCTGTCTCTGCGTCCCAAGTGCTAGGATTAAAGGTATATGCCACCACACACCAACAAGTTGCTTTGTTTTCAAAACAGAAGTAGGGCTGGGTGTGGTAGCACCTGACCATTCAGTCCAGCATTCCAGGAGCTAAAGCAGGAGATCCCAAAGTGATGGCCAGCACAGGCTAAATAAAGCACATGTGCTATTTAATTTTTGCCAACCTGACACAAACTAGAGTCATCAGGGAAGAGAAACCTCAATTGAATTGCCTTCATCAGACGGGCCTATGGGCTTGTCTCTGGAGCATTTTCTTAACTGATGATTGATGTGGGAGGGCCGGGCCCAACTCCCTGCAGGTGGTGCCACCCCTGGGCAGGAGGTCCTGGGTTATATGAGGAAACAAGTTATATAAAAACTTTTTAAAAAGCCATTAGAAACAAGCCAGTAAGGAGTATTCCCCCAGTCTCTGCCTCAGATCCTACCTCCAGGTTCCAACTCCCAGGCCCTGCCCTAGCCTCCTCTGGTGATAGACTACAACCCACAGGCCAATATAAAGAAACGACCCTTTGCTCCCCAAGCTGATTTTGGTCAGGATGTTCTTCACAGCAGCAGAAAGCTAACCAGGACACAGTGAGATTATCTTGACCCAAACTCAAAAAACAAAACTCACTGTCAACAACAGAAGAAAGTGCGGCAGTTTACTAGGAAGGGAAAATGTACACTTGATGATTTATGTGTCAGTTTTAGTGTGTACGTAAATGAGTGAATATGCAGATATGCAAATAAGCAAAAATTAACCATAGAAAAGCAGCACTCACAGCGTTTACTCTCTGCTCCCAGTCATGCTTGTCATCCGACAGAATTTCTCTAATTTTGTTTATGGATTCCTCAAGGTCTCGGCTGGAGTAAATCTGGAAGTCAATTAATATATACTTAACAGAAGATGATGTACAGAATTAAGATGATTATCCTTAAATACATGAGGTCAAGGAAGAGAAACTTTCACTTCACGAGGCCTTCTCTGGGCATGCTCGTCGTCGTGGGCCTGATACCCACGATCGACAGGCACCCCTTTGTTGGCTGCCACATGGCAGCAACTTACTAAAAGCCAGCGGGAGAGTTGTGTACAAGAGAAGGAAAAAAAAACAAAACAAAACAGCAGTCTGTGAAGCATTAGTCATGTCTTTAGAACAAATCTGTGATCACTGACTGGGTGTGGTGGTTAAGAAGAAGGACAAGGGGCTGGAGAGATGGGTCGCTGGTTAAGAGCACCAACTGCTCTTCTGAAGGTCATGAGTTCAAATCCCAGCAACCACATGGTGGCTCACAACCATCCGTAATGAGATCTGACTCCCTCTTCTGGTGTGTCTGAGGATAGCTACAGTGTACTTACACATAATAATAAATTAAAAAAAAAAAAAGAAAGAAAGAAAGAAAAGAAGCGAGACAAGTGTGCCTTGGTGCACGGCAACCCCTGGCAATCCGTCCAGCCTCTACTGTGAGATTCGGAACCCGGCCATCAGGGCTCCGCGTTGGCTCTCTCTCTATCACTCTGACTCAGCCCGGAATTATTTGAGAAGGAAGGCTCAATGGAGGGACTGCCGGGGTCGGACTGGTGTGTGGGAATGTTGCTGTGGGACTGTCTTAATTACTGATTGATTGCGAGGGGCCTAGCCCACTCACCAGCAGGGCAGAGGCTGCTGCCCCGCAGGACAGTAGCCAAGCATGGAGCTGAGAGAGCTAGCACGCCGCATCCTCCATCGTGTCATCGTGTCACGTCACTGGGGGGGGGGGGGGGGGGACACGCGTTCTAAGAAAAAGATTCCTAAATGTGCATCGTCATCTTCTGTCCTAGTCAATCACCGTGGCCTCTTTTTTGTAACCTGACAAACTTACTCTACAGTAACATCTTTCCTCCTCTTCCAGAGACATGGAAGGCCATCAGGACTTCTGTTCTTACTGTAAGCTACAGGGCCCTCACATTTTCTAATCTGTACCTTAGATCTTGAGAGTTTCAGTTTCCACATTGAAAGGTAAAGATTCTGCATGCAGTGGTGTCAGGCTTTGGACATGAGTCCCCAAAGGTCCCCTGTGAAAAGGTTAGGCGCCCGATGGTGCGACTATCGGGTGGTGGGCTCCTGAAGGTCGTGGGGAGATGGTTCTAGAAGGCTTGTCCTGAGAGCCTGAGCTGAGCCACCTGTCCTCACTCTGCTGGCCTGACAGGAGTGACCTGCTGTTCCAGGGCCATCTAGCCAGCACCGTGACACAACACGGACGAGGTGTGGCTCCATACACCTGTCTTCTAGGTGTCCACAGCGATGAGCTCAGTGAGTCTTTTCCTTTAGAGCTAGCTGCCGCAGGCTTCTCACCGCTGTGCAGAAAGCTGTCTCACACAGACGAATTTGAAAAACGAACTCTGAAGATTATTTCTATCTTGATTAAAGAAACAAATACTTTTTAAGTCTATTTTTTCTCCTGTGTGCCTGTGTGTTACATGTGTGTGGCACGTCTGTAGATGTTGGAAGAGGGTGTGATTACACCCAGAAGCTGGGGTTACAGGCAGCTGGGAGCTCTCAATATGAATTCAGTCCTCTTGAAGAGAGGGAAGGGCTCCAGCCCACTAAGGCCTCCATGGCAGCACAGACCACACCCACCTGCACTACAGGCACGTCATCGAAGGCCTTAATAAAGTCCTCTTCATCCACAGCACCCGCACCTTCTTTTGCAGCTGTTAAAAAAATAGTTTTTAATATAAAAGATAATGTGAAACTATATAAAACATCTACTACAGAATTATGAATACACAAAACTGAAATTATATTTTAGAACACTTAAAACTTAGAATAAGATCTATTCTCTATGTGTGAGTTTGCGTTTGTGTGTAATTGCATGCACTGTGGGTGGGTGCACACAAAGGCTACAGGGCACTGGAACCTCTGAGCTGGTTACAAGCGTCCTAGACCCCAACTCTGGTGCTCTGCGAGAGCAGCTGGCACTGGCACTGCTGAGCCACCCCTCTGGTCCCTCAACTTTTTATTTAGTCATCAGTTCCAGTTTCTCCCAAAGGCCTGTGTCACGATGCCTTGCACACTTGAAATGACGGCAGGCTTGATGCAAACTGGCACAGTGGAGACTTCCGGAAGGGCTGGCGAAGGGCAGGCAGCATAGCGGATTTGATCACCTGACTGTTTAGCCAGTCTGCGCTGCCATGGGGGGGATTTCACCTGCTTACTAATCCACCACCCAACACCACAACCTCAGCTCATTATGCTCCGTAAAAACGGTTTTCACACTGGGGTCTGTGGTCATCCTTGAAGCCCCAGTAGTGACTTATAGAGATTAGCATGCCTACTTTCTTAGAAGACACCTAACTTCGTGTTAGGGTCTTGCTAGACCTGCTAGAGAAAATAAAACAAAAAACAGGTTTAAAGACAGCCTAGGGAGCAGTAAACGCAATCACATGACAGCAGCTACACCATGTGACACGGGCCATGTTGAACATCAACCCTCCTGCTTAGGCATAGGATCAGAGCACTGTGAGCAGGGAGCAACGGCCTCTGAGACCACAGCGTCTGAGAAGCATCTACAGCAATCAGAACTAGGACTATGGTGTTACACGAAGAAAAAGTCAGGACGGGACTGAAGGCAAGACTGGCCCAGTGGAGGCAGTCATGGGATCAGCAGGAGCTGTCTTACCCTCCCTGTTTACGGAATTGCTATCATTCAACTACCATCTCACTGCGGTGGGGCAGGGGAGATACTTCAGCTTGGCGATCTGAATTCGCTCCCCAAGACGCACATCCCATGGAAGAAAACAACTGTCTCTTCAAGTTATCCTCTGACTTCCATAAGGCATGCCAGGGTATGCATGTGTATACATGTGCACATGTGTGACACACACACACACACACACTCTCTCGCGCGCACACATATACATACAAACATTCATTTACATAAAAGTAAATAAACCTTTAAAAATAGTGAAGCTTGTGTTAAATAAACATAAACTCAACAACAAAAAATTAACAGCACCCGAAAATATTTGGAAGAATGACAAATGTAAGCACAGTCACACAGGCCTTCCTGGGGACAACAGGGATATCAGTGCAGACTGGCAGGGCTGGAGAGGGCAGTGGCTCCCCCTGAATCCAGCCAAGATACTGTGGTTCCAGGACAGACCACCAGGGGGCAGCACTCCCAAGGCCTTCCATCACCCAGAAACAACCACTGTCACCACTGTGGGATTCTACCCACCTCCCTACCCTCAACCCCAGGACACAACATCATCAGTGAGCACAGCTTTAAGGCAAGTGGCTCCATGATGTCTCAGAGGTAAAGAGTAAAAAACTGGAGTCTCAACTTAAAATGTGACAGCAAAATGAGTGGTCAGAGGTATAACCAGTCAATCTGTCTAAGATGAGGAGTGATTAGAAGAAGGTTCTTAAGGACTGACTATCACCACCAGTTTGTGCATCAAGTGCCTTTACCTGCTGAGCCATATTTACCCAACACTCACATTGATCTTCACAAGGAAAAAATGCTACTTGTATGAGCAAATCACATCTTCAAGATTTCAGTCTGGCTCTGGTCTTAACAGATTTGGTAAAACAAACAAACAAACAAACAAACAAACAAACAAACAAAGCACCCAGCGGTGGGCAAGGCAAGACTGGATCCAGATGCGCAGCCAGGGTTTGAGCTTCACTTTGGGGCTGTGCTTTGGTCTGTGCTGGCTGGCTGGCCCCTCTAGAACGTGGTGAGTACCCGGCATCTTAAGCCAGGATTGCGGGCTCATCTGCATCAACAGAGCAGTAGCAGGCCACCTAAGGCCTGCAAGCAGGAATGTGGACGCCCAGGGACACAGCAGGCCCTACTCTCGAGGAAGACCCCAGAACACCATAGAGGTGCTCTTACCTGAAGACTTAGATCCAAGACTGGATGACATGAGCCTACGGGTGGTCCCCAGGCTAACATTCCTTCGAGAACTTGACGGAGCCTTGGATGATGAGGAGCTGGCAGAAGAAGGCCTGTTGCCATCCACAGAATCTTCATCATCAAAATTTTTTTCTGAAAAGGAAGCACAGAATCCACTGGTTGAAAACGTTATGTTTTTACCTATACATAGAACAATCAACAGTCTTGAAAATACTGGTTTGCATCCAAAAGTAAGGTTCTGGCAAAGCTTAGCATGCAACCACAAAGACTGTTACTTACCTAAGAGAGTCAGAATGCTCTCCAGTTGCAATGTGGAAAACATCTGACCCTTTCTCTATGCATGTGTGTGTGTGTGTGTGTGTGAGAGAGAGAGAGAGAGAGAGAGAGAGAGAGAGAGAGAGAGAGAGAGAGAATGACTATGCAGGCACACAGGGTATGCAGGAGGGCAGTCTCAGGTGTGTGTCCTCACCTCCCCCCTTGTTTGATAGGGGTGCCTGTGTTTTTCCAGTGGCTGGCTCATGAACTTCTGGGTCCTTGCCTGGCTCTGGCCCCCACCTCCACACAGGAGTGCGGGGATCACAGAGGCCATGCTGTCAGTCCAGATTCCACGTGGGTTCTGGGACTCTGAAATCAAGTCACCACACTTGCACCACGAGGGCTTTTGCTCCCTGAATCTCTAGCCCCATTTTTTCTGGTCTCCTCCCCAAACAGGGCCTTGTTCTGTAGCCCAGCTGGCCTCGAGCTCATGATGCTGAGAGCTAGGATTACAGTGTGTCCCAACATGCATGGTGCAATGCACTTTAAAAATGGGTGAACAATACAACTTCTTGAAATATTTCAACTTTTCTCATATGATGGAGTATTTTTTATAAACCTACTCATAATGGTTGTCAGGTACCTTGTGAGTGGAAATGCCCCACCGAGACACCCACTGTCAGGCAGTTTAGCTTTGTAATATGTCACTATCAGAAACAGGGTTGTAAACTGGCCAGATGGCTTGGTGGGTAGAGCCCCTCACCTCAAGCCTCATGACCTGAGACGGCTCCCTGGAACCCACGTCACAATCGGAGAGAACTAACCCCACCAACAGTCCTGACCTTCACAGAAGCACCTTGGCACCTCTACTTGTGAGGATGCATGCACACGTACACACAACATCATAAGTACACACATCATAAGTAAATAAACGAATAAATGTAAAAAGCTTAAAAGAAATTCGATTGCAACAAACACCTTCCAACAACTAGTTTGCTGGTTTTAAGTTAAGAAATGCCAACAAGCAACATTACTGGGTCAATCAGCATGAAAGTGCTCACTGATGTACTAAGGTTATCTTCTGAAAAGCCATATAAATGTCTACGTCCCTGGAAATTCAAGCGCCTCTCTTGCTCCACCCCTCTGCTGACACTGAATTAAATTATCACTTACAAACATGTCAATCCGACAGACTGGCAAACAGTACGCTATCTAGGCTTCATTTCCTTCGATGAAGCTGATTTTTTTTTTTTTTAATGATACTATTCATGTTTAAACCCTCAAGCCAGCAAGGCTCCTTACCTCTTCAGTCACATTCAAAATTTAAAAGAAAAAAAAAAAACCACATTATCTATGGTTTTTAAAAGTGTGTGTGTGTGTGTGGCCCTGCATGCATGCATGCATATGTGGTCAGGGGACAACTTCGGGAAAGAGTTCTCTGTTCCATGTGGACTGGGGATGACCGAGGGGCTCAGGCCTGTGCCTCACGCAGGTCGCCGCTGAGCCACCTCTCCAGCTCTGCCTGCAAACATTTCAATGACACACAATTAAAGCTTATGTGTCAAACTCCAGGCACTTATGCAGCAAGTGAGAGCCATGTCGGATGCTAAAATCACCTTGGAGTGAGTAAAAATAAAAAGGAAATCCTAACATCAGTCAGGAAACAGTGATTTCCAAAAAGCATAAAATATACTTGGGCCAGATATTCTGTACAAAGTTCACGTGTAAGATCTCCACAGATGACAAAGCCGCGGGGCTGGAGACACGGCTCAGGGGACGAGGGCAGGGCTTGCAGCACCCACAGCAGTTGCTCACAGTGGCTGGGAACCATAGCTCCAGGGCACGATGCCAGCTGGTTGGAGAACTTAAACACTTAACAGCCAAAGAAAAAAAGAGGGGTGGGGTGGCGAGCATGAGACAGAAACACGTGAAACTGGACTCCCAGCTGGACGCAGTAGGGGCTAGAAAACTAACAGTAACAGATCGGTAATCAGTAACAGTCAGATCTTTAGTTGATGAGGAAAATATGCCCACAGATTCAGGAAGCTGAAAAAAACACAAAGACACAGCAGAGAATAAACACTTGCTGTTCAGTGTCCTTGCCGCTGTGATGAAACACTCTGGGCCAAGGCAACAGAGGGAGCACTCTAGTTCATCTTACACTTGTGGCCCACAGTCCACCACTGCGGGAAGTCAGGTAGGAAAAGGCGGAGATCTTATGCAGAAAGCAGAAGGGTACCCTGCTGGCTGGTTCCCTGTGGCTCGCTCGGATCCTGCTAGCTAATATATTTCTTAGGTAGCCCTGAGCTGCCTTCCTAGGGATGGGGCTGCACACTGGGCTGGGTTCTCCTACATCAACTAAAACTCAGGCATGCCCTCACTTGAGGCTGTCCTCTCAGATGAACACATGTGTCAGGTTGACAACTAAGGCTAACCAGAACACCCACCCAGGACCACTGTACCACTGCTTAAAGCCAGTTAAAGTCTCTTTAAAGAGAGTAAAGTATATCACGGGCCCTGTGAGGACAGGCAACAGTGCCCAGTTAGAGAAAGCAGAACTGCATCTGGAAAATGGTGAAAGAAATGAAGAATGCAGTGTTTTTAAACCAGTAAAATACATTTTAAGAACAAAGGCAGGACCCAACAGTGTGGCTTGGTGGGCGAGGGCACTTGCCACCAAGCCTGACAACGTGACTTCTTGCCCTGTGACTTATGTGAAGGAGAGCGCCTCCCATACTGTCCTCAGACCTATGTACATATGCCAGGGCAGGAGCGCGCGCACGCACACACACACACACACACACACACACAAATATGCATAAATGAATAAAAAGAAATTGAAATCAAGAAGAGAGGAAAAACATGTTGATTTAAAAAAAAAAAAAAACAAATTGTTGCCCCTAGCCACTCTCAGTCCAGAAAATGTTACAGGAATATCTTCAGATCAAAGAAAAGCAGGGCAGTTGGAATGCTGAATTTACGTAAAGAAATGAAGGCCTTAAATATGTGAAAATGTAAGACTTTCTTCTCAGATCTGATTCACTTTTTATTCTCTCAATTTTTTTTTTCTTTCTACACAGATGAAGGGCTATTTAAAGTAAAAATGGTGGCTAGTAACACTGGCTTCTTCAGTAAAGATAAAACACCCATGCACGTTAAAGAAACTTAAATTTAAAAAACAAAACCTGCAATGTTCATATCCTCTGTGTCCTGGATAAATAACTTGCTGGTTTACAGAAACCATAATTTGGCTATCTATTGCTGTATTAGATTGTCACTACACACACAGACACATACACAGACACACACACACACACACACAAAAGAACTAAAAGTTTGGGGAAGACAAGACTCAAAGTGTGAAGAAAACAGAAATTGTTTTATTTCTGTCTACAAAGGGTATCTTTTTAAAAGCTCATCATCCCTGAGAAGGCCTACCTGTTGTAGGCATTATCTGAGGAAATGCTTCCTGAGTAGGAGATGGAGGAAGGAGCGTCTGGACCCTGTGCAGGGCTTTAACTGAGCACCTGTCCCTACTTGGTGCTTAATCTGGTTTCCTCAGTAGGGCAGAGGGCTAATTACAGGGGGACAAGCCCGAGATGCAGGAGTTGAGGGAATCAACATTAGGGAGGGGTGGCAGTGGCCAATCACTGAACACTCTGAGAACACAGAGAAACTCCTAAACTCAAACTACTTGGAATTTGGGACAGCATGCAGGTCAAAGGACACCTGAGAAATGTAAAATCACAGCAGCAGGCACGAAGAACAAGGACGCCAAACTTCAAAGTCAGTGTTTTCACCTGAGCTACAGAGCCAGCGGCCCACTAGCTGGTCCTTCCTGCCTCAGCTGGAAAGTCATCAGAACACAGGAAGAAGGTGTGCTCAGTTTCCAGATCCACAGCTGGACAAAGTTTTAAATTAGAGAACTTGATCTGAGAAGGTGTTTAGGGATAAAAATAACAGTCCATCATTAGAAAACTGAACTAAATAGTTTTAAATAAGTTTAGCCTAAGTTTCTCAGATTTTTCAAAACTTAAAATCAAACCTCTAGGAGGTTGAAACTGAGGAGAAGGCTCAACCTAACATGCTTGGACCAGAACCCACTAAAAGTAAAAGGATCCATGTGTGGTGGTATGTGATTTAATCCCAGTCCCAGGGAGGCAAGGCAGAAAGCCTAGTCTAGTCAGCCAGCCCTCGGCCAGTGAGAGATGTGTCTTAAAAATGTGAAGGAGTGTTGGCAAGGTGGCTCAGTAGGTAGACACTTGCTGCCAAGTGCTGCCAAGTGCTGAGTCCATCCCTGGAACACACATGGAACTGATCACCACATGTCCTCTAATCTCCACAAGTGCACGGCACGCGCACATGCACACACACAGACACACACACACATTTCACTGTTGATTGCCCACCAGAACTTGAAGGTAAAACCTTATTGCTGAAAACACCACACACATTAGTCACAGGGCATGGAGCTATCAAGTTAGTACTGAGCAGGAAGCTTCCTCCCTGTTGGCTAGTATTAGAAAGTCCTGCAAAGGCTGCTGGGGGCTGTTAGGGAGTCAGCAGTCTCACTGAGCTGTGAACCCAGTGAACTGTAACAATGACCAGCAAGCATGATATGTCTGTGGGTGCAATCGTGGCATAAACATTAGGGGGTAACCAACTGATTTCTGACTGGCTATCGGGCCTGCTCCACAGGAGGAAACGCAAGTCTAGAACTACAAATCTAGTCAAGACGCCAAGGCTGAGGAGCTAGCTCCCCGGCCTCCCAGGGAATTGTACAGCACTGTTTTGTTAAGTGGACACAGTATCCAACTGCTTTCTAAATTCCTGTGTGCTGATAGATCATGCAGTTCTCAGACCTCAGCAAACAAGTGTCTTTCTGTAGTGGGCAGTGGTTAATGCAGGAACACACAACTGATCGAAGTACAGAGAATAGTAAGTGACTGGTGCGTGCCCAGCCACAAACAGGACATCTATATCATAACTCCCTCCCCAGTACTGAGGGACCATCACGGAAGGGGACAAAAGTCTAAACGCCAGAGACTGGGGTAGACCACAGCAAAACAGAGGCTACTGGATGTAACAGGACTACTGCACAGGACCCACACAGGATCAAGGTAGTCAATATGCCATAAAGACCTATAGAGAGCTGACGGCTTCTTGGGGAGGAAGATTTGTTTTTCCTTAAGAGTGGCTCCTAGTTCATTGATCATGGTCCAGTGTTTGGTCTATCACCCAGAAATATACAGGCAGCACAAATGGGAGTTGATAGGGTATTAAATTTAAAGAGAGAAAAAAAAAAGGGGAGGACCTCATACTGGAGGACTGTTGCTACTTTGTCTCCAACCCAATTTAACTGGTGTAAGAAATCTCAACTCAAACAGTAACAATACAAGCTATGAGCCTAGAGTGGGCAGATCTCCCACTACACTACTCTATTCCCATCTATGTTATCACATATAACTTGCGGTTTCTCTAGGCCAAGAGCTTCTCTCCAGCCTCTCTGTCTATCCTTCACCTTCCCTGTAGATTCTCCATTTCCCCCTTTGATCCTTTTCTCCTCCCCCAAACCCTCAGCTCCTCCCCCTTCCTCCTGCCCAACCATTGGCTCAAGCCTTTATTTGAAAAGCTAAGGTAGGGAGAAAGTTCACAAGGCAACTCCTCATCTGTAGCCCCTCCCAGGAGAGGAATTAGCATCAAAATACAAGCCCAGGGCTCTCCTCAGCAAAGGACAGAGATGCATCTAAGCAGATCTAAAGAGAAGCTGGAGGTAAATATGATCAGAGTTTACGGTATGAATTTCTAAATGAATAAAAATATTTATCTTTTCCTGAAGGAGAAGGAGGAGGCTGGACCATCAGAAAGGTGCCTAGTTTCAGTAACTGGAAAAGTCTCATCTGTAGAAAGCATCACTCCTTAAGAGGCAAATAGGCCGTCTGTATAACTAAGCCTGTGACAGCGTGGCTCCACAGCTGTCCCAGATACAGAGCCCTGGGTTCTTGACATATTTCAGCATTGCTTAACTAAATTACAATGCACTCTGCTCTCTGTTAGCTCAGTCTTGTTTTGTTTTGTTTTGTTTTTGAAGATAGGATCTCACTATGTAGCTCAGGCGGTCCTGGAACTCCTTATACAGACCAGGCTGGCCTTGAACTCACAGAGCTCGGCCTGCCTCTGCTCCTGTCTCCCAAATGGTGGGATTAAAGGCGTGCACCACTATGCCTAGCATCTCGCAGCATCTGAATGCCCAGTTTCTTCAGAGTTTTGGCTAAGCAGACATCAGCCAGTTCAGGACTTAAAGCCTTAGCCACAGCAAGCATGTGGACGTGAGTATCTCTAACTGTGTAAGCTTTGCCATCACACTAGGATAAGGTTTTCAGTCTATGCTACCCACAGAAAATCTGCTTGCAGAAACATACTTTTGCCTGGCACCAAACAAAGAATCCATTCTGTCTTCAGCCACCAGTGGGGACATTCCTGCTGTCTGATGGTCTAGGAGTAGGAGCCTGGGGTAAGCTAGCCGAAGCCCTCACGTCCCAGCCACCTAAGTCTCCAGGTACCTGAGGGAGCCTCTCTTCTTTCGTGGCCCTAAGACAGGCATTCTAAAAGGCTTGAGAAGTTCGCACAGAGTGGCAGTGGAATCCTTTCCTAAGCCTCCAGCAACCCAGAGGTAAAAGCTGTCTGCCTGATTGTGGGATACCATGGCAAACCAGTGTGCCTCTGAGACCTACTGGGAGAAGATTAAAACAACAGAAAGAGTCCTGGAAAAACAGAAAAGGCCCAAGTACACAGTCATCCATGAACTTAAACCAAACCAGTGGAAGGAGAGACACCAGCAGAGCGCTATTACCTGAGAATGGGCCCTTAACCAGACCCAGGCAGAATGGAGGCATCCCAGCAGCGAACTTCACATGGCAGAAGCCATGAGCAAGGGTGAGCGAGACGGCAGCAGGTAAAGGCGGCTGCTGAGCGAGTCTGATCCCACAAAGGCGGGTTCCATACTCACGAGCAGGGCCAGGGCTAAAAGAAGCCTTCCTCCCCTCTCACCCTGGGAAGGCTTTGAAGGGCAGTCTACAGGAGGAAATATCTGTTTCTCTGAAGCAGGCTACTAGCTGATCTGTACTGGGGCACCCTAACCCCCAGCTGCCGGGGTTAGAGGTATGTTCTTCAAACCCTGCTAACGTCTAAGTCATGATTTAAGAATCTAAAAGTTTTTCTAATAAACAGCTGTGGGTGAGTATGGGTGAGTTTGGGGTTCTTTTATCCACTCAACAATTAATGAGTCAGTTTCTTTACAACAATGTTCACTCAAGTCTGAACAGTTCCCAGTCTAACTATTTGAAAAGCTATGCATTCTAACGGATGGCTGTCTGTGATCAGAAAACCACAGCATACATGTGCTTAAGGCCAGCCCCTCGGTACCAGCCTGCAGCCTACTCAACAATCAGCTGAGGCCGCACTGCTCTAATTATTGACATAATTCAGAAGCAAACAGTAAGAGACCAAGAATAACTTGTTTCAACACTGCATAAAAGCTAGCTTTCTAGAATTCTTTTGATTGCATCCAGGTACCAGAGCAAGTCAAACTGGGTTTCTTGCTGTCAATTTGTTCACAGAACTGTTCAGACATGCTGATGAGATACATACAGAGGCCACACCAACTGCAGGTCAAAGCTGGGAAGTGGGTGAAGGGAAGGCCCAGGGTGCCAAGCGGGGGAGATTCCGAGCATACGCACTGGAGGGGTACAATCGTCCTACATGCAGTAATGGAGATTCCAAGCATATGCACTGGAGGGGTACAATCGTCAGCATATGCACTGGAGGGGTACAATCGTCCTACATGCAGTAATGGAGATTCCCTAACAGTCTGTAAATTACAGTCACAAACTTACTGAAGTGGCCTGTGTGATGCCCGCCCTCACACAAGGATCATAGGTTTACTACCAGGCCTAAATAGACCAAGGGACTATCCACACCCCACATCCTCATCATCCTAGCCAGGCACGGGCGTACTGATTGATGCATTTGGCTATTCACAGCATCCTCCAGCCTCTAACCCAATTCTCCAAATAACCTCATTGTCCAATTATGACAGAGGACAGTGTGTAAGAAAGTTTATACTTAATTCATAAAGCACCCGAAGCCTCCCTCTAAAGCCAGGGTTAGAGAGCATGGCTGTGATTCCAGTATGACTGTGCTAGGCTAACACTGAGACTTGCCTCGGACAAAACCAAAGTTCCTTCTATCCTTCCTGCAGAAGTCAGCTTTGTGTCATGCAGAAACTTCACCTCAGATCCTTTGTGCAGAACAAAAGCATGTTCCACTCTTAGAGGGCTGATGCTCTTTTAGGTGGCAATGCACCTCTTGTAAGCTCTGAGAAACGGCAAGAGACGTGAGGGAAGCGGTGGTGGGATGGAGAGAGAACCTACTAGGATCTGAAGGGACTTTCTCCTGAGCACCAAGGTAAGGAGTAAAGCACTGAGTTACTAAAAACAAACAGACAAAGAAACCCAGCCAGGGCAACTCATCCAAGGAATGGGAAACCTGCTGTTACCTGAGGTGGAAACACCTTCTTCCTTTGTATGTTGATCTAAACTCCACATGGAAGGATCTGTTAACTTTTCAGGCACTTTGATAGGTACTGGGTATAAGGTGTGAACAAATCAAACTGACTGCACACAGGCAACTTCCAGAACAGAGTAGTATAGAGTCATCTGCCTTATGAATGCTAGGCAAATACTCTACTAGCAGAGCTACTGTACCTCAGACCCTCCTCACACCCTCTTTTGAGGACTCAAATACAGGAATCTACTCCAACGACCTTATCTACAACTAATCACGTCCCCCAAACTGGACTTACAAATAATATGCAATTATTACAAATTTTGTGATAGTTTGAATGATCTTGGCCCCTGTAAGCCCACATATTTGAATACTTGGTCCAGTCGGTGAAACTGTTTGTGAAGTGAAGGAGGTGTGTCCCTGGAACGGGCTCTCTTCCTCCCCATCCCCTCCTCCCCCTCAGAGTTACAGATCAATCAAGCTGTAAGTTTTCAGTTGTTCCTTTGTTCCCACAGGTGGACTCTGAGCCTTTGGCACCATAATCCTAAATTAAATGTTCCCTTTCAGAAATGGCTTTGGTCAAGGTGGGTTTTTTGTTTTGTTTTTGTTTTTCAATCACAGAAATAGAGAAGTAACCAGAACAAGTTTCCCCTTCCATCCCTCCATAGGCCTCCGGCCGCTGTATCCTATGGTGCTGGGTTCTAGAAACCCAAATTCTGGTCCTTGCACTTGTGCGGCAAGCACTTGACCCATTGAGCTATTTCTTCTTTAGCCTGAGAGTGCATCTTTAAAGAAGCATGTGACTTATAGTTTTAATAATTCACAAAAAAAGAGGCAAATTTGAATTAAGGGACAAAGCAGAGTTATAACTAAAAAGCAAAAGTTTAATATAAAGTTATAAATACTTAAGATGATCTGTGAGAAGACATAATAAGAATCACCACATATCTTTTTATGGATTAAATATGCATCTCTCCTTTATTTCACAGTACTTATTTTACCTTTGAATTTGCCCTAAAGGAGTGTTATACCAGTCTCTGTCAGAGACTAAACCCCACAGCTAACATATCTAAACTCGTAGTCTTCAGGAATGTCACTCTAATTATCACTGTGTCCACAGTGACCTAATTCTTCATGACAGCCACTAGGCAGGCACAAGGACAAGTGAGCTGGAAACCTTAGATCCAAATTTGGGAATGGCCTCCTAACAAAATGTTCATGGTTCTTAGCAGTGATTATACTGTGAGCCATTTCCTCTTTGTACATATACGCCTTCAGATTTCCCATCTGGACTTTAGTAGCCTCAGTTCTCAGTAGCCCTGAGAGAGAGGCAAAGAACCACACTTACCCATGAAAAAAGAAACTCCTTCACTTCCAACCCCCTCACTTCTTTCTTACACTTTGGGGAAAGATTACATTTACAGAATTACTAAAAGTAAGAGTTTTCACACACCCCACGCTAGTTTCCCCACAACAACCTCATACAGTAACTCAGTAGACTACAGACTAAAGTACCAGGGCCAATGCAGCCTTACTACCTACTGGCACAGTCTGCCTGGTGTCCCTCAGTCCTCAGACAGGGCCCCCTTTGTCCAGAACCAGAGTCAGGATGCATGGCCACAGTGTCTTCAGCCTGCTCTAGGTTTTCACGATGTCTTTGCTCGGTTTCAGATGGCCTTAAGCAGGCTGAGGAACATGGCTGAGCTAGATTATGGATAAGACAGTTCATGTGCTTTTCCCATGGGTTTCTGGATTGGAAGAGGAAGATCACAGAGGTGGAATGTCATGTGTATCATGTTACTGTTATTTTGGTGGCCATAAAACAAAACCAAAACACAACAGCAAACACAGAGGAAAAATGTAACTTAACCTGCCAATTTCAGTCCATGGGACAAAGCTCACATCATAGGAGCCAGGAAATGGGAAGAGCAAATGCTCATACTAGTGGGCTTTGTCTAACGCTCTTGTCTGTACATCCGGACTATGGGATGGCATGTGTAGTGCTCTGTCTGGACATCTGGACTATGGGTGGCATGTGTAGTGCTCTGTCTGGACATCTGGGCTATGGGATGGCATGTCTAACGCTCTGTCTGGACATCCGGGCTATGGGATGGCATGTCTAATGCTCTGTCGGGACATCCGGACTATGGGATGGCATGTCTAACGCTCTGTCTGGACATCCGGGCTATGGGATGGCATGTCTAATGCTCTGTCGGGACATCCGGACTATGGGATGGCATGTCTAACGCTCTGTCTGGACATCCGGACTATGGGATGGCATGTCTAATGCTCTGTCTGGACATCTGGACTATGGGATGGCATGTGTAGTGCTCTGTCTGGACATCCGGGCTATGGGATGGCATGTCTAATGCTCTGTCTGGACATCCGGGCTATGGGGCGGCATGTCTAATGCTCTGTCTGGACATCCGGGCTATAGGATGGCATGTCTAACGCTCTGTCTGGACATCCGGGCTATGGGATGGCATGTCTAATGCTCTGTCTGGACATCCGGGCTATGGGGCGGCATGTCTAATGCTCTGTCTGGACATCTGGGCTATGGGATGGCATGTGTAGTGCTCTGTCTGGACATCCGGGCTATGGGATGGCATGTCTAACGCTCTATCTGGACATCCGGACTATGGGATGGCATGTCTAATGCTCTGTCTGGACATCCGGGCTATGGGATGGCATGTGTAGTGCTCTGTCTGGACATCTGGGCTATGGGTGGTGCCCCACACTCAGGGCAGTTCTTCCTCACTTACTCCTCTCAAAGCTCCCTTTCACAGACGATACCTATGCATGTGCTTCGCTGTTCTCGGGTCTTTTCTATATAGCTAACATAATACAGATAGAACATATCCAACCACTCTCAGAACACAGTCCAAGAACAGAGCTGGATGAGAATTCTAAGTGCCTGGGGGAAAATGCCAAGAAAACGGGACAATACTCTTGTGACCTCAGTTGCTGCAAAACACAGAACTGTTCTTGAGAGATACTTCAGTGTAGCAGATAGAAGTGAGTTTCCTCCAGCTGTTGTTATTCTGATGCCGATGGAAGAACAAGTTTTTGCCTCATGTGGCTTGTCCTTGTGATTATATGGTTTACTGATGTGACTCTTGTTAACCCCCCAGAGTATCAACTGTCAGATGCTCTGAATAAAGTTAACTCTTTCATGCGATGTTAGTCCACTTCATTTTTAGACTCTGCTCTCCCAGGTTCACCTGTCAACTAGAACAGTAAACATGCCACCACCAAAAGCTACCTGAAGGACTGGCAATATTTTTTTAAAGATGATTTACACTAGTCTGTATGAAAACTGAGAAAAATAAGGAGAAATGAGACTGGAGGCGGCTCAGGGGTTCAGAGCACTTGCTACTCTTAGGAAGGTCTGAGCTAGCTCTCAGCTACTTACAACTCCAGGACCCAACATCCTCTTCTAGACTCCTAAGGCACATACACTCACACATGCACATATACAAATACTGAAACACATACACACACACACAATTTAAAATAAAACATGTCCTTTTTTTGAAGCTAAAGAAAGCCGGTATCCTTGTCACAAAGCTAGATTTATTTCACATAAGGCCTGTCTTCTTTTCTGAAATGGCACCTCTCTTACTTCCCACTGGTGTCCATGCCCCGTGTTTTATGAAGTGATTATGATGGGTAAGCTGCATTTAACCAAATCCAAGCCGGCCACTCTGCCTCTATCACACAGTCTTGGTGGCTTAAGTCCATACCACAGCAATGGCATTCAATACAGGAATCAGCCTGTGCACGGCACACAGAACCCTGGCCATCTTCCCCACTCCCCCCCAGTGATAACAAGGAGCCGCTAAACCAGACTCATCGTATCCATGTTACAATCTCCTTTGGCAGCATCCTGCCCCACCCACCAATCTCCTTAGCAAACATGACAGAAACATCACATCAGAGCATCCTCCAGTGACGCGTGCCAGTGCCTTGACCTTGCTATCCTCCGCTGGGTACTAATATTTCAAACAGAAGGCACCACAGCTGGCTCCAATGCCTGTTTTAATGTCCGTTTTCAATGCTGTCATTTTTGAGTGATTCCCTGCAGTGGCTACTGAACATGGCATAGTTTCAGAATCATAGGAGCAAACCTAACTCCAGCTTTAATAACAGCAGTGGAATCGGAAGCAGGAGGACATGCCAGATAGAGGAAAAACTGATCTCAGACAGCAATGTGGAGTTCTCCTGTGTCCTGACACTGACCCAATTATAGAAAACCCGACACCTCAGTCCTGCTCTTCAAGGGCTGCCTATTGAGATAACAAAACAAAAAGAACAAACAAAGTGCAGGAATGTGCTCGAGAATAGCAAACAGTAACTGGCAGCTGTTGCTATCATGCGTACACTGTCACCTATCTTCTATCAGCCAACGAGGACAGACATTCAGACACGCCCCTGCCCTGCAGTGGCCTGGAATCCCAGTTTGCTATCACAGTTGTAGCCTAAGCTGTATCTCAGTAACAGAAGCAGGTAGCTGGAAGGAGCCTGCAGGCAGAGGTGTGACCTCTGTGCTGCATTCACGGTTAGCAAGGGCTCCTTCCAGGCCTCCCTCCAGCCACTAACTTCCAGACCATGTTGCCCGGATGTTTAGAAAATAGTCTGAAAATACAACTTAAGGCAAACACTATTATCATCAGTAGCACGTTTTCAAACCCTCAAATGAAAGGCTCTCTGGAACATGAATTATTTAACACTCCTACCCAGGTATTGATTTCCTAAACAGATTAAGCAGTCAGTAACCCTGTCACGAGGCAATTACAAGGTATGAAATTTACCATTGCTTTAACCCAGTAAATTATCAACGGGAAAATATGGATAGAGGTACAGCATCTTCCAATAGGATTGATTATTTTCAGTCAAAATAAAACTTCTGTTGGGTTTGAGCTCAACCAGGTTTAGTTGGAGGAGATCTTATGCCGGCAAGACGGCTCAGTGGCTAAAGTCACTTGCCGCCAAACATGATGAACAGAGTTCAGTCTTAGGACCCATATGGTGAAAGAAGAGAACCCACTCCCCTAAGTCAGTCTCTGGCCTCATGTGCATACCCACACACATACACATAAACTAGCACCAAAAAAAATGCAAACAAGATAGACATACGTGCCCTTTAGGATCCCTACAAAATTAGCACAGAGCCAAAGTACTTGAGAAGAGCCCAGTTCCCCAGAGTGGAAGAGAGATGAACACAGGTCACTGCGAGCGATTGTATTTTGAGTCATTTCTGCTTCAGCTGAAGGGTCTGGAGATGTCCTTCAGAGAAAATAGATTAGGTCTGCTGGGAACGAGACCCCTAAGACAGCAGGCCAGTCAACACAGACTGTGGAGTCAACACAACTCTCTGAGGAGCCTCCCTGTGCCCTCCGCACTGCTGAAGCCCAGGCACATCTCCACAGAAGACAAGGCCAGGCAGCAGGACAACGTGTGAGCAGCAGTGTGTGTGTGTGGGGTGTCTCCCTCCTCAGCCTTGTCTCATTAGAGAACCCCATTCCCACGTGAGGACCGAAGGCCGTAACAGCGCACTGCCCCAATGGTTTCCTTCTAGCTGAGGGGAGAAACGCAGACATTCCCAGCAAGTACACTCTTTCTGAAGACAGCTTACGCATATTAACAACTGCTTTAGATGATAAAAATAGATGTATCCCCATAATCAACATCCCAAGAACATAAAGGAGCACAGAAAAGCTAAAAGTACACAAAAGCCCCAGTGAGGACTGACTTCTGACCACCTCTGCTTCTGTGTGTCCTTCCTCGTCTTTAAAGGCCATCAACTTTACTACTTTAATCTGCAGGCCTCCCTGCAGATTGTAAATAACAATCCTGCCTCCCTGTAAATAACACTCAGGCAACCATTTCTTTACTTTCTACCCTTGGATGTAAGCCAACAACATGATTATAAAATGTCCTCTTTACTTGACTTACCAATACATCAGTAATAATTACACTTTCCAAAATATAAGGGCCTACCTCTCCCAGTGGTCATGCTGCCGGTGATCTGGTACCAGATAAAAACACCCTTCTCACAGCAGCTCAGGCGTCTGTCCGCAGACTCTCCTCCCACACCTTCTTCAGGAGAAGCACTGTGACAACTGCCACCTCATTCCAAAATAAAAGCCTAGACTCTAGGCCTGAGTTTTTCACAACGGCCAGGGAGGGGACTGCCTCTGTCTTTACTCACATATAAGAGTCTTCACAGCTTATTCATTTTGCAAACCAACTCTCTCTCAGGTCCCTTAAGAAACTCTCTTTCCCTAACTACGATACACCTTCTAACAAGAAGCAACCTCAGTCTCACACGGACAAGACACGGGCAGTCTGTCCCTGCCGCTTACTCTACTGCACTGCCGAGAGGCAATCCTTTCCAGGCGATATGGAGAGGGCTTCTCAGCACAGCTCACACATCTGCCAGCCTGGCAGCACATGGCCCGCCTTTGTGAGTTTGGAAACACTTTCCTAAGACTCTGAACTCTCCTAGCCTGTGAGATGCACAGCCTAATAAACAAGAGGGACAGAATGGGACATCGTCCACTGAACCACTTGCCCAGCACCTCTGCCTTTAAAGCTGTGCGAGTGGGTAAGGGAGGGCTGGACGCTGAAGGAAGGCTGCCTTTATATGGGGGCTCTGTCCTGGCGCCTGGCAGCAGACCGGACCTTACCTAACTTGCTAACTTTATGTGGGGGCTCTGTCCTGGCGCCTGGCAGCAGTCCGGACCTCACCTAACTTGCTTGTGGGGCTCATTGGTGCTTTGTCTCCAGGATTACAGGGAGGTCTGACTTCCAAAAAGTTGAATTAGGTAACATTTTGCAAGTTATTTTCAACAGCAAAAAACGCAACGAAGGCTGCATTTCGCAGCAAAATGATAGCAGCATATATTCATGTGTGTAACAGACAAGAGTAATCTAATTATCAGTTAACTGAGTGTGGGACTTTATCTTTAATATTTTGCTCTTTCCTTTAGCTACAGACATGGCACTTCCAGAGATTTAATCAACACCATGCTTTCTAGATTTCCTCATTAACATGTTAGCTTTTTTTTTTAGGAAACAACACCACATAAATTTTCTAACCAAATTATGTCCAGGGCCTCACGTCAATCAAACACAACTCAAGATTATTAAATGGCCATAGATAAAGGACCCTGACTAGCCCCTAATTACTGCTCCTTCACTCTGAGAGTCTAATTCTCCTGGAAGCACAGCACATCTGCTTGATTAAAAAAAAAAAGAGTACACAGAAAATAATTTGCTTTTTGAAAACCATGGAAGGAAACACTGTAATTTGTGCTTCAAGTGGTTTGCTAATTATATGGAGAAAAATACATCTATACAACAACATATTTTTAATGCCCATATTTTTGCCAGACAAAACTGAAAGCCTTTGGGTAGCCTAGCAACAAGGAAGCATTTGCATGGAGATGAAGCTCCTACTTCAGAAGGAAAGCACATTCTACATGGATGGCTACTTGGCTGTGTCTTTCTTGCTGATTTCAGGCACAATCGTACTACACTCACAAAGCAATGAAGCCCTGGTTTCACAGGACATATAACCAAAATGAGCCTTATCTGTTCCTTAAAGGTATTACCCTTAACACTCGTAGTTGTATAAAAATGTGTTTATGAGCCAGGGGTGGTGGTGGCGCACGCCTGTAAACCCAGCACTCTGGGAGGCAGAGGCAGGCGGATTTCTGAGTTCGAGGCCAGCCTGGTCTACAGAGGGAGTTCCAGGACAGCCAGAGCTCTACAGAAAAACACTGTCTTGAAAAAAAAACAAATCCAAAAAAAGGGGGGGGGGTTATGGTTATTGTTTTCAGTTCCTGCACCTTTAAAAAACAAAGAACAAAAGCCATGAGTAGGAGCAAGCTAGACAGGGAGCTGAGGCAACAGGGCCAGCAGGGAAGGGGAGGGGTCCGTGAGGTGAGCATGACCACAGGACTGTACACAGGTATGAAGTGTCCAAAAGTTAAGCAATTCATCTTTTCAAAACAAGTTTATCCAAGTTAGTACTAATTTAGTGCTTCTAGTTTCTGACTGAAACTAGTATCATGGTACACAAGCAATAAAACTAAAAGAAACACGAATTCAACCTCATCGGTCCTTGGTCCAATGAAGGCTCCATAGATGCCCCTATACTGAGGAACTGAGGCGGGAAGGTGGAAGTGGGGGGAGGGAGGTTTGAACAGGGGCAATCTGGGAGAGGGGGAAACTGGGAAAGGAGATAACATTTGAAATGTAAATAAAGAATATATCCAACAAAAAATTATGAATTTTATATATTGACAAATAAAGGAGAGAGGACAACCTGTACCATGGGACAGGGGTCCTGCAAATTATTTACATGCTAGGAGTCTTATAATCCAGAAGTCTAAAAGAAGTCATCTGGTTCAGTTCCGCAAACTTAACACAGCACAGTTTGAAAACGAGCAAAGGCTGGGTGGTGGCCGCACACATCTCAGATCCCAGCAGGGGTGGCAAAGGCAGGTGGATCTCTCTGAGCTTGGGGCCAGTCTGGTCTGCAGAGTAAGTTTTGCAATGCTACAGTGAAACCCTGTCTTGAAAAATGATAGGTACGTAAGTATTAAAAAATAAAATAAAAATTAGCAAAAGGATCAGTGAGATGGTTCAGGGGGTGAAGACACTTGCTGCCAAGACTGACTCCTTGAGATTGAGCCCTGGAACTCACTCACATGGTGGAAGGGGAACTGACTCCACAAAGCTACCGTCTGACCGCGTATCTGAATGCCACAGCAGGTGTGTACACAAACAGATGTGGCAGGCTGCTTGGAATGTCAGGTGTACCAACAAGTCTAGTGATTCCAGCACCAGTCTGACTGCCAGAGAGCTGACACGACCAAGAGAAAACACGTTTAGCGTGATGAACCAGGGTCACCTTCCATCAGCGGCTGTCAGAGAGGAGACTGCAGGAACAGTCCCACAGAAGCACGACAAGCTACTGATTCCAGCCCAGTGACTCACTTGTTCGAGATAAGGCAAACAGTGGCTGGGCGGTGATGGCAATGACAGCTGGCAGCAGATCCCAGGTAGAGCAAATATGAAGCAGCTAATTGGAAATACAAATGGCTACTGTGAAATTCCTGTGGACAGGCTGTGAAAAGAATTGCTAGTTGTCCTAGTTTGGGTTTTCAGTGCTGTGAGCAGACGCCATGACCACAGCAACTCTTAAAAAGGACAACTGATTGGGGCTGGCTTACAGGTTCAGGGGTTTAGTCCATTATCATCATGGCCGGAAGCACAGCAGCATCCAGGCAGATGTGGCGCTGGAGGGGCTGCGAATTCAACATCTTCCAATGGCAAACAGAAGACTGCTTTCCAGGAAGCCAGGAGGAAGGTCTCAAAGTCCACCGGTACAGTGACACGTTCTCCAACAAGGCCACAGCTCCAACAGTGCCACTCCCTGGCCCCAGCATATTCAAACCCACACTAGCATTTCTCACTCTATTCCAAGAATGCTTGCTGCCAGGAGGCCACGGGGGTTGTTGTCCAGCTGTAGCTGGTGTAAGGAACAAGGTCGTAGGGTGTACACGAGGGACCCTGTAGGTTACCACTGCACATCTAGAGCCAGTGCAGCAAGGGCAGTTAAACAGAGTCCACCAGCCTCTTTGAAAAACAAAAATGAAGAAATTTGGCACTGCATTACACACCTGTCTACTCTTCTGTCAAATGATTTCAAAGCATTAGAAACACAGGCTGGAGTAATAATAGATAAAATCCGGCATTCTGGATTCTTGCAGAAGTAGAGATGGATACCTTGCTGCTTTAGCAGAGAAAAGCAAACACTGTCACTAGTGTACTGCGCCCATGATGCTCCCTACAATACTACAGAGGCCCCGGGTGGAAAAGGGAACCTCTTTCTCCTCATACTACTAACGACATTAAAACCCCATATAAATGAAAACAGTGCTTTTTGGTAAATTTTCAATGCATATTCTAATAATTTGAAAGTTTTTTTTTTTAATCACAAGTGATTTACTTCACACAGTATTTATGTCAGGAGTAAGTCGGCCTACTAGGTGCCAGCCAATCATGCGGGCACCAGCTCCATCTAGGCAGAGTGCTGAGGCTCCTGCACATCATCTCACAGTCTGCAAATCTTCCCGGGTGTTTCATTCCTCAGATAAGCAAACAGCAAGTAGGCACTGACAAGAATTTGCTTGCTTGCACCAGGTTGCAAAACTAAAGAATGACAAAAGAAGATTCAGAGGAAGGGTATTTGCTCACTTCAGGTACCCCCGAGCTGCTCCTAACACTGGCCACACTTCTCACTGGGGACCATGCACACTCACACTCTGGTCACCACTGAGCAGCCATCGCCACATCCTAACAGTGACCACACACTGGCACAATGGCAAATCAGGGACCTGGATGACACAGACCCCTGAAAAGACACTATTTTAGAGTGTGTTGCGGTAAGGCCTCTATTTATGAGCCAGGCTACAAGACTGGGCATGATGGTGCATGCCTTTGATCCCAGCACTTGGGAAGCAGAGGCAAGAGGGATCTCTGTGAGTTCAAAGCCAACCTGGTCTGCATATCAAGTTACAAGACAGTACTACACGGTGACACTGCTAGGGTGGGGCAGTGGAGAGGGAGAGGGAGATTGATTTAGAAATTTAGCATGGATAGATTGTACCGATTGGCTAAACACTAAAAGCACTCTTCTGTGCAAGAAGCCAGACAGAAAAGCCAAATGTCCATGATAGCAAAATCATAGACAGACAGAAAGTAAGTTTCCATGGTTTATGAATAAGTGCGTTAATGGAAATGGGATCTTTGGAAGCAATAAAATATCACAAAACTAAACAACAGGATGAGTGTGCACTTTTTTTTCCCCCGAGACAGGGTTTCTCTGTGTAGCCCTGGCTGTCCTAGAACTCACTCTGTAGACCAGGCCAGCCTCGGAACTCAGAAATCTGCCTGCCTCTGCCTCCCAAGTGCTGGGATTAAAGGCCTGCGCCACCACTGCCAGTGGAAGGAGAGACACCAGCAGAGCGCAATTACCTGAGAATGGGCCCTTAACCAGACCCAGGCAGAACGGAGGCATCCCAGCAGCGAACTTCACATGGCAGAAGCCATGAGCAAGGGTGAGCGAGACGGCAGCAGGTAAAGGCGGCTGCTGAGCGAGTCTGATCCCACAAAGGCGGGTTCCATACTCACGAGCAGGGCCAGGGCTAAAAGAAGCCTTCCTCCCCTCTCACCCTGGGAAGGCTTTGAAGGGCAGTCTACAGGAGGAAATATCTGTTTCTCTGAAGCAGGCTACTAGCTGATCTGTACTGGGGCACCCTAACCCCCAGCTGCCGGGGTTGGAGGTATGTTCTTCAAACCCTGCTAACGTCTAAGTCATGATTTAAGAATCTAAAAGTTTTTCTAATAAACAGCTGTGGGTGAGTATGGGTGAGTTTGGGGTTCTTTTATCCACTCAACCCGAGTGTATACTTTTTCATAGTTAAAAAAAAAAAAAACCCGAACTGCATACTTTTAAGAGTATGAATGTGTACCACACACACATACATGAAAGTGAAGTTTCAGATAGTGAATTGAATGTATTTTTAACATATGATAACATCCAAGAAAACTACATCCAAAAGCTGTTTGTAATTAAAAAGAAACAAATAAGAACTACAATTTAATAAGGTTATTTTTAAAGGGTTGGTCTTTGTTTTGCTTTTTGGTGTGTGTGTGTGTGTGTGTGTGTGTGTGTGTGTGTGTATGTGTGTGTGTGTAGACAGAGAGAACACAGAGACAGAGGGGGAGGTAGGGGGGAGGGAGGGAGAAGCAGGCACAGAGAGATAAAGAACGTGAGGTGATGAGGTGGTGGAGATAAAGGGGGAGTGGTGGTGTCCCCTGCAATCTCTGCACTACATCCGTTCAGGGCCTTCAGGAGCCAGAAGAGGTTATTCGATCCCCTGGAGCTGGAGCCACAGTGCGAGCTGCCTTCCTTCCATACCAGTTCCAGGAATGGAGTCTGGTTCTTCAGAAGGCAGCCAGTGCTCGGCCCTCAGCCCTCTCTCCAGCCTCCAATAAAGCTTTTCTGGTCTCACTGTTTGGCTTTGTTAACTGATAATCAACTACTAACATGCCAGTGCTGGAAGAGCAAAGATGGGACCCAAGGAGTCCAGCCTTGTTTACACCGCCCCTCATAGTGAGCCAGGCCAAGGGAAGACGGAAGGAAGACGGGTCTGAGAGGAGCAAGTGCTCCCATGTGCAGAGGGCAGGACTACCTACGGTGGGCAGGACTACCTACGGTGGCTATTCCACAGAGCGACAAAAGCCAAAGTAATTACTTCAGCCACTGATGGAAGAAGAGCCAATAGACTTACAGTGAGTGGACCGCCCACCCCGTGCAGCCCAGGCAGCTCAGAGTCATCGCCTGGGAGGTTAGAGGTGGGGACAGGCGTGTCTGTATGCCAGCTGAGCGCTCAGCAACTCTGGCAAGGAGACGACCACGCAGCCTGGTTTTGGAGGGTTGGTAGTCTGATTGTAGACTACGGGGAGTACCTGGGCTCTCAAAGTTACTGTACAGGGATTGTTTCGGTTAGGAACTCCAGAACGTTTAATAGACTGCATTCATGGCACTGTTCCCTATTAAACATTTTAGTTTTAATAACTTTAAACATATAAATATACTTATGTTCTCCCCAAGCTGTGTGTGTGTGTCTGTGTGTGTCTAGGTTTGGATATAAAGTACCTCCCCTAAAGCTTGTGTGTTGAACATTTGGTGAAATGGGACTTTGGAGAAACGACTATCATTGAAGGCTCTAACTCCATAAATGAATTAATCCCCTGGTAGATCCATAATACGACAGCTTTACTGGGAGGTGGTAGCAACTGTCAGACATAGCAATGCCATGGAGGGCTTCAAAATATCTTCAGCTAAGTTTTCCTCATCGTTTGCCTCTTTTACCACAGATTCCGGAAACAACTGTTCTCATCCTCAAACCTGCTCCTGAGCCCACATAACCTGCAGACACACTGTATAATCAGCTTTTTATTGTTCCAAAAAAATGTGGTTGGTTTGTTTTTAAGACAGGATCTCACACTGTACCACAAACTGGACTGGAAACCACATTGTAGCCCAGGCTGATCTCATATTCACAGCAGTCCTCCTGCCTCAGTCTCTCAAGCGAGAGACTAACAAGAAGTGCTACTGCCACGGTTTGCCCCGGGATTCAGAGAGTGACGCACAGCTGGGTGGCTGGGCTGACCGTGAGGCAGAGAATGACTGCGTCATGGCAGGGAGGGCACAGGGACGTAAGATGGCGGCAAAGCAGCACAGAGGGCTCAGCACGAGGCGGGACAAGGTGCAGCTTGTCTAGGTACATGCCCCAGAGACCTATGCCCTTCAGTCAGGCCCAATCTACAAAAACCACCGCCCAACAACAGCATCAAAGCCCACTCTCAACACCCCAGCCCACAACGCATGAGCCTTACTGGGGACACTGCATCAACGGGACACACACACACACACAATTTGGGGAAAATATTTTAGTAAGTTTGGAGGCAGTATTTCCATACAGGCATGTAGAATTAAATGTTGCTGTCAGGCACTCGGGGCCGCCCAGCTTTGGCACTTCTGATTTTTAAATTACACTTCACATGCTCTGTAAAACCCATGGAGAATATATAGTCTCTTCTAGGTAAGACTCCAATCATGGATTCTGTCTTACAGTGACTATTTTCTTCTGCCACAACTATTGTTTCTTTTGTTGCTGTTTTTAAGATTCATATTTATTTTTATTTATATGTATGTTTATATGCCCAAAATATCTACATATACCAGGTACATGCAGGTATCTGAGGAGACCAGAAGAGTGCATCAGATCTCCTAGAATGGAGACAGGGGCAGGAGTGAGCATCAGATGAAGGAGCTCAAACTGAACGCAGGTCCTATGCAAGAGCAGCAACTGCACTTAACTGCTGTGCTGAGCTCTCTCTCTCTCTCTCTCTCTCTCTCTCTCTCTCTCTCTCTATCCAGCCACAATGACTATTGCTTCTTCCTCAGCACTCTCTTGGTTCTGATCATTTCCCATTGAAGAAGCAACACAAACTAACCTGAATACACACCTGGAAGGAAAAGCTTATGTTCAGCACTAACTGTCTGGATAGCTCTGTGGCAGACACCCCTGTACCCCCTAGAGACTAGGGCAGGACTCAGATGCCATGGCTTTGATCCCAGTCCTACTGACGGCAGAATCCTGAAGGTAAGATACAAGTATACATACAAGTACAGGGTTTGAGCAACACACATTATACAGTTACGGGAAAATGGGCTCAGAGAAAATGGAGGGCTAAGGAGTTCTGCTGTTAATAGCTGAATATGTTACTACTTATTTTCCTTCATTAATATGGTCTATTTTTATAATTATGTGAAATAGAAATGAGGGAGATGGAGCCATATGCCTATAATCCCAGCACTCAGAAGACAAGGACGGGGAATCGGAAGCTCAGAGTCATTCTGGACTATATACAGTAAGAACAAGGCCATCCTGAGCTACAACATTGGAACTTGTCTATAACCAAGACAAAGCAATATACCTTAAAGGAGAAAATAATTTAGGCCACCAAGTAGTCTATAAAACTACATTGTTCAAATGCAAGGTTCTTAGGATTATCAAAGGACACAGCAGGAGACGAGCCAAAACCTGGAATCAGTTGTCTGCTCTGCCCTGACACATTAAAATCTTCTTTTATAACCTCAAGTTATTCAGAATGTGAAGGCGGGCTCTATGAGCCCTAACAATTCATTCATTTGCTTGCTTGCTTGCTTGCTTGTTTTAGAGACAGGATCTTTCTACACTGCTCCAGCTGTCCTGGAGTTCACTATGTAGACCAGGCTCACTTTGTACTCACAGATATGAGACAGAGGCCTGCCTCTGCCTCCTAAATGCCAGGATTAAAGAAGCGTGCCACTGCACTGAGCCCAGCCCTAGCAATTCCAAAACAGCTATCGGGATGGGGAGATGGCTGGGTCAGCCGAGTATCTCACAGTGACTCAGCTGTGCGGACCTGAGTTCAAATCTCCAGAAACCACATAAAAGTCAGGCAGCGTAACCTCCTGGAAGCTTCATGGGCGCCGTAGACAAGTATGTACAGTGGAACAATGCACAAGGTGAAGACCAGCCAGAGGCGGGGATCTCATACGTGTGCCTGACTCACACATACACATTACACTTACACACACAAAATACTTTGTTGACAATTTATTCCTGGATGGCTTTTCCTTCTCACAGTAACTGACTTCTATATTTTCCTCCTTTGGGGAAAGCACAAAAGCTCCCCATTTGTCTACAAATATCCTTGCAAAGTATAGTGAGGGCAAGCCGGGAGGTACACATGCAGGCCCCAAGTCACACCACAGTCCTGTCCATACTTACAGAGCAGTATGCACCACACGCCTAGCATGGGCCAGGGATTCTCGTGAAGAAATGAGCTATGCTCAGTAGAATACAGTAAAAAGAAGTACAGGGAATTCAATGAAGACCCTACCACAAAAGTAAGCAAGCATCTTAGAGTGAAACTGCTAAGAAGTATCAAACAGTGGGCCAGAGGTCTCTGGAACCCCCTGACCACAGTGTTCTGGGTGGCTTCTGGTATGACAATCAAGCTGGGTGAGGGGGTAATGTGGATTGTATTGTTAAATCATCATGTGCTATTTGAGCTGTGTCTCCAACATCAGGCCCAGGCATGTTTATACCAAGTGTCGTCCGAGCCCCCTTTGCTAGGGTCAGGCTGGCCCCACAGACACTGACAGCACAGGAAGGGAGCAGCAAGACAGCCCAAACGTAAATCATTGCACCCCTGAAAACAGATGGCAGGCTGCTTCTAACAGAGGTTACTACGTTTATCCCAGAAGACAGAAGAGCCTGCAGAGGTAAAGAGAAGCCAGAGGCTCAACTGAGGGATGAACATTCTCTCAGCCACAGAGACAAAGGTCTCTTGGGAGCTCTAGCTGACTGCCTCAACTTCCCAGTCAGCTTCCGCAGGATGCTGTCAGTGCCCAGTCTGATGATGTCATCACTATCTGTCGCTATTTGTTCTTTCACTTGGAAGAGTCACCCAAGGCACACACCACTCTGCCTGCGATTCTCTTTGTGAACTCCAGATGGCCGCCATGCTAACAGGCTCTGGCCGCATGCTCTGAGGATGTAATTTGATGATGTTAACCATTACCTACTATCTATCCTTTTACTTGGCTTACTCATTTACAACAGAAAGTAGAGCTGTTGTAGATCACACTCCAGACCATATGCACCCCAAGAAGAGGGCCATAATGATACCAGGTGACCAGGGTTCAGGAAGTGCAGGTCTAAGCACAGAGATGCTCAGAAAGGTCTAACTCAGCAGGCTGGCCGCTATCGCAGGAGCAGAGACGACTTTCCGGATGACACCAGAATAGGGGTCTAGGTCACATTACCTCCAGCTATGGGTATGAGGGGGGTGATTAGCAGCATCACCTCAGTTGCATTCTAATGAACACAGGTCATAGATGTGTGGGGGGGGGGGGGGGGGAGAGGAGCCAAGCACAAGAGCCCATCTTGCCAGGACAGCCCAGCGTCACTGGGTCTGCTCCGGAGTTAGTGGAATGAGAACAGACTAGCTAATGGATTTAATGCAGGTTCTAAAGGAGTAGATGAAAGAAACCTAACTTTTAAGACCTCAAACCCTCTACTGAAACCTCACTGAAACACCCAGCATCTGTTTACAACTACCAAAAGCCATTACTGCCAGGAAACTGAAAAGCACAGGAATGAAGGCTGGTTTTCCCACTCACCATTTGCAGACTGTATCATATTTCCAGACTTTTGGACTTCATCAAATTTTGTAAAAATGACATTCAACCTGTTTGAAAACAAAACATAGAATATCAATCATCACACTTACAAGCACCAAACACTGTTGACTGCTCCTGACACCTTAGTTTTATTTCTATTGGTGTGATAAAACACCCTAACAAAAGCAATCAAGGGGAGAGCCGGCCTACAGCTCACAATTCTAGACTGCAGTCTATCATTGTGGAGAACTCGTGATGGCAGGAGTCAACCTGAAGCAGTTAGTCACACCCACTGTCAAGAGGAGAGAGAGAATACACACACACACAAACACACACACACACACACTCACTCAAACCCAAGGAAGTGGTGCCCACATTGGGCAGGTTTCCCCACTTCAGTCAACATCATCCAAACAATCCCCAGACATGTTTGCATTCCAAGCCAATGGCGACAGGCACTCCTTGAGATGCTCAAGTTATTCTAAATTATGTTAAGTTGACAATTAAAACTGACCATTAGCCCCCACACCCCAAAATTATCAATGATTTAAAAAAAAAAAACCATCTTACCCAGGACTCCAACTCCCTCAGTAAGTGATATTATCCAACAAGAAACGAATACCATCATGGGTTTAAGTGCAGTCTGAAGACGGCATAGGTAACAGTGCTTGCTGCACAGCATGAGGACCTGAGTTCAGATCCCCAGCACCAATGTTAAAACAGGCCATGCATACACCTGAAACCCCAACATTGACTGTAAGGGTAGGGAACAGGAGGATTGCTGGGTCTGCTGGCTCTCGCTTAGCTTCGTGTTCGGTGAGAGAGCCCACGTCACAGGGAACAAGGGGAGAGCGGCAGAGTGGGCACCTGATGCCGTGTGTACAGAAAGCACTTTTTAATTTGTTGTAAACATTCGCATTTCTCATGCCGGCTACCAGTTACCTTGGATAAATCTTTCATAATGCACTGCCTTCAGACTACAGGCTTTCCCTGACTCCTGCTTAGTTCTAAATGTTAGAAATAACGCCTTCTAAAAACAAATGTAGTGACTGGGCCTGCTTCAGGGTGAGATATCCGCATGGCTCTCTCCTTGACATTGAAGTGTAAGCAAAACTTCTGCTCCGGAGGTCCTAGCTGACACCAGAGTAAGTGAGAGGCGCAGGAGCAGGAGAGCAGAGGCTTCCCGTGCAGGGCGCCCGGCTCGTTTTGCTGTGAGGCGGAAGGTGCTGTGAGGCCCAGCCCCGGCACTCAATCCGCTGCCACCCATCCACTCAGGACCAGCCTGGGGCTTTCTTGTCTAGCCTTCCCGTCCCACCTTTGAGAGCTAGCCATTGTACAAGCATCTGATTTTAATCAGATGGAGATTCCTTGGAGGCTGGGAGCTCCCTGTTCTCTGGGTGACAGTGCAGAAGGTCACCCCTGAGAGTCACATCAGGCTATTGGGGAGCTGGTACCGGCCACATTTCTGACTTCTGCCTGGAACACTAGAAACTTCCCGTATTGTGCTCTGAGGTGACTCATTTACTTGTTCATGCAGCAGTACTGGTGTGTCCACTACACAGCTCATACACCTAGCGCAGAGCTAACGAGATGATGTTCGAAGGTTGCTTCCCCTGGAACTTAAAGTCTAAGTAACAGGCAAGCCAAAAATACAACTGGCAAAACAAAGGTGTAAACCCACTTTTCACTACGCCTTGCCCCTCCCACCCCACAGGAGATCAGTAATCTTTTCAAAGCTCCCAGGTCCCAGATACGCCTTCAGAATCCTTCCCAAATTTACTCCAGACCACCCCTACCCACAAATCAAAATGGAGACTGAAATAAAAGTCCATTGCTACCTCAGGATCAAACACGAGTAAAACTATCACTCACATTCAAATCGGTGGTTACCAAAGATCCAGATGCCTTAATGTCAATTCTTAAGATGTTTCCATCACCTTCCTTTTTAAAGCAACAAAGATCTTAGATGGCTAGGCAAGCCCATAAATAGACTCACTGCGCAGGCTGCCAGGGTGTGCCCTGACTTGGGTACCACTTTATTGTGTCACAGCCACACCCTCTGCCATGACAGGTTCATGACAGGAAGCTAACAAGTTAGGGCAGAGGTAGCTCTTTCATCTGTTGTCTCTGAAGTTTCTGGAAGACGATGAGTATTACTTACATTCTTGAAAGAGTCCCAATCACAAACAGCACTTGTGGAAACAGTACGGAAGGCTCTCTCCCAGGGGTGAGGCCCATACAGTGTGGTTGTTTCAACCACACCCTATGAACGCAACACAGGCAGAAGAACACCCAAAGAAAGGCCACTGTTCCTGGCACCTTTGTCTGGTGCCCTTTCTGTCACTGGTACACTCAGGTAAACTAACACCCCATTCTCTGCACAGTAGTGCCGGTGCTGCTTAAGGCTTCTATCCTGGTTACACCTAAGAGATCTGCAACCTGTCTGTGGGCAGCTGAACACCAAAGCACCCCACAGACACTCAAGTACTACCTTCCATCTGCTAGCTCCTAACAGCACTTTAAGAGGCAATTCTAAGGGCAGAGATGCTCGGAATACTCTGATTTAGCAGGCTGGTCAGTGTGGCAGAGCAGAGAGAACTTTACGAACGACATCAGAGCAGGGGTGTAGGCCACATCACCTGTGGCTACAGGTGATTAGCCTAGTAATCTAACACGATTACTCTGGCTGGGTTTGGGTGTCAACCTGACACAAGCTAGAGAGTCATCAGAGAGGAAGGGGCCTCCCTTGAGGAAATGCCTCCTTGAGATCCAGCTGTAAAGCATTTCTCAATTAGTGATCAACGGGGGAGGGTGGTGGGTATCGCCATCCCTGGGCTGGTGGTACTAGGATCTAAGGAAAGGCTGGGCCAGCCATGTGAAATAAGTAAGCAGTGCCTTCCACGGCCTCTGCATCAGCTCCTACCTCCGGGTTCCTACTCTGAGCTCCTGTCCTGACTTGCTTTGGTAATGAATAGCAATGTGGACTGGACATGTAAGCTGAATAAACCCCTTTCTCCCTCACTTACTGTTCATGGTATTTTGTTGAAGCAATCGAAACCCTAACTAAGACACCTAGTAAGGGGCTACTTCTCTTGCATCAGCTCTACACGTTGAAAGTGACACTGCAGAGCAGAAAACTAACCTTTGAGGGTGTTTGCTATTTATAGGCAGGCAGAATGATTTCAGTAACTCAATCAAACTAAACACCTGCTGCCTTAGGTGGTGGGTGCACATAAGATATAGAACCACAAAATGATAAGAGTGCTGAATGCCTCAATACCAATACCTTGCAAAGGCGTGGGACATTGCAGTGTTGAGTAGGAATTGCCCCATAGGCTCATACCTGAATACTTGGTCCCCAGTTAATAGAAATGTTTGGAACAGATGAGAAGGTATGGCCTTGGAGGGGGTGTGTCACTGGGGATGGGCTTTGAGATTTCAAAAGCCTATGCCATGCCCATTAAACTCTGTCAACTTCAGTGCCTTCCTTCCTTCCTGACAGCAGCCATGTTCACCTGAACCCCATCCCCTCCAACACACACTACCGTGGTCACAGACTGGAACCCTCTGGAACCATGAGGCCCAACTAAATGCTTTCTTGTCTTGCTCATTGCGGTGGTTTGAATGAAAATGGCCCCCACAGGCTCATAGGGAGGGGCACACTTAGGAGGCGTGGCCTTACTGGAGAAGTCTGGGGCTGTGAGGTTTCAAGTGCTGGAGCCAGGCCCAGTGTCACTCTTCATTCTCGATGCCTGCTGATGCGGATGTAGAACTGTCAGCCATGCCTGCCTCCGTGCCACAGCACTTCCCACCATGATGATGATGAACTAACTCTGAACCTGTAAGCCCCCCAATGAAATGCTGTCCTTTATAAACATTGCCATAGTGATGGTGTCTCTTCACCATCTCTAAGAGCAACAGAAACTCTAAGACACTTGTGATGGCTAGTAACGGTAATAAAAAAGAACCAGGACAGAAGCTGGTGTAAGGATGTGAGCCAGTTCTGTGACGGGCCTGACCATGCTCAGCTTCGGAGGAATGGAGGAGACTGTGGGCCTTTGGGCTAAGAAAATAGCTGAACACTAGAAGCAGAGCTTAATGGGACAGCCATCCTGGCAGAAGCTGGGAGGACATCAGTGCTCAGAGCAGTGTGAACTACGGAGGCCCAGCTGCAGACAATTCCTGTGCTATCAGGTAGAGCATGTTCATTGGCCCTGTCCTAAGAATCACCTGAGGCTAAACTAAAGAGTTTTAGACTAATTGTGTTAGCAGAGGTTTCAAGATAGCCTAATATTGAGTCTGATGTGTAGTGATCACTCTTATATAGATTTATAATTAAAAAGAGCTAGGAGAGTGGGGGTGGGGTGGGGAAGCAAAACATAGTTTGAAGAGAAAAACTGCACCAGGAAATTTAATGCTGGAGCCTTGGTTGGTGCTAAAAGGAAGAGATGGGATAAAGGAAGTGATGTTCTCCAGATGAGATCTGTCCAGCTGATGCTGAAACTTGTCGGGGAGAAAGGCCTAAGGAATCATCTGTTCCTTATGAACAACAACAAATCGAAGTTGATGCAAATGTAATTCAAGAACTGGGACAGGCTCCATCAAGCGTCAGCCATGAAGCATACAAGATTAAAGGGGCTGCGGACTCCCTCTCAGCGGCTCAGGAAGCTGTGGGGGCTGGGCCTGTAGCGGTAGAGTCCTGCATGGAATCCTGGAGAGACTGCTGTGTGACACTGTGAAAATGACCTCAAGGTGTTGGAAACGCCAAGGTGTTGGCCATGGGATGGCTGCCAAGGAGAACTGCACACAGAGCAGAAACAGCCCAGGAGGGAGCAATGGTTGTCGTCAGACAAGCTGGAAGCCTTCTGAGGTTAGGAGCAAACCTACACCACCTAGAGTTTGCCCTCATGGTTTTCTGTCTTGCTTTGGGCCAACATTTCCTCACTATGCCTCTTCTCTCCCTTTTGGGATGGTAATGGATATTCTGCACCACTGTTTGACAGAAGTATGTGAGTAGCTTCTAGAATTTACAGGGGTTGCAACTGAGAGACTATCTTGACTCTAAAGAAAGACTTTGGACTTTAAACTGCACAGGGCCTGTAATAGACTTACATGGGCTTCTGAGGATGGATTAAATGCATTTCACATTATGATATGGCTACAAGCCTATAGGAGCCAGAGAGTGGCATAAAAATGGCCCCTAGAGGCACGTATTTGAATATTTGGTTCCCATTTGAAGGAAGGGTTTGGGAAAGATTAGAAGGTGTGGCCTTGAAGGACGATTGTCACTGGGAGTAGGATTGGGCTTTTGCAAAGACTCCATTCTGTGTGTGTGCTCGAGCGGTTGCACACAAGCACATGCCTGCCTCAGGTGTGTGGACTGGATGTAAGCTCTCCTACTGCTCCAGCACCACGCCTGCCTACCTGCTGCTATGCTCCCCAACAAGATGATCATGGACTCTACCCTCTGGAACCATAAGGCCCAATAAAGCGCCATCAGAGCAGGGTGGTGGGGTCAGGTAGGCAGGGTGGGGCACTGTGAGAGCCAGAGGGCAACCTTGGGTGGCATGCCTCAGGCGCTAGCCACTTGGCTTTTTGAGACAGAGTCTCACTGGCCTAGGGACCTTCAATTCACCTAGGCTGGTTGAGAAGAGATCTGTTTGTCTCCAAGTCCCCAATACTTATGACTGCTCACACACACCACCACATCCATCTGATCCCCCCAAACACCCAAGACAAGGTTTCTGTTTCCTGGCTGTTCTGGAACTCTGTAGACCAGGCTAGCCTTGAACTCAGAAATCCACCTGCCTCTGCCTCCCAAGTGCTGGGATCAAAGGCGTGTGCCACCACTGATTGGCTATACATCCACATCCAACTTTTTAAATTGAGTTCTAAGGCTCAAACGTAGGTTCTCAGGCTTAAAAAGAACGCACTCTACTGAGTCATGTCCCAGCCTCAAGTCTTATTTTTGAAGGATAAAATAGAAAGCTTTCCACTGAAGTCTGAGGTAGAAAGGCGTTAACCAGCTTCATAATCATGCATTCTTTGAGTAAAATTACCACATCAAAAATAGGAGCATGGACCAAGGTGAAACCTAAAGAGGAAGAGAGGGGATATAGGAAAAGTACCTGAAAGTCCTTTCACTTGGGGAGTATAGGGGGTTAGGTGAGTGTGGCTAGGCGGCGTGGGGGAAGGTGTCCAGGCGGGCCCTTGCCTGGGCACCTCTGCCCGAGGGACCACACACACACAGACATGGTATAGAATAGAGTTTATTCAGAGTAGGGGATGGGAGTTAGTGGTAGAGAGAGGTAGAGAGAGAGAGAGAGAGAGAGAGAGAGAGAGAGAGAGAGAGAGAGAGAATAGAGAGAGTGAGAGAGTGAAGGCCGGCCATGACCACATGGAGGGGGGGAAGAGCCCCAGGGGCAGAGAGGTGAGAGTGTGTGTGAGAGCGGAGAACAAAGAGGGAGAGGAGGAGCAAGTAGCCCTTCTTATAGTGGGCCAGATCTCTGGGGCGGGGCAGACCTGGCTATTGCCAGGTAGGTGTGGGGTGGAGCTTAGACAAAACCCCAACAGTACCCAAAAACATCCACAAAATGAACATTTAATATTAAATAAGTTATTTTTTAAATTTTTTAATTAATTAATTAAAAACTAATTTTTTACGGGGCAGCCAAATGCCTTAGTCAGCTGCCTTACTCAGCAGGTAGAGGCAGTTACTGAAGGTCTGAAATTTAAGTTCAATGCCTCGTGCTTAGATGGAGAGAACAAATTCCTGCAAGCTGTCCTCTGACCTGTAAAACCAACACAGACCCATACACACAGAGATACAAATAAATTCATTAAGAAATGTGCTTCAGCAGACGATGGAGAAAGCGACACTCACCGGGACTGTGGCAGCCCCTTCTTACTGAGGTCTGCCCTCACGCGCTCACCCACGTGTCTGTAAATCTCCACCAGACTGTTGATTGCTGCGTCTCGAACCTAGACATAAAAGAAGAAATCTTGTCGGTGCTTTGTGTCATTCCCAGACCTTCCCTATAGAACCCAACACACTCACTCTGTGCCGACCCAATTTATCCCCCGTCCGCCAGTACAGCCATGCATACCGTCCCTGCACACGCCACTAAGCAAGGGCACATCTGGATCTTTTTGCTCTCATAAAAACGACCCCAAATAGTATAGGAAAAAATCCTCCCCATTCTTTAACATGTGATGCCAAGAAACCAGAATTTTCACAATAAAAACCAATAAACTTATGCTACAGGAGAGCATCGGAAATGTGGTGGTTAGAGTGAGAGTGGCCCCTGTTGTCTGAACTGCTTGGGAAGGATTGAGGGGCACCGCCTTGTTGGAGGAGGTGTGTCTGTCACTGCGGCAGCTCAGAAGGCCCACACCAGCCCGCTAGCTCTCTCTGCCTCCTCATACCTATGTCAGCACGCAGCTCTGAGCTGCTGCTCCAATGCCATGGCTGCCTGCGCTATCAGACTCGCTGCCATGGGAGACATGAACTCCAGCCTGGTCTCAGTAACTAAGGCACCGTGGAAGGAGGTAATGTAATAAAATGTCTGCACATCAGACATTAAGACCAGCAACACAGACGAGCAGAGGCCCTCTACGAGGACCCTACTTTCAAGGAGCTTACAAAGCTAAAAAGAAACAACGTCACACCCAAACGCTTTTACCAGAAGGCAGGATATGATCAGTGCGTCTAATACCAAAGACCACACCAGAAAGATAGGAGCAGGGATGCTGCGTAAAGAGCTGGCCCTGTAGGCACAAGGACACAGGTGACCCCTGGAGCCTAAGTCAAAAAGCCAGGAAGGAGCTGGGCGTGGTGGCACACGCCTTTAATCCCAGCACTTGGGAGGCAGAGGCAGGCAGATTTCTGAGTTCAAGGCCAGCCTGGTCTACAGAGTGAGTTCCAGGACAGCCAGGGCTACACAGAGAAACCCTATTGGGGGGGAAGGGGGGAGGGAGGGGGAGGAGAAAGCCAGGAAGGCATGCACTTACAATCCCAGCACTGGGACAACAGAGACAGATGGACCCTGGGGCTCAATGGCCATCTAGTGGAGCCTACATACTGAATTCCATGGCCATGAGAGCATCTCACAAAACAAGGTGGGAACGCCTGCAGAAAGATACTAAGGTTGTCCTCTAGCCTTCACATGCATGCACTCCCCGTCCCCCTCATTGGCACTGGGACACACACACACACACACACACACACACACACACACACACACACACACACTGGGGAAGAGGGATGGAATGGTCTTATCAGTGCTCAGAAGAGCCAGATAAAGTGCGGCAGGTGTCAGGATCCAAGTAAGACTCTGGCCAGACCCAAAGGTTTGACTGCACCGGCAGGGAAAATGAGGAGTAAGGAACAGGACGGGTGTGTTTTCTTGGAGAAACCTCAGTATGAAGTAGATGTTAAATATTCGACGTGTTGGTGTTAATTTTCTTTAGTATGAAAATGGCATGTGGAGCCCATGAGATGGCTCAGTGGGTAAACTGACTGCTACCAAGCCTGACACCCTGACTTTGATCTCCAGATCCCATGCAGAAGGAAAAAAACTACCTCCCACAAGTAGCTCCTTAACCTCCACATAGTGTTCTTTGTACATTCATGCATTTATTCTGAGAAAATACATTTGCTATTATATGGTCTGCTGAACTTTCAGGAGTAAAAATATTATGTTTGCATGTTATTTCCAAAAGGTTCAGAAAACAAATAGACACCTGCAAATGTGTGACACCCAAGCAGATATAAAACAGGCCTGCCAGAGCGCTGAGAGACACGCGTGCTCACGTGGCTGATCTTTACGTTCGTCTAAGTTTACAATTTGGCAAACAAAAAGAAAATAATAAATTTTAATACAGAATGGCAGAAAGACCAGGTAGGAAGAGATGGGAGAAGCAACAGGGTTTGGTCTGTAGCAATGAGACCAAAGTATGAAGGAGAAGACATGGAGGGCACAGGCAACTGTTCCTGCTCCTGTCTGGCCTAATGTCACATGACAGGTGGCGGCAGCCATACTAATCAATCATAGGCTATTCATTTTGACTTTTAAATTTCATGCTCAAGTCACCAAAACTCAAACACTTACTCCCTAACCCCAAGACAGAGAGGGACAGGGCCTCTAAGGAGGAAACGAAGGTTTGGGGCCCGGGCTATGGAGATGGCTAGGACCCTGCACTGTTCTTGCAGAAGACCTGAGTTTAGTTCCTGACCCCCATGTCAGGAAGCTCAAACTGCTGTAACTCCAGCACCCAACCCTATTTGAACTCCTCAGGGTATGTTCTCTCTCTCTCTCTCTCTCTCTCTCTCTCTCTCTCTCTCTCTCTCTCTCACACACACACACACACACACACACACTCATACACATGTACGCACACATACACAAAGAAAATAAAGGCGAATCTTTTTATAACACTTTGGGCATCAGCTTAATGGCAGAACAGTGGACAGCTGAGCTGACTGGCATGAGGGAGGCAGGCGGCAGCAGATACCCCAAGACCGAGACGGTGCAGTGCACACACACACACACACACACACGCGCGCGCGCGCGCGCACACACACAGTGCAGGGTGCCGTGGGTGTAGAGAGGCTGCTCCAAAGGCAGATGCGGCTGTGGGGTTTTCAGTGCTTAGCTGAGCATCCCAGCCTATAAATCCTGTCTACCTCGGGGACTAAAAGCAGCCCTCAAGTAGCAGCCTCATTTTTCACATGACGAGTGACAGAGATGAGTAAAAATGTACAAAATTAATAAGGATTCTCTTATTAAAGGCCTACGGCTCAAATTACTACAACAGGGTGTGCCATAGGTGGCCCCTAAGGTACAGGTGCCTAGAGATTCTGGGTAGAAAGTAGGAATTTAAAGTTCAGTCTGTTAACACAATTTCATATTTTATTTAAAAAAAAAAAGTCACTTCCTTTATTTTTATTTATTTTGTAATTTTAAGATGTTATGTGCATTTATGTGACTTGCCTTGCATTTATTTATATGTGCACTTTGTGTGCGGCCTGAAATCCATGGAGGCCAGGAGGGCCCCAGATCACCCAGACCTAGAGTTATGGAGAATTGTGAGCGGTCGTGCGCGTACTAGGAACTGAACTCAGGTCCTCTAGAGTGTCCCTGTTCCTCAGGGCCGGGCCTTCTCGGCAGTCCCTAATTTTACTTCTAGGATTGCGTGTGCCTACACAGTGCTTGCTGGCCCGAAACCCACTAGTAGAGAAGCCAGCCTTCACCGCCAAGATCCACCTGTCAGCCTCCCAAGTGCTCAGACTTCGGGAATGTGCCACCACACGTGGCACATTTTTTTAAATGTATAGGATCTTTACGATAATTACTTAGAGCTGTTAGATATGACCCCACTTAAAGGCATGGTGTTTATATTTAAGTTGAATCAGAGTTGTACTACTGAGAACCAGCCCAGAAATGCCTGCCTTTGGGTGATAGACACTGTTGTTTTGCAGGTGTATGCATGTTACCTAACCAGAACGCCCAAGATTTGGTATGGTAAGTGCACACATAGGAATACTGTGAAGACCTAGCAGCGTAGGTTGTCTAGTATTGTCACATATTTAAACAGCAATTAAGGGACTCTCAAAACCCCACTACATGTTGCAGGTATGGGATTTCTGCAAATGCAATGTCCACCCCAGGCTAGGGAGACTCCTAGTAAGCTAGGCTCACCAGTAATGCCAGCGCTGAGGACACCCAGCTCCAGAGCACTCGCACGGAGACTCCGGAAACACATGCTATGGCCCTAACAGGGAGGCAGGCTCAGACCCAAGAGTCCCCAGGGTCAGCCGTGCAAGGCCAGGACGTGCTCACTCTAGGCCTTATGTGGCGGCCCGGGTAGTTCAAGGGTTGATATAGTCTCCTAAACTCATACTCACTCTGTCTCTACTATCAAACATGAAAACGACTGAGGCAGCGTGTCCAGAATGTAGGACTGTGTTGCTCATGAGATATTTAACCCAAGTTATTCCAAAATAAGGAGAACCTGGACAAAACCCCAGAGAGATCTCATCCATTACCTCTGCTCTGGACCTCTGCAGGGAAGCGGACTCAGGGAGCAGTGCTACGTAAGAACAGACAACTTTTCCAGTCCAGGCCAGTTCTCAGTGTTGCATGCTGTGTGCCTGCTAACTGACCATCCCTGGACAGAGAACTCCCACAGTGAAACCTGGGGCGCCCGCCACAGGTGAGTTCTGAGGCTCCTCTGAATCGCTTAAGGGAGCAAGGCCGCTGCTTTCCAATTCTGAGTATTAACAAGCCCCTGCCAATGCCCCCCAACTCCACCTGGGGTCTGAGCCTCTGGGGAGAAAAGGCTGCAGTTACCCCCACAGCACAGAGCAGAGGCCGACGAGGCAGGGCTTCTATAACGAAAAATAACAAAGTAAATACAGAACAGGCCAGAGGGGAGACGGGCAGGCCAGAGGGTGGGAGGCCTCCCGGGAAACTGCTGCGGCCGCTCTGTGTTCTTTTGGTTTGTGTTTAGTATTGAGATTTGATTTTATGAGTATGAGTGCTTTGCTCATTTATCTGTCTGTGCCCCACAGTGTTGCCGCCATGACGGTGCTGGGGGTTAAACTCTGGTCTTCTGTGCGAATGAGTGCCCTTAGCCACCTCCCCAGGGGCTAGTAATTGACAGACTATAAAGTATGGTCTGGTGCATGGGAATCTCTATGGAGTGTGCATTTGCTGCCAATGGTCAGCTAAATCCTTTACCATCGGTCCACGGAGGGAAGGGCCTCCCACCTGCCGCACACACACAAACCAGAAGGCACCTTCACAGGACGCAGGCGCTCTTCCCACTCACCTGGCTGTTGGGATCTCCCAGTAGGTTACATATATGTGGCACGATCTTGCTTAGTGTTAGAGTCTGGGCCCCAGAGCTGGAAAGGAAAGGCATGTGTGAGACCAAAGGATGAAAGCGGCCGACACCCACACCAGCCCTTCCTCCACCCCAACGTTCCCTCCAGTATTCTCAAGATGGCCCCAAAGCTCCACACAGCCCATCCGCAGCGCTCAGGCCCTTCAGTGGCCTGGCATTGCCGGCCACACCAGGGCCTGTGCCTAACAGTGCCCTTGCCTCAGACCCTAGCTCTGCATTTCCTGCTCTGCCAAACTCAGTGAACCTAACCAAACTCCTTCGGGGTCCCCTCTGGAGGGGTCTGCAGACACTCTGCTAGTTCTGTTGATGACATGACAGTGCCAAGATGGCTGGTAGCAGGGCATCCGACTCCACACTGCTCTGCTGGGTACGTCAGCACGTCACTTTCCTTTGAGGTTCACTTTTATTTATATGCATGTCTGTCTGTATACACACAGGGGATGTCAGGTCCCCTAAAGGGAAATGTATATAAGTTGATAGCCACCTAATGTGGGTTCTGGGAACCAAAGTCAGGTAGGTCCTCTGAAAGAGAAACACACACCTTTAAGCACTTAACACTCCAGCCTGTTAGCCATTTTTCTCTGTCCCAATGCTGATGTCACAGACAGCCTTTGTGAATACATGGTATAAAATAGCACAGGGAACTCTGGAAATTATTTCAGCAGTTTCTTTTGGAGAGATGGCTCAGTGGTTAAGAGCTCTGGCTGCTCTTCCAGAAGATCCAGCTCAATGCCCAGCACCCGCATGGCAGCTCACAGTCCCAGGGGGTCTAATGCCCTCTTCTGGCCTCCAAGGGAACCAAGCTCACACCGGCAGGCACACAGGTGTGCATGCAGGCAAAACTCCCAAACGTAAAAAACAAACAAACAATGGCCATAGAAAACGACCCTGCTATTGTACTCTTACTCAAGAGAACTGAAAATTTACGCTTCTGCATTAACTTGTTACATGTCCATAGCAACTTTACTACTAGGAGGCCCAAACTTGAAGTCACCCATATTTTCTTCAATGGACAAATGGCTAAATAAACTGGGCTACATCTGTAGTAAATATTCTATACTGTATAGTCAGTCTATATACTAAACCGAAGGAGTCTACTCAGCATCGAAACAAAATGAGTTCCATACAGTGGCACACTGTGCTGCCTCTAGGAAATGTAATTACATGAAAATCTAAATGGCAAGCCTGAAAAGGCTCACACGTCTGATTCCACTTGAGAAGTCACAAAAGCATAGAAGCTACATGACACCCTGCCTTTTATTTAAGGGAGGGAGGAAGGAGGAAGGGAGGGAAAGAGAGAGGGGGAAGGAGGGAGGACGAGCTCTAGCCAAGCAGTTTGCAGGTTTGCTGCAGACTTACGCGTTGAGTGTGGCGATGAGGCAGAGGCAGATGCCCTCTCTGGTGCGGAAGTTCTTGTGTTTGAAGCCCCCGAGCATCCTGTCCCACACGTACTGTAGGTGACACGGAACAGGTGAGAGGGGTAAAGGATCTGCAGCTCCTCACAGGAAAACAGCAGTCATCAAAACAAGAGCTCTGGCCGCATCCCCGCCCCCCAGGGTCCTCTCAGAATCACACTGAATCACACATGAGACAAGGTGCTACTTTATTAAACACACCCAGTTACAGTGTGAGAAGCATGTGCACTTGTGTGACACCACTGGGCTCTCCCGGCAGTCCTGAGGAGGTATGACCACCCCACTTTATGACTGAGAATAGTTCTGCCTAAAGCACAGTGGTACACACACTGCTTTCTGTCTGGAAACCTCTCCTCACTGAGGCTCACTCCAGTAAGTCTCATCTCCCCGGGGAAACCCCAGCTGCAACCCTAACAATGGTCAGTGGGACCCTGAAAGACGGGGTGGGGTTCATCCATCTTAGCAAGCCCACTTAGCTATCATATGGGAACCACAGCTCTAGCCAGGCCCACAGGCTACTCCGAAACCACTAGCTGCCTCTTTCCAGAGAACTGGAGTGTCACTCACGTAAATAAGCTAAAGGGCCTAATAGATTAGCCCAACCCACTAATTTATGCAAATGAAACATTCTATTGGTTATGTATTTGGATCTCTCATATGAGGAGGGACTGTGGGCCATAAGAATGTTTACCTCTGTACTAGCTGGGTTTCTATCAACTTGACACAAGCTAGAGTCATTAAAGAGGAAGGAACCTCAACTGAGGAAACGCCTCCCATGAGACCCAGCTGTAGGGCATTTTGTCAATTACTGATCAGTGGGGAAGGACCCAGCACACTGTGGGTGGTGCCATCCTTGGGCTGGTAGTCCTGGCTTCTGTAAGAGAGCAAGCCATGGAAAGCAAGCCAGTACGAAGCACCCGTCCATGGTTTCTGCATCAGCTCCTGCCTCCAGGTTCCTGCCCTGTGTGAGCTCCTGCCCTGACGTCCTTCTATGATGGACAACATTGTGTAAGCATAAACTGAATGAACCACCCCCACCCCCACCCCCAGTATGCCTTTTGGTCAGTGTTTGCTGAAGCAATAGAAACTCTACGACAATCTCTAACCCATTAGTGTAAGAGAAGTTACGCCCCGAGAGGTGCACACACAGCTGGTGCAGACAGCCCCACTTCTCCTGCCCTACCTGGGGATTAGCAGCTTGATCCATGATCTTTAGCAGCAGGGTTTGGTCTTGCTCTCTCACGGAGTCTTTAGCATCTCCCAATCTGTCTATTAGACTTGGCAGCACTGGGAACCGAAATGGAAAAGGATTAAATGAGAAGAGACTTGGAATCTGAGGTCACCCGCTGCTCATCTGAAGTTTGCTGCCCAACTAAGACAGCTATTCCAAAGCCAGGGCTGGGTACGGACTGTGGATATAATCTCTGCACTCGGGTCGCAGGGGAACGAGAGTCAGGAGTCTGAAGTCATATTTTGCAGATACTGTTCAAGGCCAGCCAAAACCAGATAGCACCCAGTGTGGGAGGGAGGGAGGGAGGGAGGGAGGGAGGGAGCTTACAGCAGGAGGGTTCACACAGCCCCACAGTCCCCTGAGGGTTTATGTGCAGTTGCCTGCTGGTGGGAGAGTGAGACACTCTCATCAGTGCTGAGTTAAGGATAAAGACTCACCTTGTAAACATCATTCAACTACACTTTTGTAAGCAGCCATAATGAGAGTGAGAGGGAAACAGAGGTGACTGCAGGCCTGGGGTATGGCTGACCTACACTGTAGCAAATACCATGCTTGCAACTGACATATGCTAATAAAACATTACACAGCGCCAGCACACTTCAAAGACACTGGGCACATTTTACTTACAGCACACCAAAGCCCCACACCACATCCACACCCTAAGGCACGGCCAGCCCACCCAGGCCTATTCCAACCCTATTCGGCCTCTGGTGAGAATTCCTGAGTCTTGAGCCAATGTAGGAGGGAAATGGAAAATGATTCAAACACCAAATTTCGAACTGTAAGTTTTAGGATCCCACCATCTTTCTCAGCGAGCACACTGGCCACAAAACTACAGAAAAAGAAAAGGGAGAGTCACTGGTAACGAACACTCCTGGGCATTCCAGCTGTCACTGTGGCTTAGTGGTTAGTGCTTGCTAGCACACAGAGGGCATAGGTTCTATCCTCTCACAAAAGGGAATGGACAAAAGGGAATGGACAAAAGGGAATGGAGAGATTCTCTACTGAGACGGTTTATAAACAGAACTGCTTAATGTTTACGTTGCCACCATGAAACACACTGATTTAGTGACATCGAAACCGTGGGAAAATCCAACTGGCTCCTTTTTTTGTAGCACTTTTCAAAGAAAACTGCCTCTCCAAGGAGGTGGTGGGGGCAGTACATACTGACTGGCATCAAGTTGATGACTAAGCTGGCATAAAATCCTCAACTGGTAATATTGTATATTCAAAAGTCACAGCAGGATGGAGTAATTAGGGATTAGAGGGTAAAGTACCCGTTTAGGGGCAGTGAGGCCACGATGGAGTCCAGGGTGGGAGGGAAGGCTGAGAGTCTGCTGGCCAAGGCTCACCTGTGCCGATTTGCGCCTTGAACCGGTCCTGCAGCCTAGTCACCAGCGCTGACAGGATGTCCATGCCCAAGAGAACAACCTGCAACGCAAAGAAGCACAGCGTCAGCGGTGCAGTGGGGTGGCGCTGGCATAGCTGGTCCCCGCAGGCGCCGAGCGTCTGGGAAGGCTGAGCTGGCTGGAAGGGAAAGGATGCTCGGCACGGAAAAACCAGCTACCGTTTGGAAGAAAAACTCGCCGAGGCGGAACTCCACTGCCGCTGCACGACCCAGAGGAGCCCACTACGTTTGGCCCACTGCGGCCCCGCCCCATCCTTGAGTTGCGTATGCAAATTAACTAGGTCGCAACGTCCCACCCCCCCAAAAAAGTCGACTCTAAGCCTCCCTCCGGCCCCGCCCAGAGAGGCGTGTATGCAAATTTTCAGACTTGTGGCGCGCGGCCTTCTGGGTAAAGACAAGCGGGCTTCAGGAAGCCCCTCGGGAGTTTCGGGAAAACACAGAGGGTATTCACGTGGGTAGCAGCAGTCATAGAAAACACAGTACACCGGGCGGGTTGGGGCAGGCCTCCTGAGGCGGTCACCGCAACCAAACCGGGACTTAGAGCTTTCTGGCTGCCGGGCGCGCATGGTTGCTGGCAACCATCCTTTTCTTGGGGTTGCGCTACTGTCCAATGAACGCGTAGTGAGGGCAGTACTGCTAACGCCTAACAACACACCTGCATCGGTTAAAGCTTTGCTTTACCTTGGTGCAATTTTTGGAACAACCACCTCTCTTCCATGCTTAAGCATTCAAAGACATGGGAATAGCTGGTCGTGTACGGTCGCTGTCCTCGCAGTTCCTCTACTGCTTGCTAGAGGGCGGCCGGACATAATTACTACAAGAGCAGCCTGCTCACCGCTCCCCAAGATGAACTTCTAGTGATAATCTCAACAAAAAGCTCCCTTTGGCAGAATTTTGTGATACTAATGTAACTTTTAAAGGGTTCCGGATTGAGTTTTCATTCGGTTTACAAGTAAATCTAACCAGTTCAAACACCAAACAAGCACTGGGAAAAATTAGATACTTGGAAATGTGTAGTTCTTTTGAGGCGCAGCCCATGTGGCCCTGGACTGGCCTGCCACTTAGAATGTGGCCCATGCTGGCCTCCAACTTGTAGTTCCCAACTGCTGAAATTAGAGGCATGTGCCACACACACCCCGGGCCCTTTTTTCCTCTCAACTTTTAAAAGAGTTCTATTCATGAGCATTTTCTTTAAAACAAACAAAGAACTGGTCTTACTTTTGAACGACGGGATTTAAGTTTTACAGTACAGAAACCTGACAAACCATTACATCAGCGGGACCAAGGTCAGCTTAAACAATGCTGAGTCATGCCAGTGATGTAAGCTTAGAATAATGTGATGCCCACTCCACCTCCGTGCCAGTCTCCCTACAGCCAGCAAGCTGTGAGTAACCCCAAGGGAAACATGAGGGAAACTCAAACACCTGCCCGGTGCTCCACGGCTGTGGTCAAAGCCAAGGAGATGTGAGAAACTGGCACAGTGAAAACAAGGTTTTTATAGCTTCTTAATTTGCCTGGGAAAAGGAAAATGACATTCCAAAGATTGTTTGTTGTTGTTGTTGTTGTTGAAAGAACCCAATAATAAACCAAATTAAGAGCCAAAGAACGGGCTCCACTGAAAGTCCAAGGTACACAGAGCAAGAGACGTTACACAGGAGGGAAGTCAGGGAAAGGTCCCAGAGCAGCACAGCAGGCGAAGGGTTAGAGAACCGAGGCGCAGGTGCAGAGCACAGATGCTCCACGGAGGGCGTGGTAAACAGCAACAGCTGACACTCAGGGCTACTACAAAGGAAAGGGGAGGGAGGGAGAGTCGGAAGAGCGGGCGAGCGAGGCAGGAAGTGACAGCACAAAGAAATAGGAACTGCATACTACAGTTGGGAGTGCAAAGTGAGAGCCAGTGTGTGAAATGTTTTCAGAAAATTAAATAGAGTTGAACTGTACAATGCAGCAGTTCTGCTCTGGGTGTGAACACTGCAGAACGCAGGGCCAGGGCTCTGTGTACTCATGGCTGTGGCTGCGATTCTACAGCAAGCAGGGTAAAGCTCACACACGCAAGGTCTTCCCACTCCCGGCCTCTACCCTTCCTATCCACAACTGTGCTTTCTACAGTTGCAGCAAACAACAGTCCCAAAGTAACACATGAAAATTCCTGAAGTAAACAACTTAATGAATTTAAACTGTGTGCTATTCTGAACAGCACAAGAAACTATCACACTTAATCCCACTCAGAAATGAGAGCCGTCCATTTGGCCTCCGCCTCCATGCTGCCCTCCGTGAATCACTTGGCAGTCACACCGGTGGGCAGGCCTGCGGGGAGACATAGTGAGCTATAACCCTTACTACTTAGAAATGGTCCCAAAGCAGGAGAGTGACCCTGACAATCTGGGTATGCCAAGAGACAGTGCTGGGAGCACCGGGCGCAGCTCCACCCCTGGCTTCCACTTCAGCCGGGGCTTCCCAGCCTGGTGAATCTGTGCAGAGACACAAACAACAAGGTCCAGCACAAGGTGTGGGCTCCCTTCTACTGGCTACAAAGCGGAAGGATCTACACAGCGGTGTCACTAGTTCACATGCCAACTGATAACAGACGAGAAGTCCATCAACAGCCAGGAGAGGAAGCAGATCCTGACAGCGAGCACTAGAGCAGTGGCAACAGTGCTATTTTTACACAGACGCCCTTGGGTCACTCCAGTATCTACAGGAGCTAAAAAGAGAATGCCTCCCGTAACACACCAGGCATAATCAGTACAGCTTCAAAAACAGCTGCATGATCCTGGGACAGGAGAAAATCGTGGCCACATAAACACAAACTTCACAGGACCAGACTGAAGAGCTGGACCACACTGGACAAGCTATCTCAATCCCCAGGCCCTGTGGGAGAAGCACCGCAGCCCAAATCTACACAGACGCTCAGCACAGCCACGGTGTTCACAAGCCTTCTGACTACACCAAGTGCTGCGCCACCACCACATCATTCCAGACCCGGCCTTCAGGCCTGTTCCCCTCTCTCCAGGCAGCTCCAGACCTCGGACAAGTCATAACACCTCCCAGGGAACACCAAAGAACCTGCAGAGTCAGCTGACTCTCTCTCTCTGGTGCCCTGATAATGCCTGTGTGCCCTCTTGGGGACAGGGGACAGTACACGCCACCATCCATTGTCAGCTATCCATCTCCAGGAACCACCTTACAACAATCTATCCGCTCCACAGAGCACACAGGAGGGCTCGGAAGCTTTATTAATTGCTTGGCACACAGTAGGTACCCACAAGTACCTGCCCCCCACCCCCCATCAGGAAAGCATGGGTCAGGGCTGGACAGAGGGCTTAGTTGGGAAAGTGCCTGAAGTGCATCCCTAGAACCCACAGAACAGCCCAGGTATGGTAGCATCTGTAATCCTCTCACTGAGGAAGACTACAGACAGGAGGACACCCATGGCTTACTGAGCAGCTAGGCAGCCTAGCGAGCCCCACTGTCCGTGAAGCATTGTGTCAACACAGAAAGGTGAGCTGGGCGTGGGCACACCTTTAATCCTAGCAGAGGCAGGCAGATCCAGTGAGTTGGAGACTACCTTGGTCTACACAGCAAGTTCCATAAGAGTCAGGGCTACACAGGGACACCCCATCTCAAAAAATAACAAAATAAATACAAACAAACAAATGAATAAATGAATAAACAAATAAATAATAAAAAATAAAAGTGGAAAATTACCTCTGGCCTCCACATGAACTTAAGTATGTGCATGCATGTATGTGCACATGCGCACACGGAAACACACACATACACACAGAAACACACACACACTCAGATGAATAAAATAAGGAAGAAAAAGGGACATGAAGTGCAAAGAGAAAAGAAAGACTGCCTAAAACCTCGCCGTCCAGTGACAGCTGGCAATCCTGTTGACCACCCTGTTAGCACACCTGCCAGCCCGCCCACACATGCGGTTCGCTGGAGTGCTGCGCCAGGCTTCCCCAGCCAGGAGATCTACAGGCCATTCCCAGCGGCTGCCTGGCATCCTTACTTTCAGGATACTGAGCCAGGCGTCCACACCCACACCAGCAGGTGGACAGACAGGTCCACCTGTGTGCTGCTAGTTCTTAGCACCAATGCTTATCCGGACATCTGCAGGGCTAAAGACACTCATTCCACACTGATCCTGTCAGAGTGCAGTGCTGTCGGCGGGCATCGGGTACGTGCAGTTAGCACTTCAAATGTGCTCATGTCCAATCCCAAGGCAAAGCCAAGAGGAAAAATGTAACTTTGGGAGTTGGTCCACACACGCACAATGGGAGGACAAGTCTCACAGAGCTGTCCTTCAGAGCAGTCACCTAGGGAGTCTCTGGACATCCAAGGTAATGCTAGCACCACTGGGCTGGCCCTTTTTTAATCCTTATCTGGAGACAGTTATGGGACAGTTTATTCCCAGTTGCTGCTCCTACCCAGAGACGTAACTACTAGAAAGAGACTTAGGGCATTGCACCATCAACCCACTTCCTTTCCCAGGAGACAACTCTAGCCACAAAAGGCTAGATAGAGGTCAGGTGACATCAGTGTCAGGCAGAGTCAGGAAGTAGTGTTTGTAACTCAGACCTGCCTCATACAGTGTATTAATAATCAGAAGTATTCTGTGGTGATCTAGTCTAATAGAGTGATCACTGGCTGCACATAGGGAGGGCTAGGGACACAGCTCCAGTGCTTGTCGCACAAGTATGACAATCTTCCTTTGTGCATCAGCACCCACTGGCTAGGGTTTGGTGGCACAGGCTTGTATACCCAGTGCTGGGGAGACAGAGACAAGCAGATGGCTGGGGCTCCCTGGCCGGCCAGCCAGCTTCATCGGTGAAAGGTGGGCATCAGTGAGAGACCCTGTCTCAAAAAAAGAGTATGGGGGCAGCAAGGCAGACAGGAAGGACAGCTTCTGAGAGACGATACCTACCTAGCTGCCATACTTGTCTGTGCTTAGGCTCATAGACACACATACATATACATGCGTGCATGCACACATATGGGGAGAGATGCAGGTGGTGTAATGGGAACCAAAAGTTTTCATATCACTAAGTGTAACTCTTAGTGGCCGCCCAAGACTCGGCTACCCTGCTGCACTGCTGGCTACAAACTTCAATGAGCAAGAGAGATGGGGTTGTATCAGTGAGCATTCTGTGGGAGCTAGTCCAATGCAGGAATCGCTAGCTACATCTAGGGGCTAGGGCTATAGAAGGAGCGCAGGGCAGCCACGAAACCTGGACAGTGCTTAAGAGCTACAGTCATCACACTAAGCCGGAAGGCCGGAAGATAACATTGGTCATCTGCTCGAGGAAGCTGACAGAAGTGACCAAATGAAGCCTGTATATGCACACGATGAAATGCTGTTCAACAGCAAAGGAGAGAGCTGTGATGCACTTCTCCTCAGATGCACTGAGGAAATAGAAGGCTCAGTAAAACGCCAAGACACCAAAGACTGCAGACTGGACAATTTGCTCACAAGAAAGGCCCAGGGAAGGCAAGCTCACAGAAAGACACGCATGCCTTCCTAAGGCCGAGGTTCCCACTGAGGATGGCCACAGACGGCCATGAGGGGTCTTCCGGGGTAAGGAGAATGTCCTAAAACAGGGCAGTGGTGACAGTTATACAAATCAAACAACTGAACTGTACATGAAAAATTTTGAGCATCTCAATAAAACTTCTTTTTTAAGGCAAAAACTAATACTAGGCTTAAAAGATTCTCTGACTTTTCTGGTGATGAGACCATGGGAGGACTCTGACTGCTGAGGAAGGCAGCAGGCCCAATGAAGCAGGGACTGGAGCTGTGGGGGAAGGGAAATACCCCTGTACAGACCAAGTGCTGAGAGGCAGTGCAGAGCTTGGGGTCATGGGGTCCACAACCCCACGCCCACTCACACGGTTCAAAAGTCTCCCGTTGGGCACTGCTCTCTTGGTAAAACTCAAGTTTTACCAATTTGTAATTGGTTTTTCCAATTTTCCCAAATTCTGCAAATTGTATTCAGGAGGCTTACAGATTGATCTTTCTCACAAATGGAACGCAAGCTCCGTGGAGACAGAGCCGTCCGCCCAGTCACTCACTGCCTAGAACTGTCTGCTGAGTGAGTGAATGGCCTCCCTTGCTCCCTTGGAAAAAGCATCTTTCCCTTGGATTCAAAGTCAAGGTAAATATAAATATGAATGAGCACTTTCTGACTTACGTACCCCTGTTCATACTTCTTTGTTCATTAAAATATAATTCCATCTCTGGCCCTAGAAGCACTGCGGGTGTTGCTGCTGTGTCACAGGTGCATTAGCAGGTGGCAGAAAGGAGAAAGGCTATCTCTATGCTCAGTGTTCTGACCTTTGAATATGTGAATGATTAGTGGCTTAACAGTCCTTGAAAAGAGTTAGCCTGAAACAACCACCAGTCTGGTGCCACACAGGCCCAATGGCTCCCAGGACCAAGAGCAAGGCAGAGACTAAAAGAAGCCCTCCAAGGACTGAGGGCCTGAGCCCAAGTCAGACGACCCTCCCGTGGGGCAAAGAGCAAGCCCAGATGAGGACCAGCCTGGGCCATGGACCTGGACAGGGAGCTAGCTGGGAAGACCGCCAACTGGGTGCCACACAGGTGGGGGGGGGGGGGGTTGGGGGCAGGGACCATGACCTACCTGAGCCCTGCCCAGTGCCATAATGCACAAGCAGGGCACAGCACTCCTGAGACCACCTCTGAGATGACCCGGACACTCAGAGACCCCTGGTGCCAATAATGTGAGCAGGTAAGTGGTGGGGAAATGGAAGAGAAAAAGAAGGAGGATGTGGGAGCAATGAAGAGGCAGAACTGGAGACACCAGGGTAGCAAGGAAGGAGGAACAGCCTGACGGGAACTGCTGGTGACCCCAGCTGCGGCCATGGTGGGCTCCTGGACTGTGCTGTCACATAGGGCCATGTCTGGCTCTGTGGCCCTGAAGCAGCAGGAGTCTGTTGCCACCAAAGGCCAGGCAGACATCCCTAGTCTGGGCTGCCCCTGGGGACAGCTCGATGTCTAAGAGTTGTACAGAACTGGCCCCACCCTTTACCCTGGGGTCTTGACAGCAGGACTGCTAGCTGTAGTATTCAGGAAAGCAGATACACATTGCAGAAGTTGCAGGTAAACCAGACCCTATGAGTATGGGAGGGCTGGCCCTGTCACCTGTGTCCTGTGCAGTGGTGTAGGCCTGCTCCTCATCAGCTGTGGCACTCCAGAGAGCAGGCTCTGCACCTCAACTGGTCCCTTGACTAGGAACCGCAAGTGGTCTTCAGGGCTCTATGAGCACTGTGGCCAGAGCTCTCCTATGTGCCCCACTCTGCAGTCTACACTCAACTGTCAGTGCTGGCCCTGGGTCTTAACATGGTTGACAATTCAAATCAGCAGCCTCCAACACTTCTGATCGTACATCTGTATTAGAATTCCTAATATGTGTACTCATGAAACATACAATCCATTGCTATGTAATGACTCAATACAATTAGAGAATATATGCAAGATAGAGTAACTTCAAAACCGACATTAAAAATAAGTATACAACCCAGTGTGCTAGTTGAGTGACCCCACTAATGTAGCTGGTAAGGCAGTGTCACGTGGACAGCACTTCCGACCAGGAGGAAAGGGTCCTATGGTGACACACACGTCTGAGAGTCCCTTGGGTTTATGCTCACACTGTTGCAAAACTATGGTGTTCAGGGAGATGGCTCAGAGGGTAAGATACTTGCTATGCGAGCATAAGGACCAGAGTTCAGGACCCTAGAATCCATGTAAATCTAGACACAGTATGATTCCTACAGCCAGATAGAAGGCAGAGACAGGAGACTGCCCAGAGTCTAAAGAGCTAACCAATCTGGAGTTCTCAGGTGAGACTCAAACAAAGAGAAGAGATGCTATGGCATGTGACTGCACACACACACACACACACACACACACACACACACAGAGAGAGAGAGAGAGAGAGAGAGAGAGAGACGGAGAGAGAGAGACAGAGAGACAGAGAGAAAAAAAGGCTTTATAAACTGAAGCTCATAATTTGGCCTGTGCACCCTAAGGAGGTTTTACGCAAACTTAGCCCACTGGCCAGCAGCACTGGCAGCCCAGCCAGCAGCCCCCGGAAGGCACGCCTTATCTAAGCTCAGAGCTGTGAGATCCGGGCCGCTGAGGTGGAGGTGGGCTAGGTATACCTGGGAGAAAGACAACCCACACAGAACAAGACAAAGAAGCAGAATGTTCAGTCTTCAGAAATCTGGTTAACAGAACGCAGGGGCAAGAACGTTGGAGGCAAGGACATGGAAAAACAGAACCCGTACGCTGTCGGACTACAACAGGACGCAGCCTCATAATTCAGTGAGAACCATGAGAAATTCTGTCCCAGACATTCTACTCCTAAGAAAACAAGAGAACAGAAAAGCATCTACACAATACACAAATACTCAAAACAACTAGCTATTCACACTTATCAACCCACATCCAACATCCAACAACTGATGACCAGATAAACAAAACTACACATCTCTACAATGGAGTATTTGAGAACAATGGAATTAAAGATACTAAATTCACAGCACAATAAGAGTAAGACCCCTTGAAAATAGTACCTCTCAGGGAGATGAGCCGGGCACAGAGGACATGTGCCACATGGCGACTGTGACATAGCTGGGAGAGCGACAGAAGAATACTTGGGGATGGAAGGTGGCTAACGGGTGCCACTGCCAGGTATTAAGATGGGGCATGGCTGCTGCTGACTAACAGGGTCCTCCTCAGAGGACAAAGGCTTTACACTTAGGTAACGATGGGAGCCCAGTAGATGGCTGGGCGAGGACTGGGACTTGTAGCTACGCCTGATGACCTGAGTTCAATTCCCCAGGACTCACAGAGTAGAAGCAAAGACTGGATTCCTGCAAGTTGACCTCTACCTCCATATGCAGGCTGTGGCATGTGTCTACGTGCACGAACACACATGCACACACGCACGTGCACACACACACAAATAAATAAATCTAGTTATTTTTAATTAAATCGTGAGATTGGTTATAGAACTGTGAATATGCAAAAATGAGCTGTATTTTATATAAAAGAGTAATTTTTTATAATAGTGAATTTCAGAAAAGCAGTTAAGACCACCACCACCACCACCACCATCATCATGAGTTATTGACCTGGTCATCATCATCATCGTGAGTTATTGACCCGGTATTCCAGAGCAAATTGAAGACAAAAGATGACGCTTATCAACAAAAATACTGAAGCAACCAATAAAGCCAGCAGGTGATTAGCAGTGCTGTACTAAGTACCTTATGGTTTTTTATTATAGTCTTGACAAATGTACTCTGCCCTTGAAATACAGACAATAATCTTTGAATCATTTTAAGGGAAGGGGTTAATTAAAAGATAACAGAACAAGCCCCAGAGAGATAGCTCAATGGGTAAAGTTGCGTGCCGCGGCTGGCAACCTGAGTTCCATCCCTGGGGCACACATGGTGATAAGAGGAAAATATGACTTGCACAAGCGTCCTCTGACCATACTACACATATATGCATGCGTGAGTGTATGTACACGCAAAAAAATAAAATTTTAATTAAATAAATATATATACACATGTATATGTCTAACAGAACAATTAATAGTGTCTCGCTATCAAAAGTAGGATACAGCTACTAAAAGAAACATTGTAGACTGGCAGCTATTTAACACGGAAATGAGCCTGTGTCACGGATAAAGCTGCAGAGCACTAGAGATGCAGTGACTCTGTTTTCAAAAGCAAACCTTCAATGCATGGGTTGTGCGCAGCGGGTGCACTCAGAGAAACCAGCTTTTCAGCTTGGACATCATATGTGTCTGTTCTATGACATTTTTACAAGCATATATAAATTGAGAATTAAGACCATAAGAAGACTATGAGGCTGGGCAGTGGTGGCGCAGGCCTTTAATCCCAGCACTCTGGGAGGCAGAGACAGGCGGATTTCTGAGTTCGAGGCCAGCCTGGTCTACAGAGTGAGTTCCAGGACAGCCAGGGCTACATAGAGAAACCCTGTCTCGAAAAAACCAAATCCAAAAAACCAAAAAAACCAAAAGACTATGATAGAAAAGACACCTAAAGTCTCACTCTGTTTCTGTATATACCATTCTTATACTCATGTGCACGACACACTTCCTCTGAAGTTAATCAAGTAGGTTAGGCTGGCTGGACAATGAGCCACAGCGACCCACCTGTCTCCCACTACCCAGCACTGAGATCACAAGTGTGTGACACTACATCCAGAGTTTCTTTATGTGGGTCCAAGGTGCCAATTTCAGGCCTCATGCTCCCCCCCTGAGCTATCTCCCAAGCCCTTAACATTTTAAATCTGAAACACATAAATTCAACTCCCCAGGAGCGGCCACCAGGGTGGAAAGGAACACGGCCGGGTTCTAATTGCAAGGTAAAGAGGGAATCCTCACCCGAGAGCACTCTCAGCCCAAGGTCATGTCCACCTGAACAGAGTGGAGCCCTGCACTAGGGAACACTCCAAGAACAAGTAACTGTAATCATGGCGGGTGGTAGCTATGTGCAGATTATGACATTCTCTGTACTTTGAGCATATTTCAATGTTTTCACAATACAAGTCGAGGAAAAACAATAAAGGTCTTCTCTGTATTTGAGCTCCAGAATCCATCTTCCTTAATTATTCCGTCATCAGAATTAAGATACAGGACCATTAGTCGGGGAGGGAGGGGGCCCTGACTGGGGACTTATGCCCAGACCCTCCTTCCCTTCCTCTAAATACTGCAGTGCAGAGCACTGTCTCATACAACCATGGCCACAGGAAAGCGCAAGGGCAACAGGACAGTAGGGCCAGCACTAAACTGAGAAAAGCAGAAGTGAATTTATTTACTACTGGTTGGTTGATAATTAATGATTAATCACAGGGCACACCTATCTCCCCAGCCTACTGAGCGACTGAGACTACAGGCTCCGATACCATGTCCAGCTCTATGACATGGTGAATAAAGGAGAGACATAAATTGAAGGTCTCACTACAGACCACAGAGAAGAGCCGCAGCCTCTGGCTCAGACACCAGGCTACCCTAAGACCAGGACCCCTGGTTTCTCTTTCCTGCCTTACAGCAAAGAGCCAGACTCAGCTCAGGAGCCTGGAGGCGGGCAGGCTCAGGGCTGACTGTGCCCAACTACTTCATATGTTCCATAAATGCTGGCCGAGAGGTATGAGCTCTTCCCGGGGGAGAGGGAGCTATGTGGAACTGAGTGCAAAGCACGCAGCCTAGGGGGCCTGATTCCCCTCACTCCGTCTCTCACACCCTTTCCTGCTTGTCAGAGATCCACCCAGCCATTCAGCAACAACAACCCCAACAACACAAGACTAGACACAACCAGTTGCTCCAACAATAACGGAGACTTGACTATTAAAAATGGAGGAATAGGAGGAGGTGGATGATGATGAGGAGGAGGCTGGTAGAGAAAGAAGTGCAGGAGGAGATGGAGGAGAAGGAAGATCAGGAGGAGGAAGAGGAGGAGGAGGTGAAGGAGGAGAGAGAAGGAATTCTCAAGAATCCTAGTGGAACATCCTCCAGACCACTTTCAGATCAATGCAGTGTGGAAACTTTCCCACCCTGGAGTTATCTCAAACTCTTCTATTATTTACGGGGCTCAACCTAAGCACAGAAAGACAGCAGGCAAACTTCACTTACACTGTTCTTAGCCCGGGGGCCTGGTTCATTCAAGGTTGGTTTCTAAGTCTTCCCTTTCTATGCCAGTGGCAGTGAGGACAGGAAATCCTCTCTTTTGTTTGGTTTTGTGCTTACAGCATTTGAAATAAAAGTCACCTGTCTCTGCAGTCCTCAGTGCCTTTTCCTGGCAACCAAGTAGCTCTAGATCAACTTCACATCCCCCCTCCTATTATGATTGCACACTGACTTGATTTTCATAATTGTTGCACCTGAGGTCCTGGGGCCAAGCAATAACAGCCTTTTGACATCACAAGATAATATTATCATCTACAAAGTTTATGTTAGAGAAAAATAAGCACACTCACTCACTCACTCACACACACACACACACACACACACACAAACACACAGATCTCGTAACGCTTTAAATAAGTTTTTGATTCCTGCTGAGCCACACAGCTGCCCTTAGCAACATCCACACACAGCCTGGGGACCACACAACTTTGAAGGGCAGAGGGGCGTTGGACAGTCCCCTGTTTTAGCGTCAGCTTTGTCACCTGCTCCCATATCTGAGAAAGGCTCCAAAGTCCAGCTCTTTCTGTGACGCTGTAGCCAGAGCTGCAGAGGTAAAGGCAAGAAGCCTAGTACACATTTTTATCAACCTTTCCCGGCAGTCATTAAAGCGATAGAAACCCTTGAGATCACCCTGCAAACGCCCTGGAGCACTGGGGGAGGCAGGGAGCACACAAGCAGCCAGACAGAAATGACTTCTTTCCTACACACAGCTCCGGAGGAGAAGGGAGGGAAGACAGTCAGAACCCAATGCCCCACGTCTTAAAATATCCTTCAGGCTTCAGTAAGCCGCTGTCGGACAGGCGCACTAGGATAAGCAAGTAAATGCAAGTGCACAAGTAGGCGAACTGTATAATGGGCTGGCCAGATGGCTCAGAGAGTAAAGGCACTTGCTGCCAAACCTCAACATCTGAGTTCAAGCCCAGGACCCACACAGTGGAAAGGGAGAGCTGACTCTTGCAAGCTGCCTTCCCACCGAACAGGTGAAGTCTGTGGTTCATGAAACAGCTGGTGGGCACCTCTATACCTCAGGCTCATCTATGATGAGTATTCATGAGGTTCCTCCATCAAAAGAATTTATCATCCACATCTGGAATTATGAAGACCAAAAGAGAGCTCTCCCACACAAGGCAGGAAGTATGCAGAAAGACTTCGGTGGACAAAGGGAACAGTCTGGCTGGGCTAACCTGATGCTAAACGGTATGTCTCTCTGTGCTCCATATTCCCAAGCAGCTTTGCCTCTCTTACAAAGGCTGGGTGTGCAGGTGCTGTGACCGTGTCTTTCAGTCCCTTGCAACCTGCCGGTCCTTCCTATTCCTGCAGGCAGCCCTGGTACCCCAGGAGGCAGTCATAACCCTTTGTGGCACCTGCGTTCCCCTGAAAGATACGCCTGGCTTCACTTAAAACAAAAACAAGATGATCTGTCTCTAAACTAGCTGTGAAATAAGCAGCGTCCATATCTGGAGCCAGGCAAAGCTCTGCCCTGAAGGGACGCGCTCACTGCACTAGCTGTGACCTCCATGCCCACCCCTCCCGCGGCAGAGAAAGGCTGTCAGGCACTGAGGCTGCAGACAGCTGACTCTCCGTGCTGGGAGCTCGGGGCTTTTCCACCAGGATGCTGCAACCCTGGCTTACTGGTAACTCAAACAAGGATCACCAGGCATGAAGTAGATCTGAAGCCCAGCGCAGAGGCCAGTGCAGCACTGAGACTCAGAACACAGTGCAGGGAACAGGGGCCACAACTTTTCTAAGTCCTTTCCCGGCTTGAGTCCATTGTCCTAGGTCACCCTCAGGGAAGGCACTAAGCAAAAATGTGAAATCTGAGGGGGATGCTCAAAAGGGCAGTGCGGCTGTCTCAGAGAAGGCTGGAAAGGAGAGAGGAGCAGGGCTGGCTCTGAGCTTTGGCCCCGGCTCCCCTCTGAGATTGACAGCTGCAGATCCTATTAATGGCTCTCCAGCACCCTTCTTACATTTCACTGTTTTAATCCAAGCCACCAGAAAGTTCTAACAAGACCAGCCAATAAAGCCTACAGCCAGGGGCTGGGGAGCGGAGGCTGCACTAGTGTGCAGGAGAACGGGTAGGCAGTATGTGCAGGGTGGCTGCTGTGGCCTCCCTCGGGCGCCTCTTGAGTCCGGCATGAATTCTGTGGCTGCTGTATAACCGAGCTCTCACTTTTTAACTCTTGGCACTTCTTCATGAGCATCACAATTATTTTTTACCATAAACTTTCCATTGCTCCATGGAGTCACACTTCTGCACCTATGAGGACTGGTTTCAGGATACCTCAGTACACATACATACTCAAGTCCCCGAAGTAAAATGTCACAACAGTCTGGCCTAAATTCAATAGGTTGAAGCACAAGAACTAGAACAAATTCCAGACCAGTTTGGACCACACAACCATTTCCAGTCCAGCCTGGGCTCTGTCTGGTATGGGACTTCATCTCAGAAAAAGAAAAGACATGGCCAGTGGGTAAAGGCCCTTGCCATCAAGGCTGACAACTCAAGTTTGATCCCTTGGACCCACATAGCAGAAGAACAGAACTGACTCACACAAGTTGTTCTCCAACTTTCCCATGTGTCATGGTGCACAACACACACAAACACACACACACACACACACACACCAAAGAAACATACCAGCCAGTCTGAAAACTGCAAGCACATGGTGGAAAGCTGTCATCTCCTGTAAAGCTATTATTGGGTAGAGCTATTACAGAGAATTAAGGATACCTCACTTAGTGGCCTAATGCCTATAGTTTTGGCTGCCTTTGGTCAAGGCAAATTCAAAGCCCCCAAGACATGAGCAATTAGCTTACTAAACACAAGCCTGGTCTCAGGTTAGCTTTAAACGCCAATGGTCATCTTGGTGATGATATCCGTATTCCACACCACTCAAGTGTTTTCTCAACAGTGAATACCATGCTGGACACCACGCAGTCCCTTATCTTCCCAAAGGAAGATTTGAAAACCTACCAAGGGTCTCACAGCTTAGCCACACTGCCGGGAGGCACCAGGCTGGCCTCGAACTCAGAAATCCACCTGCCTCTGCCTCCCAGAGTGCTGGGATTACAGGCGTGCGCCACCACCACCCGGCTCTACCTACCTTTCTAAGAAGACAAGTTCAGAGAGAATTGTGCATTCTGAGCCCAAAGAGCCCAGCTTCACGTGCCCCGTGTGCCACGCATCTTCATGTATTAAAGGGGGTGCACAGCAGCTGGCCAGCCACTGACGGTGAATGAAAATGAGCTGCCTGCAGGTGCAGCACAGCCTGGTGCCCAGGACCAGTCCATGAGTCTAGATGCTTCTACTGTGCCGCTTCCTCCATTCATGGACTGGTACCTGAGCACTGCTGGGAGAGAGCACTCTCCAAGCTCAGTTCTTACAGTAGAACCCTGAGCAAAACAAAGCCCGCCTTCTGCCCCCCCCCCCCAGGATCAGGGATGGGCAGTGCCCCAAAGCTTCCCTGTATGCAACCATGGCCCCCAGCAGCTGCCATGGCTTTGCTCAGGCCACTGGAATGTCCACACTCTCCTGACACAAGCTTGCCTACCTTTAAGGTCCCGCTGCAGAGCCATCACTTCCAGAAGGTTCTGGACTCTGGCACTCTGCTCCTGCCACACTCTAACCACTTAGCGGGAATATTTAACACGGAGAAGTGTGTACAAGCCACATCTGTTCTAGCTCACCGTTCTGAAGACTTCCAAATAATTGCTTTTTCCTTCCTAAACCATCTAGGTACCTCTTCTCAAAAAGTAAATTTATAAGCTGGGTAAATGCACTGCTGGTTTAGTTACCCTCCTATATTCACCTGGGAGCTCAAGGAGAATCCAGGGACAGAGGGAAGGAGGGGTACCATGCCAGGAAGCGCTCTCTCTCTCTCTCTCTCTCTCTCTCTCTCTCTCTCACACACACACACACACACACACAAAACACACACACTACTTCTGTCCTTCCAGAAGGCACTGCTAGCTTGTAAAGTTTGAGAGGAGGGGAGGGTTTGTAAGACTCACACACTTTTATGCCCATAAAATACAAAGGGAAGTTAGGCCTTACTGACTCTCAGTGATCCATCGAGTTAACGCAGCTTAGAAAACTTTTCTAATAAAAATGTTGGTGCAAGTCAACACCAGCACCAGGATAAAAAGCTCAGCACAGAGCAGCAGGATTTAGTTTCATGCCCAGGAGACTTGACTGCTGTGCACTGGGTTCCCACACACACGGTGGGTCCAGCAGAGGACATGCGGCTCACACAGCCAGCCCATAAGCAATGGCTCCTCACAGTTTAGAGCAGCGGTCCTCAACTGGGTAGTCAGGATAGCCAAGCTCTTTCCTCCTGCATCCCTGCAAGAAATCAGGACCAGGGCAGCTAAGAAGGACGGTGGGTGGCTTTCAGGCCCCCGCCACTACGACCACCACCACACTCTGGGATAACCTATCAAAGAAATTTCTTTGGAAAACTGAATTTTTTTTTTTTTTTAAATTTCAGGTAAGGAACACATTGGATTCTAAACAAATGAAGTAGCAAGCCATTCTTTAATAGTCATAACACAACTTTAACAAACACACTTCAGCACTAAGCAAGTAATAAACTCATAACTGATCTCCTGATAGTCCCATTGAGAATTTCTTTCTAGGTGACTCTAGATTGTCAGGTTGAAAATCAAACTAAATGTCATGTTTGCAATAATTAATTAATTAATCAGTCTTCAACTGCTAACAAAGTTTAGGATGTGTATTTTCCTGGTTAGTTTTTTGTCAACTTGACACAAGGTAGAGTCTCAAAAAGAAAGCATATCAACTGAGAAAATGCCCCATCAGCCTGGCCTGTGTCTCAAGTATGTTGTTATCCAATGAATGATGTGAGAGGCCTGGCCACCGTGGGCAGCACCATGCCTGGGCACATGGTCCTGAGGTGTATAAGAAAGAAAACGGAGCAGGCCAGGAGAGCAACCCACCAAAAAGCATTCCGCCATAGCCTCCTTCTGCTTCAGTTACTGCCTGAGTTCCTACCTTGGTCTATCTCAGTGGACTGTGACTTATGTGTAAATCAAATAAGCCCTCTTTTCCCAGGCTACTTTTGGCCACAGTCTTTATCACAGGGACACGAAGCAAACTAATAAAGGTATCAAGGTAGTTGTCATTCGACCAACACTCATTTTTCAGGTGTGTGAGATAGGATGAACAAGGGATGTTCTGGGCTGTTGCTCACCCTAAGACCCTCACCCCACCTCACTGTCGAGAAAGCCGAGAAGTCAGCCAACTTCTCACAAGCACAGGGTGAGGGTTCCACTGCTGTGAGCAGACACCATGACCAAGGCGACTCTTATAAAGGACAACATTTAATTGGGGCTGGCTTACAAGTTCTAAGGTTCAGTCCATTATCATCACAGCAGGAACCAGACAGGTAGAGAAGGTGCTGGAGAAGTTGAGAGTTTTACATCTTGTTCTGAAGGCAGACGGAAGACTGGCTTCCTCAGGCAGCTAGGAGGAGTCTCTCAAAGCCCACGCCCAGTGACACACATCCTCCAACAAGGCCACACCTCCTAATAGTGCTACTCCCTGGGCCAAGCATATACAAAGCACCACATACCATTATTAACAATTCATGTTAGCCAGTCCTGCTCATACCAATATACTGCTGCTTTAGGATACATTGGGGGGGGGGGTGTAACTTAAAAGAGAATTTTGTTTTAGTTTTTTATAACAAAGTTTGCTTTGGGAGAGAGAAAAAGTTACTTCAAATAAAAGCTAGCAAGAGACACTTAATATCCAGTCAAATATAATTGAATTTAATAAGCAGTTACAAATACCCTGGGTCCTTTTAGGCAAGAAAGAGGTTCAAAAACCCAAGGATAAATAAAAGGAAGTCTATCTCTCTCATCACACTCTCACCTCTCTGCCCCTTGGGCTCTCCTCCCCTCCCCCCTCTCTCCCTCCCCCCTCTCTCCACATGGTCATGGCCGGCCTCGGCCTCCACTTATCAACTCTCTACTTTCTTCTCTCTCTCTCTCTACTTTCTTCTCTCTCTCTCTCTCTCTCTCTCTCTCTCTCTCTCTCTCTCTCTCTCTCTCTCTCCCTCTCTAACTCCCATCCTCTGCCCTGAATAAACTCTATTCTATATCCAAAAAAAAAAAAGAAAGAAAGCCTTTATCTGCAAAATCATGGGCAATATAGTTGAAACAAATATGCAAAAGGTCATAATTTAAGAAAAGTGTGATCTGGCAAAATGAACTATGGCTCAGGGAATGCAGGGAACACCAACTACTATGTCGGTTCTTTCAACCAGGAAACAGCCCAGACTTCTCAGAGGCCAGAGCATATATGCTGCATCGTTAGTCATATAGAGTGCTCAGCAGAGCTAAGGAGACGCAATCCACACAGCCAAAGGAACTACCACTGGAAAAGTTTGTCCCAGAGCGGCACCTGTAGGAGAGACCCAGAGGGGCTCCAGGTAAGCATGCTCAGGAGCCTGGGCTTTCATCTTTAAAAAGCGGAGCATCAAGCTCCTCAAACGCCCGGGAATGCATAGCACTCTGTATTAGAATGCTTGCTTGGCCTAGAAAGAGAGATGCTAGCTGGAAAACTGCCTCACCAAGCCAGACAAGAAGACTGGCAGCTGAGTCCCATTTCAGGGACCGGCTGGACAAAAGGCAGGGGTTGGCTTGAAAGACAGACTTGCAAGTATTTAACCAGCCATATTTTCTTTATGCCCTTATGCTATCTTCAAATAGGTATGCACTTCTAAACACAGCAGGAAATACAGCTTCTTTTAGGAAAAAGAACGTATTGCTAATTAGGTTGTGTATGTTGGGGAGAAAGAACATGTGAGACATAAAAACTTAACCCTAGAATTCTACTGTGGGTGCTTAGTCATGCCCCAAGGCTAAACATGATCAAAGGAGCTCAGGCTGCATTGCAGCTTCAGACCTCAAGCTCCACCCATCTTCTTCCCACCCATTGGAAAATGAGTACGGTCAGGGATGGCAAAATGGCTCAGCAGATAAAGGAGCTTGCTACCAAGCCTGATGGCCCAAGTTCAATCCCAGGGAACCACATAATGGAAGGAAAGAACCTTTAAAAAGTTGTCTTCTGGGCCAGCTCTGCAGTTTTGCTCTGCAGAGTTTTTGTGCCCTTCCCTGTACCCAAAATCTTGGGACAGAACCTAGGGCCTTGGCAAAAGCTCTAACACTGAGTTAAATCTCCAACCTCTTCCACAAAGCTCATGGAAACAGTTTCCTGAGACTACCCACGTTCAACAAAGGAATATGTAAACAAAGTGACTGAGTTAAGGAGACCCACACCAACTTACCCAAAGGCAACTTAAAATAGCTCTGAAATGCTAGCAATGCACGCTAACCTATCAATTTTCTGCTCTTTAAGACATCTGTTAGATAATGTCTTAATGTTAGATAATTGTACTGTTTGCCCCAAAGCATTATGGCTGCTTCTACAGTCACTAGAGTCAAAAGTAATTCTATTTCTCTTAAGGTCTATATTAATACTCTCCTATTAAGTTTAACCATTTCTACTAGGACCCCTCTGCACTATAACCTATGTTATATATGTATGAACATATATGTGTGTGTTATATATGTATATATATGTACTATATAACACATAGCTTATATTCTTATAGCTAAGGATGAATCTATTCTAACCTCAGATTTAAAGGTACAGAGACTTGGAAAATACAAATACAAACCCCTGAGCATGTGTGCCCTGTGAATCATTATCACTGTGGCCACAGAACAAACCAACAAGCAACAGGGAAGCTTTGCAGAGTACAACGGGGCTCCCAGTGCTGAGGGGGAATGTTGACACGAAGGATGGTTGCTGGGGACAGGGATGGGAGAAAGGACACAGATTTCAGTAGCACTACAACAGCTCCTCAGACGTCAAGCCCACTTACTGCTCTAGCAAAGGACCTGGGCTTGACCCGAGGCATCCACACGCAGCTCACAACCATCCATCTTCCAGCTCCAGGGGATCCAGTGCCTTCCTTTTCTGACCTCTAAGGGCACCAGTCAAACATATGGTTCAGATGTATGCAGGAAAAAACTCATACACACAAAATACAAATAAGTATTTTTTAAAAGTGTTAGTAGAATGGAGGTGTTATGGTTTGGCTATAAAAGTCTCCATGAATATACAATACTTGTTCCCACCCGTGGTGCTGGGGGAGGGTTGTGGAGCCTTTGGGAGGTGAGGCCTAACTAGAGAAAGGTTTCTGGGGGCAGGCCTTAAATATATGGCCCACCTCTCCTTCCAGTCTGTCTCCCTTCTCCTGTTCCTTCCTGGTCCATCAAAACATAAGCAACCCACAGCCAGTTCCTGCCACACAGAGCTACCCACGATGGTAGATCAACCTGCCACAGGTGCCTACAAAAAGGTATCCCTCACACTCTGAATCCCCATGAGATAGACTGTATCTCCCTCACTGTGAATCCCCACAGGACTGACTATATCTCTCATACTGTGAATCCCCATGAGATAGACTGTATCCCCACACTGTGAATCCCCACAGGATGAACTGTGTCAACTCTGAAAGCCTCCACAAGATAAGATTATATCCCTTACACTGTAAGCCTCAATGAGGTAGACTGTATCCCCCACACTGTTAGCCCCCATGAAATAGACTATATCTCTCACACTGTGAACCATAGTAGATAATTCTTATTTAAAGTTGCTTATGGTCAGATATTTAATCACAGGGAGGAATATAGACAAGATTACACAACAGCAACTGGCACAGTGGCACACACCTTTGATTCCAGCATTCAGAAGGCAGAAGCAGGTGGATCTCTTGAGTTTGAGCCTGACCTGGCCTACAGAGAAAGTTTCAGGACAGCTAGGGCTACAAAGAGAAACCCTGGCTCAGAAAGCCAAACATCAACATGGGGACTACAATTATAGCAATGTACTGTACTCTTAAAATCTGCTAAGAGGGAAATTATGTCTGGTATTTGAAACCTGGCCAGCTATTCAGGGATAGTGAAGTCATGAATCTTCACGGAGAATCTACAGCCACTACTTTACTAAACCAGCATAATCCCTAAGTACGTTCTAAACATTCATCTTATTACCCACAGACAATTGTAGTTCTCACCCCTCATCAAGAAAACTTTTTGTAACAGACAGAGACCATTATAGAAAACCACAACCAATCAAAATACAGAATTGTGGAATCCTGCCCCAATGGAGATAGCTACAAAATACTTCATCACCTATGGCTCAAGGAACACTGCAGAAAAGGGGCAGAAACAGTTCTCAAGCCAGGGGATACATGAATCTGCTAGGAGATTACAGCATGTGCATATCTGAATGCATTGCACATGAGAAGACCATTTCATATGTTGATTTAAAAGGTTGTATGCACGTACGCCTGTGTGCATAAGTCTATGTGAGTTTGTAGGTGTGTATGCACCTACACAGTAATGCAAGAAGCTACACCATACAGTCCCACCCACATGGCTGACTAACATGAGCTGACCAAGGGCAGTGACAACATGCTAATAACAATGCTAGAATGTGTAGAGAAAGCCCACGAGATCTCAACACAAACAACTACAGGCAACAGGAATGCCGAGAGCAGGAGAAACAGTCTTCCCCAGAGAAAAGCACATCGGTTGGTTATCCAGGCCTAAAAACATACATACAGGTAATTATACACACTGAGCTGGTACGTACACACACACACACACACACACACACATGCATGTTATAGCAATTAATGAAAAAAAAGAGGCCATGAATCTGAAAGAGAGCAAGGAGGGGAATATGGGAGGGTTTGGAGGGAAGAAAGGACAGGGAAAATGATACAATTATAATCTCAAAACAAAGAATTAAAAAATTGACAAAACTTATTACCAAAGAAATTAACTATATGAAGTAACACGCATATCATTAGCCATTTGCTCTATGTAGCCAATCTACAACATGTACCTATTTGAATGCATTGTACATGAGAAGCATATCATTTCATGTTGATTTAAAAGACTGTGTGCACATGCACCAGTGTGTATACGTCTGTGTCACATGTATATAGGTGTGTATGCACCTATGCATGCAGATGCAAAAGCCAGAGCAGGACATCAGGTGTCTTTTTCCATCACACTTCATCACATACCATCAGAAGCTCATCATTTCAGCCAGGTAACTGGCCATTGAGCACTTGGGCTCCACCCATCTCCACCCTCCTGATGCTGGGGCCGGGCATCTATGCAGCCAGACACACAGCTAGGGATTCTAACTCAGGGGCTCATGCTTGCAGGGCGAGCACTCTTAACCACCCGGCCCTGGAGGCTTTTTCTCCCCGCAATGTATTTTACATTTAAGTGTGTGTGTGTGTGTGTGTGTGTGTAGCCATGAAGTCCAGAGGACGGTGAACCTGGGGTTACAGGTGAGGGGAAGCCACTTGACGTGGATGCAAGAGCAACAATTGCTTTTAATCACTTAGCCATGTCTCCAGCCCTAGAGACAGTTTGGTGTTTTTGTCTTCTTTTTGAGATTTTTCATAGAATGCTTTGGAGCCAACTGCTTAAAGAAAAAGCCAGCAATGTGTCTGATTGTGAACCTCAGAGACCACAAAGTAGAACAGGAGAAGAATGAGAGCTGAAGTGATGACCCCTGCCGTAGGGCGGGCCCGATGACCCCTGCCGTAGGGCAGGCCTGATGGCCAATGGCCACCTTCTCACCTGCCGGCCATGTCTCCAGCCCCCGGAAACTGACTTTTAAAAATACAATTTCCCAATGTCTTTAGATTACAACTTCCATAGGACATTCCAGATACAAGAATGATAAACTCTGTGGCTTTTTCCAGTGACGGTGACTCTTGGTTGTCGACATGACTTGTTTGACAGATGTTAGAAAGTAATGAAGCTCACGTCCTGTCTGTGAGGTGTCTGGAGATGCCTGGAATGAGTTAGCTCTCTGCAGAAGACTCTCCTGGATTCAGACAGTACCACCCAAAGGTTGGTGCATGGAGGAACAGAAGCACACAAAGCACACAAACTGAACCCTTTCCGGTGCGTACATTTTTGCTGACACCATGGCAAACTCCTCTGAACACAGACTTGGCTCCGCCGCCATCCTTTATGGGGCTCCCAGGCCTTTGCGCTAGACCGAGGCTGGATCACTGACACTCTTGTTCTGAAGTGTCCAGCCTTCTAGACTACAGAGCTATTGTTTCCCCAACTCTCCAGCTCACAGACAACCATTGTGGGACTACTCAGCCCTGACTCATGTAAGCCGATCTAATAAACTCCCCGTAGAATAATTCTGCATATTCTATTCTACAGATGATCCAAAGGGCATCTAATTACAAATACTCTATTCTACTCTGCTTCAGAAAATGAATACATTTGCTTTATCAAATGCCTATGAAAGTTGGAGTTCTCAAAGGACTAGATGTGTTCTGAAGAGGACTGAGGGTCTGGCATTCTCATATGAGTTGAGATTCTTCCCACTCAGAGCTTTATCCTCTTGCCCAGATTCTTTGCTGTGGTCATGACAAAACACACTAATGAATAAAGTAATGTAGAAAAAAAAACTATTATTAGGTACTGATTTTTACTCCCTCAGGACAGAGTCTCTGCATATCCTTGGCTGTCCTGAACCTGCTCTGTAGACGAGGCTGTCTCCAAACTCAGAGGTCCACCTGCCTTTTCCTCCTAAGTGTTGGGGCCAAAGGTGTGCACCACCACACCTGGCTGATTCACTTAAAGCACTGCCTGTACTGCCTATTTGCCAAGCATAACTTCACTTGCTACCTGGAACAAAATGACCTGGAAAAATAGCTAAATCACTGGCCACTGCCCTTAACAACCTGCTGACTACCACACACGTCTGTAAATTCTTGCCCACCCCACCTTGTGGTTTTACAACATAGAATGAGAATACAAACTGGACCTGGCACTGAAGCCTTTCAGGATCCATCAGTGACAATCTCCTCTCTTCCACACTGGTGTCAATGCGTATTCCAAAAAGATAACCACAACACTGACAAAATGCAACTTAGAAGGTAAAGGGTATATCTGGCTTACAGTTCCAGGTTACAGTCTATTATTAAGGTAGTCAAGGCAGAAACTTAAACCGTCACATCCAGTCAGAGCAGAAAGAAGAAAATGCAAGTCCTCGCTTTGTCTGCTTTCATCAGGCTTTCTCCTGTGTGATACAGCCCAGGACGCCTGCCTCGGGAATGGTGCCGCTCACAGTGACTTAAGCCCTCAGGCATCAGTTAACAACCAAGACAACCTGTAAGCCAACCAGACCCAGGCAGTTCCTCAGCTTTGGTGATTCTAGGTTGCATCAAACTGACAACTGAAACACAAATCATCAGCCAGTGTGGTGGTGCACACACACCTTTAATCCCAGTTCCTAGGAGGCAGAAACAGGCGGATCCCTGTGAGTTTGAGGCCAGCCTGGTGTAGAGTAAGTTCTCAGCCATCCAGGGCTGACAAACCTTGCCTCAAAGGAACAAAGTAATCGCACTTACTTCTTTGAGCGTTCCCTTTAAAAGAAAGGAGTGGTATTCTTCACAAGCCGTAAGACCCTCCCCCTTTGCAAGTAATTTAGATTATATGCAATAGCTGTGTAGCCACCACTTGCTAATTCTAAAATACTTCAGCATTTAAAAAAGATACTTAGGCCATTAACAGCTAGTCCCCATCACCACCCCAATCCTAGCAAAGCACAATGCAATTGTAATTCTTCCTAAGGCCACTGTCACTGAAGGAGGGAGAGAGGCATAGTGCATCTCCTGAGTCATGCGTGGATCCAGAAGAACAAGCCTCCCTGCCCATGGTCACCGTGTGCGAGCAGAAGATACACGCTTCTCTGGAATCCTCCCTCCACTGGACAGTAAAATCCAATCTAACAGACTTGGCTCACTCTTTCTGCACCGCTAATCAACTCTGAACATTTGGCCACGGCATATTTTACCATCTTCCATCTCAAAATTCTGAACAGAAACCAAAAAAGAAAACTACAGCAATCACACACACACACACACACACACACACACAGGCACACACAGGCACACAGGCACAGGCACACACACATGCTAAACTAAATGTTTAAATGGAGTAAAAGAAGTAATTAAAATAAATTCACACCAGTGTTTGCTCATTTAGCTGGCAAAACTCATCAAAACAGTTCATACACTAAATGCAGACTTTCTACACATATTTCAGTGCAGTGCTAACAACATCCAAACGAACATCTACAGAGCATGAAGCTCAAAAGCTAGACTACTCAGCACAGCCTTGGTCCAAATCGAAAGTCACCATTTCTCATTTTAAGTGACTATTTTTTTCTTTTTAGCCTTCACATTCTTCATGAATGCATAGACACCGCACATGCATAGAAAACACGCATTTGGTACCTACAGACTCCCATTTTCAAGCTATTGCGATGCAGAGTTCCTGCCAAAAGCCTCACTCCAGCCAGAGGAAAACACCATTACGTCATGGGGAATGAGCAGACAATGAACCATCAATTCTTCCAACCACTTAGACAGGAAAGGCTGTGCCCTCAATCAGTTAAAAAGCCTTCTCTCCTTCATGATCAAAAATCATGAAGCAAGAGTCACTATTTTCACCTGTGTGTCCCTTTATTACTGTCTCTCAGATAGATGACCTTGGATTTCTAATTCACGCCCTCTTCCCAAGCAGCCCAGGAGCCCAGATTCGGGCTGAAAGATGGCAGATGCTATGAAACGCAGCCCCCCCCCCCCACTCCATTCACTTCACTCCTCCCAACAGGCCCTTTTGTTCTTAGGTCCTACAGTTGGTCTAAGGTGACTGTTAGAACAAAGTGCTAGCCCACAGAAAAGACCTGTGCTTTAAAGGATGTTTTCCCTATTCACGTGCGGCAATCGAATCAAAGCTGGTCACTGTGGTAATGAAGTGTTCGCTGTGTACGAACCTGAGCTCAGATCCCCAGCACTCAGTAAGAGCTGGGGCAGCAATGCAGACCTGCAACCCCAGGGTCAAGAGGCTAGGACAGAAGAGGAGCCATCTGACTGAGTTAGCAAGCTCCTCCTGCCTCAGAAGACAAGGTGGAATAGTAGAGGAAGACACCCGACTCAAGCTCTGGCCTCTACAAACATGCACACACACACACACAGAAACACTCCACATACAGTCAAGTCCATATGCAGGGGATGGACTAGATTGTTGCTCTTCTATATATTGGATGAATTTTCTATAAAAAAAATTCTTCCCCCTAAAAATATGAATTCCTGCCCATTGCTGTTAACCCAACAGGAAAAACAAGATGTGCTTTAGCTTCCTTACTCCCTACACAAAGAGATTACAAACAGGGATACAGCTATCAGTTGCAGGATGGACAACAGTCTCGCTGGCATTCAAACACACTGCCCTAGAGAACATTGCTTTACCTGGAAGAATCTCAGAACTAACTTGCCTATGGGAGGAAGGCAACTGAGGTAATGCACACCAAACCCTGCCACACAGGGTACAGCTCCCACTGGGCAGTTCTTCTCCAGTCACCTTACCATCATAAGCAACCTAGGAACACTCTGAATTCACTTCTTGGCTTTACTCAAGCAAAATCATCTTCCTTTCTGCACAGGGCACCCACCTATTCTACCCAAGCAATGGAAGACCACACAATTTACAGAGCACCAGGGTGAGGGAAGGAGAGAGTGAGTAAGTATGCATTCTAGCATAACAGTTTCCTCCAGGTTTGAAACATTCCATGTAGCAGGTGGCTCCTTTAGGCAAGGTAAACAACTCAGAAGTATGTTCAGGAAGTCCCTGAAACTGACCAGATTCGCTAGGCCTGGCCCGGCCAGAGTATATAACAATAATAAAAGCTGAGAGTCCCTCTCTGACAAAGTAAAGCTGAGCTGCAAAGAAGACTCTCAGAGGAGAAAAGCTAAAAGCCTCTGACAGCAGCAGCTGCCTGGAAGAAGCAGAAACCAGTACTCCAATAAAACTCACTCGGTGGCATCTGCACTTTGCTCTCTCATGGACTCTCTATCTGAGGTGAGCAGATGTGTGTGTTGTGTCTGCCCAGGAAGAGTTTGTTGCACAGCACAGTCTAACTCCAGACTTTCAGGCTCCTAGCTTCTCCACTATAAATTGCCCAGTTCACAGGAATGGAGTCACTTTCACAGAAAACAGCAGGAAAAAAAAGAGCACCAACCAGGAAGCGAGGAGTCAAAGTACTAACACAGAGTCAGTCCATTCTAAGTACTAACACAGAGTCAGTCCATTCTAAGTACTAACACACAGTCAGTCCATTCTAAGTACTAACACAGAGTCAGTCCATTCTAAGTACTAACACAGAGTCAGTCAGTCCATTCTAAGTACTAACACAGAGTCAGTCAGTCCATTCTAAGTACTAACACAGAGTCAGTCCATTCTAAGCATCTCCAGCATGGGAGCATCTGAGGCAAGCACAGGACAGAGCTAGACCAACCAGAGACAGGCCACAATTTCAGAGGCTGTGAAGATGAAGCCATCAGCAAGGTAAGATTTAGAACACAGCTCCCCAGAGAGTCAGTACAGCAGCTGTCCTCTGCTGCCGCCCCCATTTCCAGGTATGCATTCCCTGCCCTAAACAGGATGCATCTACTTTGGGAAATAGCAGAAGAAAAAAATGCATTTTTTCCTTTAAACAAAGGGATCAAGATCTCAGTGTAAGAAAATACACTTTTCTAGCAAGCTACCTGTGGGAAACAGGAAACTGCCACATTCAGCCTGGCCCTCCACTTGCAGACAACAGAGCTCTTAACAGACCACAGAGCTGGGCAGACAGGACCAAAGCTGGCCTGTGTTACAACAATAGTTTTGAGGGGGCTAAAGTTTTAAATAAAAGCTCTAAAACACTTTTAAATTTCAAAAGGCCAAATATATGTTGCATACATGTCAAATGCCTGAAATTAGAATGCCAAGGCGGTAGAAGGTCCTTGTGGACTATGTAGTGAGACTCCAGCCCAAAACCTTCAACGGTGCGAGAACCGCTGTACTGTCCTGAGTCCATCAGGAGGCTGGCACGTGTCGGACCAGACATCTCCCTGCGCGTACAGACTAAGTTTCCTGAATCCAGCTAACCTCAACAGGATCTTTCCTGTAGGCCACCTAGCAGCAGCCGCCCTCAGTGTGTGTCATGGCCTTCCACTCTGTCACATCCACCCGTACTTTGGAGCCCTGGGTCTCAACCTCTTTATTCCCTTACATGAAGGTGTCACACAGGATCCCGACCATCCAGCTGCAGGCTTCTCCTGGGGACTAGGCTGCTAGCACAGTGGGTCAGCCCAGTGCACCACTCCCAGGGAAGAGCACTGGGTTTTCCCACCAGCTCTGAACCTACTTTTTCTCAAGGTACTGTTGACTCGACTGTTGTAACTAGCAGAGCCTGTAGGGTCTCAGCTCAGATGTGCGACCCCACAGACCACAGCTTGACTAAATCGCTGTAAAAGCATGACGTTTATTGATAGATCTACACGCGTGGGGCTACTCTACCTCACAGAGAGACAACAACCCACAAACAAAAAAGCCACACACTTTTTATACTTTTATAGAGGACAGTCTCCAGCAACAGGGCCAGTTGACTTACTCTAATAGGTAAAATATAAGACAAAAAATCTCTTTAGACATTAGTTGGTTTACTCAAGGGGGCGTTCTTGACTAAATTAGTCAATTTTCTCATCCCACTCTACACCTAGCCTTAAAAATTCCTTGAGAGAGAGCCAGGCTGATAAGTTCCTTAGAAGGGGAAGAACTGGGCGGTCTAGGAAAAGATTAAGCTAGCATATTTCCATCTCAAAACTTATTAAGAAGAAAGGCAGAAAGATTTTTTTTTTCAAGAACAGCTATATTTATTTTGGCTAGTCTCAACTAGGCCTGGTCACCCCGACCACCAAGCCTCATATTTATATTCCCAAGACCTTACTGTACAACTATCTATAAAACTTACTTTGTTTCCTTCAGGCTACTAGTTGCTCCCATCTCCAGGTCTCAGATCAGGAAAGATCTGGCCCTAAGAGAACAGATTTGGGCCTGAGGTAAAAAGCCAGGCAGGGAACAGGGTCCTGAGAAAGGGTGTGGCCAGATCCAGGGGAGGGCTAGGAGTGAGTCCTATGGCTCCCTAGGCTGCCCCATTCCCATATCATCCTTCCCACCCAGGCCTGACTTCACTTAGTTCAGTTTCTATTCCTCACTTATAAGATACCCAGGAATGGATTATATACGCAGGCATGTGAGGAGAGCACTATACAATTCGTGTGTGTGTGTGTGTGTGTGTGTGTGTTATACTGTGCGTGTATGTGTGTATGTGTTATAGTATGCGTGTGTGTGTGTGTGTGTGTGTCTGTTATAGTGTGCGTGTATGTGTGTGCATGTGTGTGTTATAGTGTGTGTTATAGTGTGTGTGTTATAGTGTGCGTGTATGTGTGTGCGTGTGTGTGTTATAGTGTGTGTGTTAAGTGTGTGTGTTATAGTGTGTGTGTGTGTGTGTGTGTGTTTAGGTAAATGCAGGCGTACATGTACCATAGCAGGCATGTGGAGGTCAAAGGACAATTTTAGGTGGACAACTCTCCACCTTCATGTTCTAGACGCTTGCTGCTGTGTCCTGCTCACCTGCAGGTGATGGAGATCCAAGTTTGGGTTCGTATGCTCGTGCGGCAAGATCCTTCCCCACAGAGCCATCTTCCCAGGCCCCGAAGCCACTGATATGCTTATGTCTAAATAACTATTTTATTATGTACAGCCATGGAGAATGGATGGAAAGGGTATTTCCATCCATTGAAACCTAGAACATGAGTTCTAGGATTCAAACTCATGTTTTCAACCCGTTCACAACCCTTTATAAAGTTTGATATATAGATAGTTCATACTTCACATTTTTAATATACATAAGGAATGGAACTAGTATAATAACCACCAAGGACAAGTCCTTGAGTTGAAAGGAGTTGGAAAAAAGCTGTCTCACTTGATGATGCAGCTAAGTCTTAAATAATAAATGACATGCAGAAAAGAAAAAGCATGAACACAGTGTACTGCGCCAGCCATGGAGTGCTCGGCCCCCCCTCAGGCCTGTCAATCCCCCCTGTAAATCCAGTAAATACCCTTTCCATCCATTCTCCATGGCTGTACATAATAAAATAGTTATTTAGACATAAGCATATCAGTGGCTTCGGGGCCTGGGAAGATGGCTCTGTGGGGAAGGATCTTGCCGCACGAGCATACGAACCCAAACTTGGATCTCCATCACCTGCAGGTGAGCAGGACACAGCAGCAAGCGTCTAGAACCCTAGGACAGGTGGTCCAGGAGTTTGCCGGCCAGACGATACAGTCGAAATGGCAAGCTCCAAAACAGCAACCATCAAAGGAACAAACAAATGGTTCAGTGGGCAAAGGCCAGTGAGCTGGATTCCATCCACAGACCCCACATAAAGATGGAGGAGCAAACTGACTTGACAGAGTTGTTCTCTGACTTTTTCATGTAAACTATGACACATACCCACTACCTGAAACATTCACATATATTGTAATAACTAAAATTAAAATATACTATGATCTATATTAAATAACAAAATTAACATAAAAATGTCTTCATATCTGCATTTCTAAATCTTCAGCAAAACTATTTCATGGGGATTTATTTTCTTAAGAATATCTTCTGTGAGTCAAAAATCAGATTTATCATATAGGCTATTCACATTAAATACTCAATACATTGCATTCTGAAGCTTGAAATTCTGAGTAATTCCTAAATTGATTCTACTACTTTGTATACTCGGACATGTACCCACACGGGAACATGCATGCACAGACACATGGATGCACAAGTACACACACACACACACACACACACACAGTTGCTTCTTTCTGTCTCTTGAAACAGCCACTATGACCTTTTCTCTTCATGTTCCTGTAAGAACAAGAACTGCTGAAAACCATCAAGTATTGCAGATTGCTTCAAAGGCAGGCTCGGAAAGGCAAGTGGCCCCTTTCTGTTGGGTTTAAGGCCAGTTCCACAGGAGACAATTCATGTCTGGTGCTGTAAACACAGTCAAAACCCGTGAAGTCATGCCCCTAAGGTAAGACTACAGTTATCCATGCTGCCAAACTGCCCCCTAAGTATCTGTGTTCATTCCCAGGGCTTAGTGCTACTCAGAAAAGCTTCGTTTCACACTGGGGAGCATTTACCACAGACGCTCATGGCTGGTCAGTGTTGAGAACGAATGACTTAGCCCTAAATGGGACATTTATGTCAACCCTCCACCCAAAGCTCAGGGAGCATCTTAGAAAGGACAGAAGAGCCACTGGAGAAGCTGGACAATGAGTTCTAGACAGAGCTCAGCTGTCGCATGTGCTATGCTAACCTGCACAACTTCAATCACACCCCAGCAACAGTGCTAACCAGACTCAGCGGGTTGCTTTAAAATAAAGGGTGGGGGTGGGGGGTTGCTGTGGAAGTGTGAGGGAGGCAGGTTGGTGAGTTAAGAGGGACATTGGAAGTAAATATGCTCAAGATATGCAGAGAGAGAATTGTATAAAATTGCCAAAGAAGAATAAATGATATTTTAAAAATTAAGTAAAACCTGCCTGACATGCCTAGTGTCACATAACCTCAGAGATGCTTCTTCCAACTCCTTCCAGAGAGGTTCCTGGGGTGAAGACTGAATAATCACAGGCTTATCACAAAACACTTCCCTGAAGATCACAACACACTGCATTCAGAGCACTTATGGGTGCCTGGCAGCCAGGGAGTGCTTAATAAATGATAGTTCTCGGTACACACTAGCTCTAGTCAATGAGTACTTAATAAATGGTAGTTCTTGCTTCACACTAGCTCTCAGGACTTATCAGCCTCAGTGTCAGCTGCACGCACTTGCCCAGCTGTTTCTTTTTGTTTGCTTTTGGCATTCAATTAGTGAGCTCTCATCTGTATCCTTATTTACATTTTAACTTTTAGAAACAAGGCAAAGTATAACCATTGTATTAAAAATAAAAAGAACAAGTAAAATCTTCCAAGCACCTCATCTGATGGATTTATTTATTCTGGAAGCCTTTACACACACTCTTGCCGGCTCCCCAGCCAGCTACTGCTCTGTTCAGGATTTCATAACCAACACTGCACGACTCAGGACTTCATATCTTATTACAGAAGACCTGAGTCTCCTACCCCAGGACACAGGCTAATAGGCAGGACCTCAGTAAGGCATGCAATGGCGACCCCACACCAAGGTTGCTACTGAACAGATCTTGCTATCGTTTGACCCCACTTGTGTGTCTTCATTGGCTTCTTTATTGTACCTGCCCAGCACTATGCCAGCTCCTTACATACACTGGCTGGATGCTCAGGATAACTTTATGTAGAGGCAGCAGTAGATCCTCTGCATAGATGAGGATGTCATCTTCACAGCACAAAGGGTACCTGCACAAAGTGCAAGGTCAACAGAGATCCAAATAGCTCACACTCATATCTTGATTATTTTCAGTACAGCCTGTTGTCTGTGCATATGCCTACACACACACACACACACACACACACACAGACACAAACACGAGTGCGCATTTAGGAAATAAGTCATTAACTACAAATACGATCCATGCATTTTCTTGGAATGCCCTGGGCTGTCTGCTTTTGCTTAGCTCTCTGTAGCCTTTCTACTCCCAGGAGAGGCACCTATTTTAACTGAATCACAGAAACTAACTTCTAGCAACTGTTCTGCCAACACTAAAGGAAAGCCTGCAAGAGCCTCCTCCCAGGTCTTCTCAAGGGCACATCACTTGGTGGAACCAAGCAGCCAGCCAGAAAAGAAGCAGAAGTCATTCCGTCTGAAGCCACTTGTCTGGCTTTCCTCTCAAGGACAAGGGAAGGAAACACGAGCCTCAAGGAAGAAGCCAAGGCTGGGAGAGAGGCAGAGATAGGAGGCACCTCCCTATTGGTCCATACATCCCCCTCCTGCACATAATGCATGTCACTGAACTCTGGAGACCTAGCTTAGTCAAAACTAACCTTTCTACAGGCCACACAGAGATAGTGCTGTCCAGAGGGGGACCAGAAAACACTGCTTGTACCTACTAACTTCTCATTCCTCAAGGCCACACCTCACCTTTCCATCGAGGTCATTAACTAAGGACACCCTTCTGACTTTCCCACCTTTCCACTTAAAGCATCTACACACATTCTCATGGGATAATTACACAGGGCTGTTGATGACCTCATCTTGTGCAATGTGCCTCGTCTTCCAGTATGTTCTGGCTGCCCTCCAATCAGGCTGTGACGGCCTTTAGGGCAAGGAAGCTATGGGGGCTAACTCGGGAGGAATTAGGAGGCTCCACGCTCAAGTTCCCAGCAGTGTGACAGTGAGACAACCATGACAGAAGCAGGCTCTACGTTAAACAAACCTCCCAGCCTAGGCGCCAGGCACAGTGAGAAGGCAGACCACGCCCACCCTCTCCATACGGTGTGACTTCACGTGCTTAAGCCTGGATATTGCAGAAAGACTGTTCAAACTCTGAAACCTTACTTATTAGGTCATCACCCCAAACAAGTCACCTGACTTGTCTGAACATCAATGTTTTCATCTGCACAATGGAAATACCAGTATGTATTCACCTCAGACAGTTTCTGGCACACTGCATGTATCCTAGGCACAGGTTGCCATTAGCATTGCACAATACTGCACATAGGTCCAGAACTTGAAGCCAGGTGTGTTCTGGGACACAAAACTTTAGGGGTGATAGGGAGCTAAACCACAAATAGTGTGTTATATAACCCCTTGAATATTCTCACAACAGTCCTCCTTCTGCAGTAAAACATGTCCTAGGCAGCTGGTAAATAAATAAAGCCTATAATCTCATGACCGCTTCGACAAAGTTATGGGAAAAACTAGGTTTTTAGGGCTTTGGAACTATGTAATTCAGACACAACTGTGCTACTCTCGGATGCTGGGAGACAGTCCGTAAGGCTGTATTAACAGACACTCTGCCCTCTTCCATGATGCTGGGTGGCCACAGAGCTCACCAAAAGCACACACATTGTTGAGGAGAAGAAGCTAGGCAACCACACTGCAGGCAGAGTAGGGGTGGCAAGACTGGCGGGAGAAACTACAGAGCTAAGGCCCTCTCAGTTGCCTCAGGCTGACACAACCCTCCAGCCTCCTGGAGGAGACCATTCTTAATTCGGAACAAGAAGGTGAGTGAGAACATGATGGCTTCGAATATGTGGGTGAACACACCTAGCATCTTTCCCTTCCTTCACTCGCTCGCCTAAGAAACCAGAAAGGAAAGGCCAGGGGCTGGGAATCCCAGCAGTCAGGAGGAGGCAGAGGCAGGAGAAGCTGAGTCCACGTCAGCCTGGTCTACAGAGAGAGCTCCAGGCCAGCTAGGGCTACACAGTGAAACCCGGTCTCAGAAGGGAAAAAAAAAAGGGAAACAAAGAAAAGAAAATGGATGAAAAGCTCCCTGAACGCAGCCACGTTCAACGTTTGGGAGTTTCACTTCATTCCCAATGTGAGAGTAATCTAAAGAGAAACCTCCTGAGGAAGAAGAGCTTCCAGTCTCCACAGTCACTAAAAAAAGTCAGACACTTCACAAGTTACCCCAGGTAAGAAGCACCTTCCTGGATTATGAGTATTTAAATTACATAAAATGTACATGTGCTTGTGTGTGTGTGGGGGGGGGGGAGGCATGTGTCCATGTAGGCATGACACACGTATGTGTATGCATATGGCGGAGAGGCCAGAGGTCGGCACTAGCCGTCTCTACTAATGCTTCCACCTGAGACAGGGCTCTCACTAACCTGGAGGTCGTGGGTTCAGGGAGGCTGGCTGATCCCCACTTCCCCGCACCCCAGCCCCTGCAGTGGGGTGACAGATGTATGCCACTGCATCCACTCTTTTGTGGATGCTGGGGCATCTGAACTCAAGCCCTCAAGCTTTGGAGAGAGAGCACATTACTCACTGTGCTCTCCAGCCCCTCAAGATAACGTCTACCAGTCCAGAAAGCCCACGATCTGTTCACTGTACAAGACAACGACAGGCTAACAGAACTCCAGTAGGTACCCAAAAGTCTGAAGGAGAGAGCTAAAACAGTCTCGTGCTCCTCAAATAAAGGATTACAAATAAACTGCTCGGATCTAAACCAATGCCACCATTCCCAAATTACATGTAAATTAATTAGAATCCCTACTCCTCTTCTTGATGAGTCATTCTGGTTCCCACGTTGAAGAAAAAGTGTCCACTTGAGTCACATCAAAGGTATTCAGTGTCACTGAGAACAGGGCCGAAGTGTCTGTGAACTAAGTTTTGCTGCAACATGCAAAGCTTGTTCACTCAGAGTGTTATCTTAAGCTGTTTTTGTGACCCAAACTACCTGAATATTTGCTAGAAACCCATAAATTCCACAAATGCCTAAAATACTGATCTGCCCGGCTTTTAGGATCTTAAGGAAAACTGGACCAGGAAAGGAAAGGACCCCTACTGAAGACTCAATTCCATAACCACTAACAGGAATTGCCTCACGTATATATGAAGATGCTTGCCTGTTGATTTGATAAAGCATTGACCAAAAGGGGCTTGAGAGATGGCTTTGTGGTTAAGAGCATTTCCTGCTCTTCCAGAGGATCCAAGTTCAGTTCCCAGCACCCACCCTGGGTGGGGCTCACGCTGCCTATAACTCCCCAGGCAATGAATGCTTAAATACCTGCAGCCACAGGCTCGTATAATAAAAGTAACTCTTAGACAAAAAAAAAAAAAACAAAAACAAAACACTGACCAAAAGCAATTTGGGAAGGGAAGGGTTCTTGGGACTTATTTATACTTCCAAATCACAGCTCAGAGACGAGGAAAGGCACCGCAGAAGCCGGGAGGCAAGATCAGAAGTGGCCACCATAGAGGAAGGTAACTTACTGGCTTGCTTCCCCTGGCTTACTCAGCCTGCTGTCTTAAATAACCAGAAACTGCCTGCCCAGTGGTAACACCATTCACAGTAGACTGGGCCCTCCGACATCAGTCATTACTCAAAAAAATGTCCCACAGACCAGTCTGATAGAAAAAAGCCAAGTCCTCAGTTGAATTTCCCTCTTGCCAAGTGTGTTAACTACTTTTCTGTTGCTCTGATAAAACTCCATGGCCAAGGCAACTTAAAGAAGAGGATTCTTTTCTGGGCAAAGGGCTCCCTAGGGAAAGCATGGGAGCAGGCACAGGAAGCTGATACCTTACATCTTCAAGTACACACATGAAACAGAGTGCAAACTACAACTAGGCAGGGAATTTTTCTCTCAAAGCCCCAGTCCCATACCTCCTCCAGCAGGACTGAACCTCTTAAACTTCCCCAAGGAGTGCCAGCAACTGAGGACCAAGTGTTCCAATGCCCCAAACCATGGGAGACATTCAAACTACCATAGCAGGTTAATCTGGTTTGTGTCAAGTTGACAAAAACTAAACCACACAGATATAACAAGGTCCTTAGAGAAAACCAGGCAGACAGGTGCTTGCAGCCAAGCCTTGAAAATCTGAGTTTGATTCCTAGAACCTAGAACCTAGATGGTGGAAGGGGACAGGAGAACAGATGCCACAAGGATGTTCTCTGACCCACACACTCCTACTGGGGCACAGACACAGACTCACTCTCTCTCTCTCTCTCTCTCTCTCTCTCTCTCTCTCTCTCTCTCTCTCTGTGTGTGTGTGTGTGTGTGTATCTGTCTGTCTCTGTCTCTCTGCCACTGTCTCTTTCTCTCTCTCTCTCTCTCTCTCACACACACACACATATACACACACACACACAAATACTAAGTTGTTTTTTGTTTTTTAATTTTAGGTAGGAGGGTTGTTCCACAATTAAGTAAGAGGTAAGAAAGATGGCTGACTTGTGGTTTTATAAGTAAATGGTAACTATTTCAATGGAAATTTGTCTACAGAGTTAGGAAAATACTCTAAAGTAAATTTATTCAAGATCCAGCCAAACCAGTATCATGGGTCACACGTGTAAATGCCAGCACTTTGAAGGCACACACACAACACCAGGCAAACGGAAAAGGAATTCTAGGCCAGCATGAGCTTCACAGTGGGGCCCTGTCTCCGGCATTCCTTTACCTTTCCTGTTAAGAAAATAAGGACTGGGAAATTCACTTGGTCAGTAAAGGCAGGCCACAGAGGTACTTAAACCTGAGTTTGAGTTCAATCCCAGTACCCACAGAATCCCAATGCTGAGGAGGTGCAGACTAGAGGATCCCTGGAGCTCACAGAGCAGCCGCAGCCAGCCTTGACACCTAAGACTGGCCTCTGGCCTGCACACATGGCCCTCCCACACACAAAAGAAAAAGGGAAAGGGATAGCACCTGAGTGCTATTGCATTGGAAGGCCAATTCCATCACCTTTTTCCTTACTATCCCTTTAGCCCTTACTCAAAAAGAATCAAGTACAGCTTCAAAGTCCTGATTGGAAGGCTAACCTCTTCTACTCCCACTATTCTAAAATTAAAGTCTAATAAAATGTACCTCAGGTTCTCAGAAACCTTGACTAAGATTAAGAATTAGAGGAAGAGGAGTGAAAGCCGTCAGCACCCAGATTCCCCACCAAGGCTGCTGAGCGGTCTGCTGTCCAGTCGGCCCTGTAGCCAGTATCTGATGAGCCCCTATCAGGCCCAGGCTCTAGGCCCCAGCTGGGAGCAGGGCTGTCTCTGCACTCAAAGAACTGACAAAGCCAGAATACTTCCAAGGGAGTGGGGCTCTATCCAGCCAGACCACAAGCACAGAATGGCCCCAGGCTACACAACCACCTGTATTAAGGCAGCAGCCATTCGAGCACTGAAGGACACACAGTCATCTTGTCTTCATTGGTTCCGAGCAAGCCTGCAGTAAGGCCATCTACTTGGAAACTGGAAGAGGAGGAAGATCAACAAAGCTCAGGTCAGTCTGGGCTACACAGAAGACCCTGCATCAAAAACAAGAAAAGAGATAAGAAAAAACCAAGGCCAAGAGAGGAAAGTGGGGGGAAGGAGAGAGCATGGAAGAGCAAAAATAGAAGAACTGCTCCTCTGAGTGCTAAGTCCTGAACTCCCTCCCGTGAGTTTACAAACCCATTCTGAAAAAAGACTGAGTCCTCAAGACTGCAGGCAGTAGGCTGCGTATGTGTGCCTCCCCAGAATCCTGTGTCTTTATTTCATGCAGGCACATGCTGTACCTGAACAGTGCAGCAATCCCAAGCTCTGACCAGCACCCCCACTAGACAAGGACCACCAACGAGCTTAGTATGCAGCAGGCAAGAAATAACTGAGACCCACTCTCTCATTCAGTGCTCATAAAAACTTTATCATCTGGCTGGGGAGACGGCTCGGGGTAAAGCGCTTGCCACACATGCATAAGGACCTGAGCTCAGCTTCCCAGAACCACATAAAAGCTAGACATGGCAATGCATCTATAATCTATGGCGCGATGAGAGGTGGAATCAGAAGGCTCTCACCCAGAAGCGGATACGTCAGCTAGCCTGCTCTATGCAACAGCAGTGAGCAAGAAGAGACCCTGTCCTAAACCAAGGGAAAGGAAAGTAAGGACTGACACCTGAGGCTGTGCTCCAACCTGTACACACACCAGGCATGTGCACACTCACACACACACACACACACACACACACACACACACTCACACACACACACACACACACACACACACACACACACAAATCTTTTAAGATGCTGAAACAGTGGCCTAGAGGTTAAGAGCATTAACTGATCTCGCAAAGAACCCATGTTTGGTTGCCAGCATCCACATGCAGCTCAAAACCATCTGCAACTCCAGTTCAAGGAGATCTGCGAGCCTTGTGTCGCCTCCATGGGCACTGTTTTTGTGTAGTGCACAAACAAACATGCATACATTCATACACAAAATAAAATAAATCTTTAATTACTAGTAAATAATTTGGTCATCTGCTTGATAAATGGGGAACCTGAGACATCACAAAGCTCAGAGAAGCAGGCTCCACGGGTGGCTAATTAACAGCAGTATTATTCCAGGCCCGCCCATCCTTGACCACGCCCTCCTAGGACAGTCAGCCTCAACATAAGTCCCAACCCTGCTCGGGTGAATACAGCTGGCCTCAGGGGAGGGAGGAAGCACCTTTGCTGAGAACAGCAGTTAGGTAAACGTGGACAGGCTTCTGGTGGCACTGCCTGGAGGCACCGCAAGAAGGGAAGGAGGAAGTAATGCTAACTGGCCAGGGCACGCACAAGGTTGGCTTCCAGCTTCTGGAATCATTCTTCCTCCTCGGAGATATCACCTTAGACATCGCCGGGCCTGCTAAATTTCCTTACAGTACTTCACAGTTTCCACCTGATGCCTCTTACTGTGCACACAGGAGTACTGGGGCCATGAGCCTGTGAGCCCTCAAAAGCACAAGCCAACTCTGTCCGACCTGGGGGCTCCAGGCAGCCTGAGCATGCGATGCACTTGTTAATTTCTGCTCAAGGAGTAAAACAGCTCAGCTTCAAAGACAGGAAGGAAAGCAGTAAACCCAGTGGTGAATGCACTATTACGTGCTCGTAACATCTTAACAAACAGGAGCTCACGCTCTTGGTTGGGACTGGGGCTTGAGTGCATGTCGGAAGCAGAGCAAGAGGAACCCTGTAAGCACCAGTTCTGAAATCCAAATCAGCCTCTGAGTCAGTAAAGATCTGCAAGAGACCAGGGGTCTGTGGCCCCTTGACAAGAGTCTACATGAACATGTAGAACACGAAAGTGTCCTTCCCTCGTCCATTGGACCCTGATGTCAAGGCATGAGAGGAAAGATGCAGGAGGGACCGAGGGAAGGGCACCTCTCCAGGGCTTCAAGCACCCCGTAGTCTGCATTCAGGAAGCTAAGCCCTGAATGGTAAAACGCTCACAACATGAATAGCCTGTGGGTAGCCCCCTCCTCCAGTCACCCTCACCCTCCCGCGCCCCACCCATCTTATAAGAGCCCTAATCTTCACATCTGAAAGCTATCTTCTACACCATTACCCAAGGGCGAAAGACACTCCTTGACAACCCAAACTGTCTCTGGCAAGGTACCAGTAGACTTCAAAACAGTAATGTGAGAGTAAAATGCTGTACCTTCTGATCCCTCAAAGACCAGTGAAGACACCTCTTATTCAGGAAAGGACATTCACCACGGTGTCAAAGTCTCCTCCCCACAAAACATGATATAAACTTCAACTTCAAGGCCGCAAATGTTAGTAAACACCCACATACCTTGCCTCATGTTTTCCCATAACCTTCAAGACTATCGCCCCCACATGCCTTTCTGTAACCTTCAAGATTAAGGCCCCACATGCCTTTCCTCATGTCTTCCCGTACCCTGCACCAGTGCCGTATCGGAAGCCAAGGAAGCAGGCGGATACTTCCCACTGGACTGTTTTGCGGGCCAATCTTGTTCTGCCAAGACAATCTTACCCCCTTCAAGAGCATCTCCTAAAGTGAGGCTTACCTTGTAATTGCTAGAGTTCACCCAAGAGGTAGCGAGTCCATCCACAAGCTTATCTAATATGGTCTGGTCATGCTCCAGGTCAGCAGACTTCTGTCTGTCTGAGAAATAGTCTATGAGTTCCTGGCCAACCTGCAGCCGCTTCCCCACATCCTTCTGCAGTACCTGGGCCAGACAGGACTCCATTCGAGGTTCCATGGTAGGATTCAAATCCAGATCTGGCCAAGGCTAGAGGGTGGTCAGGATGACTCCCTCCCGGTAGCCGTACCGGGAGGTGGCCTCTTTGTTTGCTGAAGGCTCCTAAGAGCGTGTGTCTCAAAGATGCAATCCCCGGAATGGCAGCAATGCACCATGTGTGTCTGAAGAGCAGCTGGTAGGATATTAAAAGTCCAATTTAAATAACTAGTAGGCAATAAAGGAGAGAGTGGCGGGTGATGATCTACAACTGGGTCTGAAATACTTCATAATTCAGCAGTCCATTCTGAAAAGGAAGAGAGAACAGCCAATGAGCCAGAGAGCAGAACACGCAAATGTTATCAAACAGTCAATCAGAAGCAGCGCGCAGGCTGCAAACACTCTTGGTCACATGTGGGACGTGTGAACACTTGGCAAGGGGATCAAAAACACATAATTATTAGTTTTATTAACAGAATGGCAAAGCCCAAACGATTGAGCCAGCGAGCTGCCTGGGTGGGTAAAGCGGTAGTTTTCACAGTTCCCTAATCGCACCAGTCAGGAAAGCACTCTTCTGTTCTGCAGCCTTCAGTGCTGCCCCCACTCTGAGTCCCCCACAGGACAGGCCACACTGCCTTACATCTGCCTCTCAGTGACTCAGCCCTGGGTGGGCCAGGCTCCACTGAGCATCCCTAACCCAAAGTCAAAGACAGCACCTCAGCTGTTTTTCCTGCTCTGCAGGGAGCGCGTCACGATGGGTGGAGCAGAAACCTCCTTCCCAAGCAAAGGAGACCAGAGACAAAGGGAGAAAAGGAGATGGGCTGTTGACACCGTGTTCTCTGTTGACAGATTCCACTCGGGATTACTACTGTTTTTGATATCAAATAAATTCTCAAGAATCACACTTGGGAACTGTAAATGCATGAGGAAAAAAGTACTAAAACTGAGTTGGGGTTTTTGCAGTCCTGAGGCTTGAACACAAGACCTTGTGGATGCTGACACTGTGTGGGTGCTGAGCTGACTCGCGCTCAGGCCTACAAGTTCCTGTCACAGACAGATTTAAGAGCTAACTAGTTAACTATAGCAGGCAGAGTGACACATTTCTTATCCACCTTCTCTTTCCTACCATTAATTCCTTTCATTCTAATCTAGGAAAACATACAGGAAACCCAGCATCTCAGAGCTGAAGGCTAGCTGGGGGAAGGGTTGGAGGGGAGGACTTACTATGCAAGCATGAGGACCTGAGTTCAGATCCCAGCACCCCTGTAACAAGCTGGACACGGGTCTCGCATGCACCTGTAACCCCCAGCACAGAGGAGGGCAGACACACGAGGATCAGTGAAGTCTGTTAGCTGCCGGCCTAGCCAAAACACTTGAAGTTCCAAGTTCAGAGAGAGGCTCTATATCAAAGGAGTAAGAAAGACTGAGGGACACACCCAGTGACCTGTGGCCTCTGCGTGCACACACAAGTGTGCATATAACACACACACACACAACAAGATGGCTCCGTGGATAAAGACACCACACAAGCCTGGTGACCTGAATTCAATCCCTAGAACCCATATGAAGACTGAACAAGAAACTGATTCCACAAAGCTGTCCTCTGACCTCTACAGATGTGTCATAGCATGCACAACCACCCTTGCAATATATTTTTAAAATATAAAAATTAAAAATAAAATAAACACATTGCACGTGGTCCCAAAGCCCGTGTTTCTTCCCACTATGCCTCCGCCTCACTGAGAGGTGCAAGCAGCACGTGCTCATGGCTGCACATCACTGAGAGCATGTGGACCTGGACTCAAAGCACTGGTGAGGCAGAAGCACTCAGGACGCTCTCAGGAAGCAATATTCCTAACAATGGCAGTAAGTACAGTTAAGTTGCTGACCTAGCTGCTTTCTGATACAGCAAACTGTAGGGCCAACGTGCCTTCCCTGCCAAGATCAGACAGACTGAAATGCCCAGAGACTGTACGAAGATAAACTGTCCTGCTCTTTAAAACCAAAAGTGATGGATAGCCGGGGACCTGCAGGCGCCTGGGACCAGCAGAGCTCATGTAAAAAGATGGGACAGCAGCATTGGCCCCCGGCCCACGTAGAAGAAACAGGAGGGTGCTTTGAAGCCTGCGGGTTGGATAGCTTAGCCCAAGTCCAGCTAGCATTACCTGAACCTCAAAGCTCCTTACCAGAGAGACCCTGTCTTGAAAGAAGGCACCTAAGGCTGCTCTCTGACCTACATGTGTGCTGTGCCTGCATACACACACCCACAGGCACACATGTCTACAAACATGTCCATACACACACACACACACACACACTCTCTCTCTCTCTCTCTCTCTCTCTCTCTCTTTCTCTCTCTCTCTCTCTCTCTAATATATATATATATTAGAGGAGGCATGGAAAAGGTTGGGAAGAGAAAAAGGAGGGAGAGTTATGTAATTATAACTTAATTAAAATAAATTAAAACCTGTAGAAACTAGGTGATATTACTAAGCAGCCAGCCCTGGAAGGCAGATTTGGTGGAATTCCCTCGCACTAAGTCCAAAGCAGCACGGGCCTGTCAATGAGCATCTCTTCCCACAGTTCTTGCAGCAGTCGCAGCACAGCATGCATTGTGGCAGGAGTCTCTATTCTTGCCAGGCTATGTGTCTACCCGGGAAGTCGGAAGGCTACCCACATGCAACTCTGGGAAGGCACAAGCATTCTAAGATGGGGGCCCAGCCTGCATTCCTCTGGGCAAGAAACAGTGCTGTCTGGGATGAATGCTGTAGTTCTCAATCTCCTGTGAACCCAGCTACTGCGGGGGCCCTCGAGGAGTCGGGAACGGCTGGAGGGGGGTGGAGGCACGGGGATGTCCATAGGAAGGGGGTAGCTGAGCCTGGGACTGGGGGGAATCCAGCTTGGTACCAGTGAGTGCTGAAAGTAATGGAGGGGCTGGAAGAGACCACACACACACACACACACACACACACACACACACTCACACACCACACTCCTTCTTGATGAAGGAGGCGGCCTTGCTTGTCCAAACTGCTTTACTACAGGTGGACGTGAATGCATAGGTCTCACTCGGAGTGAACAAGAAATTAAATACCTTTTACAGGACGGAATGTCCAGGAAGTGAAACTCACTGGCTAAAAACACTCAGGACCTATTTGGATATCTCATTAGCATAGAGAGCTCCAGGTTTTTATGCTCCGTGACTGGCTGTCCTGGTCCTCTTAACGGGGTGTCATGGTTACAGATTCCAGGACAGGTAGGACCTGGCAAGAAGCTGGTTCTAATGCTTGTTTGTTGCTACTTTGTTTCCAACCCAATTCCCGGGTAAAAGAAATCTCAACTCAATTAGTTAACATAACAAACCTAGAGTGGGCGACCTCCCACTACACTAATCTATTTCCATCCGTATTATCCCATAGAACTTGCGGTTTCTCCACGCCAGGTGCTTCTCTCTCTGCAGCCTCTCCATCCATCCACTGTAGCTCCTCCCTTCCTGTTGACCCCCCCCCCCACTGCTTCGCCCCTAGACTCTCAGCTCCTCCCCCTTCCTCCTGCCCAATCATTGGCTCAAGCCTTTATTTGAACAGTTAAGGTGGGGAGAAGGTTCACAAGGCAACTCATCTGTAGCCCCTCTGAGGAGCGGAATTAGCATCAAAATACAAGCCCAGGGCTCTCCTCAACACTTGCTGTTCTCAATTATGAGATGTATCCCAGTTTTCAACCTTACCAGTTCCTCTGTCCAGTAACATGTCCATTGGCCCCACACCTCTTTCTCCTCCCACCCAAGGCCTGCGCTGCAGCCCAACATTCAGGCACGGACACTACACAGGCCCAGGGAAGACAGGTGCTGAACTACACTGACTGCTAAAGCAAGGCCTGGGGAGTCAAGGGTCTGAGTGCCTGGAACAACGAAGGGACAGGTGATAGGAAGGGGCTGAAACATTCTTAGGGACCCAGCAGCACTTCAGCTGAGGGCACTGCACCTAAGCAAAGCATCAGTCAGACTAAGCTCCAAGCAGCCCCGCCCAGCTTCCCTCCATCACAGGCCAGCACTGCTAAGCCCCTCCCTCTTTCCTCTAGTTTCCCCCAAGGCTTCAGCACCCACGGAGATGACCTCAACTCCTCCTTTCTGTCTCCTCAGACCTTTACCCTTCAACCTACCAGTCCCCTGCTCCAGGACAAACACTCTCCCTTCTACTGGCTCACTACCGGCAGTATAATGTCCCCTAACTCTTCCTTCAGAAGGCTTTCAACGCCTTCCGTCTATCAGTGACACAGTTAGCAAGGACACATTTTTAAGCAGTGGTCCAGGGGGCTGGACAGGCAGCTCAGTAGTTTAGAGTGCTCCACGCTCTTGCAGGGGACCCAAGTTCACCTTTCACCTTTCACTACACAAATTAAAAATTTTAAAAAGCATCTGTACTGGCTGGTTTTGTGTGCCAACTTGACATAGGCTGGAGTTATCACAGAGAAAGGAGCTTCAGTTGGGGAAGTGCCTCCATGAGATCCAGCTGCGGGGCATTTTCTCAGTTAGTGATCAAGGGGGGAGGTGGTTCCCCCCTTGTGGATGGAACCACCTTTGGGCTGGTGTTCTTGGGTTCTATAAGAGAGCAGGCTGAGCAAGCCAGCGGAAGCAAGCCAGTAAGGAACATCCCTCCATGGCCTCTGCATCAGCTCCTGCTTCCTGACCTGCTTGAGTTCCAGTCCTGACTTCCTTTGGTGATGAGCAGCTGTGTGGAAGGGTAAGCAGAATAAACCCTTTCCTCCCCAACTTGCTTCTTCGTCATGATGCTTGTGCAGGAATAGAAACCCCCGACTATAACAGCATCACTTCTTTTTCTACTTCTCAGAACTCTCTCGATGATCAAGAGGCACGAGTACAGACAGCAGCCATATGGGAGGTGAGTCTGTAACACTGTTCCCTCTGCTGCTGTGTGCGACAGACTGTCCATTACTTTAAAGGGGGGTTAAACTTATGAAAAAGTATTGTAACACTTCTATTTAAAAAATGAAAAAGAAAAAAAAAAACTCATGAGGGGCTGGAGAGATGGGGCAGTGGTTATGAGCATTCCTTGCCCTGGTAGAGGACCAGGGTTCAGTTCCCAGCACCCACACAGCAGCTCACAACCTTCTGTAACTCCAGTTCCAGGGGATCTGTCTCGCTCTGTTGTTGTGCAGGCAAACCTAGCTATACACAATTTTTTTTTAATGTTTAAGAAAATTAAAAGAGAGATAAAAAATGTAATAATACTAATAAAAATGTAAGCTGCACAGGAAATAAAATTATATTTAATTTTGCTATATGATAAGCCTATTGTTTAAAAGAGAATAGAATATAAACTATTGAAATATAAGCTAATTAATAAGATCATGAGTGCTTTCTTTTCTGCTGAATAGTTATCTTTCTACTTAATGCATTCCTTTTAACACTTCATTTAGAGTGTGCACACACAGCGGCATGTATAAGAAGTCAGGACAACTTGCAGAAGCTCTCTCTCTCTCTCTCTCTCTCTCTCCAGCATGTGAGCTTGGATTCAAAGATCAGCACTCTTGGAGGTAAGCACCTTTATCCACTGATGCATCTTACTGGCCTCCATTTCCCATACTTTTTAAATAGAAAAAAATTTCAAATGTTTAATGTCAACCTTAATTTTCTAAAAACGACCAACTAAAACCTTTTTTTTCTTTTAAAATATATTTATATGTATACAAAGGGATTAAAGTCAACCCTGGCATACCAATTTGTTAGAAAATGAAGGCAGTTAACCCTGGATAGGAGAAGGTAATAACAACGTAGGTTCCAGCTTCCCAAAGCAGAGCCTCCACAGAGATGAAATCCCGGCAGAGGCAGCTTGTTAGGGGGACCCGGGTCACAACGGACAGGCTGCGGTGTGCACTGCCTCCTCTAGAGAGCAGGAATGGCCCACTTGGCCTGCCTACGTCTGTCGCCTCTAACACAGAGCCACATGGAACAGCTTCGCTCTCACAGCATGAAGCTCAGACCACCAACACTCGCACCCCTCCATTTCTGGTAACAGGATAGCCACACATCACTAACTCTTCCTAGTCGCAAACTGTGCACCCTCCACCCCTGTCTCATTCAAGAACGTTCCTACGCGTCCAAATGCTAGTCCCTGTTGGAGTTAGTCCACCCATCACTCTCATCACACCTTACTCTACTGTATTGAATTCGTCCTTCAATCGTTCACTCATTCATTCATTGGAGATAGGGTCTCACATAATCCAGCCTAGACTCAAGCTAGCTGTGCAACCCTGGCTGACCTTGAACTTCTAGTCTTCCGAAAGTGCTGCAAGTGTAGACATGCAATAAACATTCTCTATGCAGGGCTGGGGACTCAACCCAGGGTTTTGTGCATGCTAAGTAAGCACTCTACCAACTAACTGAGTTACGTCCCCAGCCATGCCTTTTTTTAGGCATTTTTTTTTAAAAAAAAACATTTCTTCTTTGTTGGTTTTATAAGACATGACTGCATAGCTCAGGCTGGACTCATACTCACAACCTTCCTGCCATAGCTAGGATTACAAGAACACCCCACTCTGCTTGGCTATTTGGAACATTGCATATAAATGGAGACATACTATGTGTAGCGTCCATGCATGGCATTTCACACAGCACACTGTTTCCAAGGTTAATTCACACTGTAGCATGCATCAGTAAGTTCTTCACTCACAGTCTGGCTAAAGATACTCTGTTGTACAGATATGCCATACAGTGTGTCTGTATTCGGGCAGTTTCTACAATGAATAATCCCATTCTGAATATTCCTGAACAACTAACTCACCAACACAGGCTATTGCCCCTTTAACTTAACACCATTTTTATGGGTGCACAGTGCTATCTCTTTGTGACTTTAATTTGTATTTTCCTGAAACTAAGGAGGATGGGTTTGCTTTTCTCATCATGGATATGACTTGTTTAGAGAAGATAACAAGTATGTCTGGAGCAATAGCTTACCAGTCAAAAGCACTTGCTGCTATTCCAGAAGACCCAGATTTGATGCCCGGACCCCATGGCGGACAGCTTAAAACCAAGCCACCTGGGACTCCAGCTCTAGGAGTAACACAGTCTCTTGACCTCTACTAGCACTGCATGATCACGCACCAAGACACACACACACACACACAGGCTAGGGGTTTTGGTGGTGGTGGTGGTGGTGGTGGTGGTGGTGGTGGTGGTGGCGGTGGCGGCGGTGGTGGTGGTTTGTACTAAGGATTGAGGCAAGGTCTTCAGGCATGTCAGATTATTTAGGCACCATCTCTGGGGAAATATTTAATCAAATTTTTTTGCTCATTTTCATTGGGCTTTGTTTTTTAAAGTGTCCTGCCTAGCCTGGGATGGACTCTGTAGACGTGGCTGGCTGGCCTGGACCTCACAGCGATCTGCCTGCCTCTTCCTCCCAAGTGTTGATATTAAAGGCACACTGGCTGTTGGATCACATAGCATTTTACTGACGAACTTTCAAAAATATTTTGGATAAAACTCCTCTAAAACATATAAGAATTATACATTTTTTTCTCAGTCTGTGGGATCTCTTTTCAATTTCTTGGTGACATTTGACAAAGTCTTAAAATTGTATGAAGACCAATCTACGCCCAGTTTTAGTGTTACAGTGAAGAGACCACACTAGTTTCCAATGCAGTGAGAAGGAAGTGAGAACTGCCGCCCTACTCAAGGGCAGAGATTTGTACACACGTTCTCCTCACAGAATTTTAGTCTTAGAGCTTGCACTTAGGCCTAGAATCAATTTAAAGTTAATTTATGTATATGTGTGTGCATAATATATATGGTAGGAATCCAAATACATTCTTTTGCATAAGGACCCCCTACTCGTCTCACCATTTATTGAAAAGGCTATTCCTTGCCTCTACTAAATTGTCCTTCTTATTGCTTGTTTAAAAAAAAGAAATCAATGGGCCACAGTATCAGCATTTATTTCTGGACTCTCCTTCTGTTCCACTGATTTATGTATCTACCCTTCAGTCTACGGGAACTGGTTTCAATTATTACAGCTTTGTCGCAAGCAAAGAAAGTCTTCTAACTCCATTCTTTACCAAGGCTCTTTTGAGTCTCCCACGTTTCAACATTAATTTTAAAATCAACACATCAGCTTATGAACACAGGCATATAAGATCTCAACAGAGAATATACGGATCTGGACACCAATGTAGAGTGTACCCCAAAACAAGATCAAGCGTTCTAGGATCTTGCACTTTCTAAGTGGTATTTTAGGATTCCAAAGGGAAGGGTTATACTTCTCGAGCTTATCCCTAGTTTCCTCTCCTCTTTGGTGTTCCTCTTAAGAGACTTGCTTCTGTAGCTCCATTCACAGTCTCTTTGCAGGCACCGGAGCTGACCCTGTGTACTGACCTTGACCCTGCAGTCTGACTTTGCTGTCTGCCTTAGTTCTAATACCTTAGAACGGATTATTCGGGATACTCAACACACAATCATGTCATCTGCAAAAGCAGAGTTTTTAAATTCCCTTTCCAGTGCATGTATCTTGCCCTCCTTTTTCTCTCGTAGTTGCCTGTACAACCCCAAGTAGGCATGGCCAAAAAAAAAAAAGAAGATGAAGACAAAGAAGATGAAGAAGACAAAGACAGAAGAAGAAGAAGAAGAAGAAGAAGAAGAAGAAGAAGAAGAAGAAGAAGAGAGGAGGAGGAGGAGGAGGAGGAGGAGGAGGAGGAGGAGGAGGAGGAGGAGGAGGAGGAGGAGGAGGAGGAGGAGGAGGAGGAGGAAGAGGAAGAGGAAGAGGAAGAGGAAGAGGAAGAGGAAGAGGAAGAGGAAGAGGAAGAGGAAGAGGAAGAAGAAGAAGAAGAAGAAGAAGAAGAAGAAGAAGAAGAAGAAGAAGAGGAAGAGGAAGAGGAAGAGGAAGAGGAAGAGGAAGAGGAAGAGGAAGAGGAAGAAGAAGAAGAAAAGAAAATCCTCATTTTCCTCCAGATTGCAGGACAGCATTCAGTCTTGTCACTAACAGGGTTTCACAGATGGCCTTCATGACATCACGGGAGAAGCTCTCTATTCCTAATACTTTGATTATTTTTTAATCACAAGAGACCACGAAATTTTGTCACAAATGTCTTCTTGCAACTACTGAAATGAACTCTTGAATTGTGCTTCTTACTTCATTAATATGACATAGTTTGTTCACATATTAAACCAATCTTGCATTTGTGAGCTTTTCCACTTTTTCATGGTATACAATCTTTCTAACACATGTCTGGGGAACTTACAACAGCAGAGTGCAGAGAATAAGTATCAGTAGGATACTCAACTACAAAGAAGATGATGTCTCACAAGAGAAGGAAGAAGGAATGTATGAACCAGAGGTTGGCGAGGACAGGAACAAAGCAGTGTCTTTTGAACATGACAGGACCGCTATACTCAGCAACTCACAGCAGCTGCAGTTCTTGCACAAGACCAAGGTGGTCAACATTCTAGCATGGGAGGTGGGGGTCCACATGCCTCCCTCCCTAACGGGGAACCTCAGACAGCTGACTGCTTCTCAGGGAGGGAGACTGTTTAAGGGTGTGACCGATGGTGGGTGGGCCATCCTGATGATGGACAGCTCCACACCTAGGATATGTGGGCAGCACAAACTGGGCTTAGTCAGTTACTTGTTTTAAGAGACTGAAGTTAGGGAGTGGGCTGGACTGGTAGGAGCTGGAGTTGGGCCTAGGAGGAGTTAGGGAGGAGAACAGAGGTTGAAATGATCAAAACACTGTACGGAATTCTCAAGGAATTAATAAAATGTTTTATTAGAAAGTACTACATCTCTGGATTTAGTTTCCTAGTATTTTCCTTGAGGAGTTGCTTCTACATTTGTCTTTTATTTTCCGTGTGATCTCTCTGTGGTTTTGGAGCCTGATAGATAACGTCCTTGGAGGATGAATGGAGCCTGCTCCTCCTTAGTAAGAATTTGTATGCAAATTCTATGTGAAAAATTCTAGAATTTTGGTTTCTTTAAAAGCACAGAAATATTACAGGAAAGTGTTTTCATTTTAATCCCAGGTGTGGGAATATGAGGCTGCTTCGGACTGTCCACTGTATCTGATCATGATTTGCCTTGTGCTCTAGCAGAGGCATGGTTTTGCCAGCTACAGATAGTTTCTGCAATTGTGTGGTGCTTGGAATTCTGAAGGCATATAAATGCTAGGGCCCCAAGCAGTGAGGTTGGTTTTGGTTTGTTACTAGTTGTGGTGATTTGAATATTCATGGCCCAGGGTTGGCACTATTAGGAGCTGTGGCTCTGTTGGAGTAGGTATGGTCTTGTTGGAAGAAATGTGTTACTGTGAGGGTGGCCTTTGAAACCCTCCTCCTAGCCATGTGGGAGACAGTCTTCCATTTGCCTTCGGAGCAAGATGTAGAGCTCTCAGCTCCTGCTGGACACTGCCATCTTCCCACCATGATGATAATGGACTGAGCCTCAGAACCTGTAAGCCAGCCCCGATTAAATGTTCCTTGTAAGAGCTGCCTTGGTCAAAATGTCTCTTCACAGCAATGGAAACCCTAACTAGGACAGTAATCATACTCAAAGAAGAAACAAAGGAAATGAAATTAGATCCAGAAATGTCTCTCTTTCCCCTCTATTCTTCTCTCTCTCCTATGTAGTAATAGGGGGTGAAATGGGGTGGGGGTAATAAAGGCTGGGAAAAGGAAGAACCCACAAACTAGCAAAGACCAGCTACAAAATTCTTCATAAAACACTGGATAAAATCACCAAGTAGAAAGTCTTCTGGGTCTGGGCTTTAAATCAATTTCGGTATGTTCCTAGAATGCATGTATTTCAGTTGGGTTTCCTAATTTGTTAGCATATAATTGTTTCTAAGATTCTCTGTAATCTCCTCCAATGCCAATAAAATCAGTAGTTATGTCCTTCCATTTCTTTCTTTTTTCTTTTTTTTTTTCTTTTTTGGTTTTTTGGATTTGGTTTTCAAGACAGGGTTTCTCTGTATAGCTCTGGCTGTCCTGGAACTCACTTTGTAGACCAGGCTGGCCTCGAACTCAGAAATCCACCTGCCTCTGCCTCCCAGAGTGCTGGGATTACAGGCGTGCGCTGCCACTGCCACGGCCACAGCCACCGCCACCACCACCCGCTGTCCTTCCATTTCTAATGTGTCTTATACCTTTCCTTGATCAGCCTAATTCAAGGTTTGGAAATTTTGTTACTTTTGCAAATAACTGATTTTTGCTCAGGTGATTTTTTTCCTATTTCATTGATTTCCAATCTCTGTCATTCCCTTTTGCTCGTTTTTAGTTTACTAAGGTAGAGCTTTGGTTATTCTGTTCTCCCGACTCCTGCCCTCGGGCCGTGAGGAAGCCCAGGATCCCACACAGGCAAGGCACGAGGCATCCCACCACTTACATCCCTAGCAGGGACGGTTAGACTGCTGGCCCTTATCAGCAGGAATTCTAAAGGTCAGAAGGACATATAGAGCAATGTATTTCAAGAAAATAACTGCCAACCTCTATTACTATACTCAGCAAAGTAATTCTTCAAAACTGAAATTAAAGAAAAGACTTTTCTTTAGACTAAAGGAATTCATGACACTGAACCAGGATTGTCAAATATACTTAAAGGAATCCTATACCCAGAAGAGAATGCAAGATAAACATAAGTATAAAAGCATGAGAAAGAGTAAATGTCAAGAGAACAATTGGCAAGTAAGGGAAAACAGGAAAGAATCAAATATTATAAATTAAGTGACAACTCTCACAGGTAGAAAAGAAAAGCCTTCCTTAGAACCCCACCAGGAGCAACAGAAGGACAGAACTGGCATGGCCCCAAACAGAGGTCTTCACTTTCCAGCTTAAAGACTTAAAGGCCAGCCGGGCAGTGGTGGCACACACCTTTAATCCCAGCACTTGGGAGGCAGAGGCAGGAAGATCAAGAGTTGGAGGCCAGCCTGGTCTACAGAGAAATTTCCCAGAGAGCCAAGACTGTTGTATAGAAAAAGACTTTCAAAAGTCAGGCAAGGTGAATAAATGCAAGCAGGTAGAGTCTGAGGCAGGAGGATCCTGAGTTTAAGGCCAGTCTGGACACATACCTACCAAGATCATGACTTAAAATGCACACACACACACACACACACACACACACACACACACACACGCGCGCGCGCGCGCTCGCGCAAAACAGATTTAATAAATAAACAATTGGTGCAGGGGAAAGGAAGCCCTCCGTGTGTGAAGTCCTGACTTCAGTGTGTGAAGTCCTGACTTGTGATGGCGATGGTGAGTGATCATGGACACAGCCTTAGGCTCAGGTAGATGGCAAAGCCTCCCTCAGACATCCAAATGTGAGTGTTGACAGCGTGCAGAAAAGGTCTACACAGCTTCCTCCCACTAGATGTTCATGGCCTGAAGAGTGCTCTCTACAGAGCCAGTGCCTCTCTAGATTAGTACACCTATCCCCTCGATCCCACTATACACACTGAAAACCCCGCCTCCTTGTTCAGATGCAAGGAATAACCCCACCTCTCTAGTCCACTCCATGTGATAAACAGACTGAGCTTCTAGCTAGGGTGCTGCCGGACAAAGTAACCCAACACATTTCTACCTGCAAGAAAGTCAGCTTATCAGCAAAGACGTGGGAGAAAGTACTAAAGTAGATGAATTCTAAAAGCACGTTGCAGAACCTGTATCCATCCAGCACAAGAGATTCCAACCCAAGTCATCCACATCAACGAAACAGTACATTATCAGCATACAATATGAAGGTAGGGCAATGGGAACAGACTAAAGGACCCAGAAATAAACCAGGGCAAATACAGCCACAGGATTCTAAACAAAGGTGCCAAGCCCGTGTTAGAGAAAAGATAGCTACACATAACAACGGGAGCTGGGGAGACGGCCCGGAGGGTGAGAGCACCTGTTGCTCTTGCAGAGAACCTGGACTCAGTTCTCATCATCCATCGGCATGGCAGCTCACACCCATGTGTAACTCCAGGGTGGGGGGGACTAGGCATGTGCACAGTATACATACATACATTCATACACATAAACAAACAGCTTGTTGTGTAGATAAGCACTATGTCTGCAGGCATACCTGCATACCAGAAGAGGGAATCAGATCACATTACAGATGGTTGAGACCAGTCATGTGGGTGCTGGGGACTGTATTCAGGACCTCTGGAAGAGCAGTTGGTGTTCTTAACCACTGAACCATCTCTCTAGACCCCATTAAGCAACATTTTAAAAATTAGAAAGAAAGAAAGAAAGAAAGAAAGAAAGAAAGGAAGGAAGGAAGGAAGGAAGGAAGGAAGGAAGGAAGGAAGGAAGGAAGGAAGGAAGGAAGGAAGGAAGGAAGGAAGGAAGGAAGAAACCTGGATATCAACAAGTAGATGCCTGAAACTAGACACCTGTTCAAAAACCAATCAAAATGGATTTTATTTAAAGGAAAACCTGGGGTTGAAAGATGGCTTGGTGATTAAGAGACTGCTCTTCCAGAGGACCTGAGTTTAATTCCCAGCACATGATAGCTCATAACTATCTGTAACTCCACCTCCAGAGGACCTCACAAAACACCAATGCACATAAAATAAGACCTAAAGTGTTAAAACTATTAGAGGAAAATACAGAGAAAAACACTTTAAGACATGGGCAGAAGCAAAGACGTCCTATATAGGCAGACTCTTAATAGCTCAGGAAACAAAAGCAAGACCCAGTGAATGGAACTATATCAAACTTTAAAAGTTCTGCACAGTGAAGGAACTACAGAGTTCAGTCTAGAGAGAAAGAAGGGGAGATGCTTAGCTAGCCAGGCACCTGACAGTAGATCAACATCCAATACTAGCTGTAGTGATGAACGTCTCGGGAGACAGAGGCAGGCAGATCTCTGGGAACTCACAGTCAGCCTCATGTATATAGTGAGTTCCAGGACCACCAGGGCTACAAGTGAGACCCTGTCTCATAAAACCAAAAAGGAGGAGGAGGAAGAGACCAATACCCAAAATATATCAAGAATTCAAAAATGTTAATAAAAGAATAACCAATCCAATCAATGGATGGACTATGAACAAACATCTAAAAGGAAGCACAGAGTTGGGTGTGGTGGCACATTCCTGTGGCCCTAGCAACCAAAAAAAAAAAAAAACTAAGATAACTAATAACTACATGGAGAAGGGGAACACTCACATCTTTAGCTACTAGGGAAATCCAAATAAAAACAGCATTAAGATTCCATCTCACTCTGGTTAGAATCAATAATATTAAAAGTATTAATGCCAGTAAGGATGCAGGGTGAAAGGAACCTTTATACATTGGTGGTGGGAATAGAAATTAATGCAGCCACTAGGAAAACCCACATGGATGTGGAGATAGGCTCACCAGAGCAGGCTGCAGCTCCATGAAGTGAAATTGGCCAGCCCCAGGTTCAGTGAGAGATTTTGTGCCTCAATAAATAAAGAACAACCCAGGAAGATACCCGACTTCAACTCTGGGCCTCCACACGCAAGCCTATACACACATGCAAACACGGAGACAGAACATATGCACCCACATGTAGGAGGAGGAAATGCTATCTTTTGCAGGAACACAGATGAAGTAGATAGAGGTCAGCATGTTAGGCTAAATGAACCAGACACAGACAAGTGCTAGGTGTTTTCCCTCCTATATTTAAACTTGACAATTATTATAATGACCTAAAAGTTGGAAAGGAACTAATAGGGAAATGGAAGTGGAAATGGGTGGGTGGTGGGAGGGTCGGTAGACTCAAAGAACAGGATATTCCTATGTAGGGATGTCATTAAGAAACCCTCCATCTGTACAATATATTAGTTACAATTACTGCTTTTGAAAGAAAAAGGGGAACTAGAGATGGCTCAGAGGGTAAGAGCCAGAGCTCGGATCCCAGGCTCACAATCACGTGTGACTCTAGCTCCAGAGCGTCCAGCACTCCTTCCATCCCACATGCACCCGCACACATATGGAAGACATACACATATGCATGAATAAACATTTTTTTAATTATCAAAAGGTTTGTTTTTTTTGTTGTTGTTTTTTTTAGCACAGAATAGAGTTTATTCAGGACATGGGAGGGGAGTTAAATGGGTATCAGAGGCAGAGAAAGGCAGAGAGATGGAGAGAGTAGAAGTCCAAAAGGTTTTTTAAAGTGCTAAGTATAGAAAAAAGCTTAATGTATTGATTGCTGGGACTGCTGGTGTTAGGCTGTTATTATCATTAGGTTATTAGGGATCTTTGTCTTTAAGTCCACTTCTTTATTTTGCACAGAATGCATCAGTCGTTTTGGCCCCTATTACCTTCCCCCTTTTCCCTCCCACTCCTACTGAACCCCTTTTCCCAACAAGTCCCCCCTCCAATGATTTTTTTGGCGGGTGAGGGGCGTTCAAGACAGAGTCTCTCTGCATGGTACTGGCTGTCCTGGAACCTGCTCTTTAGATCAGGCTGGACTCAAACTCTGACATTCCCCTGCCCCTGCTTCCCAAATGTTGGGATCAAAGGTGTGCACCACCACCGAGGCACCACCTACTGCCCTGCCCCCTCCTACTTTTTAAAAATCTTGTTTTGTTGGTGTTTTTTTATGATTTATTTTTATTTCATGTTGATTGGTGTTTCTCCTGCACTGGTGTTTCTCTGCCCGAGGTGTCAGAAGGCCTGGAGCTGGAACCACAGACAGTTGTGAGCTGCCATGTGGGTGCTGGGAAATGAAATCCAGGCTCTCTGGAAATGTTCTTTACCACTGAGCCATTTCTCCAGCCATTTTGTTGGTGTGTGTTCTGTTTGTTTAGGTGTGGGGTTTGACTTTGTTTGTTTCGGGTTGTGTTTTGGTTTTTGGCAAGCTACTGAGCATAACTACAGTTGCTGACTGACCTGGAGCTCAGTCAGCTTACAAGGGCTGCAGCCCTCAGAAATAAGCTCCCTCTCCCAGCACCACTGCGCACCGACTGCTCTTCAGCAAGGCCTTAAGAACCTGCATTTCTCCCTGAGCGAACGTCTGCACAGAATATCTAATTTAGGGAGTATTTGGAATTTTTGGATGGAGCATTGCTGGGATACAATAAAGATTATTCCTAAACAGGTGGGTAACAAGGTTCTGTTTAATGTTACAAAGCATGTATGAGTCCCATCTCAGTCATTTGATATGTGTGGAGTAGGCCATGAAAGGTCTCACGGTGCTGTCAACAGTTTCATTTACCTCAAACAAGTTTTTTCCTTACCAGTTTCTCTCAGCCATGGGTGGCTGCAGAGTACAAACTTTAAATTGAATGTATTGGGAGACAGAGGCAGGCGGATTTCAGAGAAACCCTGTCTCAAAAGAGAGAGAGAGAGAGAGAGAGAGAGAGAGAGAGAGAGAGAGAGAGAGAGAGAGAGAGAGAGAGAGAAAGAGAAAGAGAAATTGAATATATTTGCAATGTTCTCAAATTCCATTCCCCTATTGATATTTAATTTCATTCCATTGTGGCCAGAGAATTCTGTGTGTGAGTACCATCCTTTTAAATATATTGAGAGTTGTTTTATGATAAAACATATGGTCCATCCTACAAAAGGCTCACATGTCCCCGTTACATACTGGAGCATTCTACAGATATGTCACCTTATTTAACACTTTTAAGTTTGTATGCATCTACACCAGTTCAGAAAAAAAAAATGTGACATTTGTCTAAATCTACTTTTTGTTTGTTTGTTTGTTTGTTTGTTTGAGACAGGGTTTCTTTTTCTCTCTGTATAGCCCAGGCTGTCCTGGAACTCACTCTGTAGACCAGGCTGGCCTTGAACACAGAAATCTGCCTGCCTCTGCCTCCCAATTGCTGGGATTAAAGGCGTGCGCCACCAACACCCAGCTTATCTATCTTATTCACTGCTTTTTATAATTGTAATAAGATTATTCTAGGGGCTGGAGAGATGGCTCAATGTTTAAAAGCACTAGCTGCTCTTCCAGAGTCCAATTCACAGCACATATATGGCAACTCACAACTGTTTGCAACTTGTGTTCCAGGGGAACCAACACCTTCACACAGACTTGCATGCCATCAAAACACTGGTGTACATAAAAAAAACTAAATTATTTTAAAAAAAGAACAATATGACATCAAAATCTAGGTTAAAAAATAATAGTATAATTCTACACACCTACATGTTTGGGTGCAAACATATTTATTAGGATCTTGTACCATACAGAGGTACTGTATAGGTGAAAAAAAAGAAAAGATAAAATTTTCAGTTCCCTTGGGTAGTGGTGGTGCACTCCTTTAAACCCAGCACAGAGACAGAGGCAGGTGGATTTCTGAGTTCAAGGCCAGCCTGATGTACAGAATGAGTTCCAGGCCAATCAGGGCTATACAGAGTAACCCTTTCTCAAAAACAAAACAACAACAACAACAACAACAACAACAAAAATCTTTCAGTTCCTAGCACCACATGAATAGATCATTCTGTGGAGCAAAATCTACTCCCAGTGCAAACAGCAGGAAGCATACATGCCAGCCAGCTCGAAAGGCTTTCCCAGATGTATCTGAACTGGAAAATACCCAGTCTTGGGTAAGGAAGGGATGAGGAGAGCATCTGATATGTCACCTGATAGTGTAACAGCTGGCACATCGTCCCAAACATCCCCAGGGAGGTGAGCTACACACCCAGTTGACAAAAAGAAAGCCTATTAAGGGCTGAGTGTTTAATGTGAAGACAGAAGGGCTAGAAGGTTGGGGTGTAATGCAGAAGGAACTCAGGGCGCAATGCATGGGGAATTCTCTTCTGCTACTGGATAAAGGAGTGGCCCTCCCAACAGGTAACACAGCAGCACTTCCCAAGCTGTTTTCCATCTCAACAATTTAAAATAGAAACGGCAAGCAGGCAGTTGGCACATGCTTTTAATAATCCCAGCACTCCAGAGGCAAAAGCAAGCTGACCTCTCTGAGTTCAAGGCCAGCCTGGTATCTGTAGCAAACTGCAGGACAGCCAAAGCTATATAGTAAGACTCTGCCTCAAAGCTAATTAAACACGGCAGGTTTGGGTTGTGACTCTGTAACAGAGCATGTGCCCAGCACATGCGAGACCCTGAGTTTGATCCTCAGCACTGATAACAATCAAGCAAATGAGAAAACGGTTACTTCACATCTGAAGCAGCAACTTCCAATCATAAGATATCATGAATATCTTATGTCTATCCTTCACCCGCAGTTAAGGGCGTCATCACCATGTGTATTTACAAGACTCAGAAGCAGAGTGAATAGCAGTTAGGCTAGAGAGATGGCTCTGAGTGAGAGTACATACTGGTCCTGCAGAGTTTGGTTCCCGGCACGCACTTCAGGTATCTCACAACTATCGGTAACTCCTGCTCCAGGGGACCAAACACCCTGTCTGGCCTTCCCTGGTACCTGTACTAACATGCACATAGGCTCTCTCTCTCTCTCTCTCTCTCTCTCTCTCTCTCTCTCTCTCTCTCATACACACACACACACACACACACACACACACTGTAAAAACAATACTTTCTTAGTGTCAACATTAGGGGGATATGGGAGGCCTGGAAAAGGAATGTGATGGAAATTCATTGGATACATGTATGAAATGCTGAAATGTATTTAAAAACAGTCAACATCAGCCAATCTACCTGGTATGATAGTATATGCCTTTAATCCCAGCACTTGGGAGGCAGAGGCAGATAGATCAGCCTGGTCTACATATATACTGAATTCCAGAGCAGGTCCACATAGTGAAACCCTGTCTCAAAAAGCTAAAAACTAAGAAGAAAAGTCAACTTCTAGAAATGTATTTACTTATACAAAATAATACAGAATTCTTCTTTGTAGCATTATTTATAAGTGCAGGTAGGAATCAACCAAATGTTCATCACTAGAGGACATAGCAAACACAGTATGCCATACAATGGCATGCTATTCAGACACTGATTAAATAATAAAGATGAAGTCCTTATGTGTGCACATGCACCTGGATTCACATACGTACATACCATTCATACATGTATGAACACATATATACATACATACATACATACATACATACACCTAAATTGTATATGCACACACCAAATGTTTTATAATAGAAAATGTTTGGCTTGTTTAAGTAGCACTCTTGACATTTCTGGATAACATAAGAAAAACTGAAGACTTCTCCCTTACAACGCTTACAGACTTAAATTCATTCATTAGCTAGGAAGATGAAGATGAAATGACTCCGTGGGTGAAAGTGCTTCCTGCTCAAGCCTGACACCCTGAGTTCAACCCCCGGACCCATGTGACAGGAGAGAGCTGACTCCCAAAAGCTGTCCTCTGGCCTTCACACATGTGCCATGGTATGCAAGCACAGTCACATGTACACATACACACACGTAATAAAGTAAGGTCATCAAGTCCACTCATTTATAATAAAAAGAGCGTCTGTTTTGATGTGAACAGTCAGTGTATGTAATGGGCTTATAACTACAATTAAAAAAAAAAAAACCACAATGCCAATGGTGACATCACTATCCCAAAGTGACTACAACGGCAACAGTTTTCCAAAAGGCATGTTTCATCCCTCCCCCAAAATTCCAAAAACCAAGTCACTGATTCAAGTAAGGATCTGAAAATAGAAGTCTTAATTTTGTGAAGATCTACAACTCCCCAAAAAGTTGGTTTCAAACAGCTTCTCTCAGCAAAGGTGCTTGGGATTCTTGTATCTGCAGCAACGTTACAAAAATAGAAAGTGGCATGAATAATTACCAGGACTCAGATTCCTTGTTTCAAGGTCACAAGCCCCTCCCAACAAAGCTCTCCATGGATGGAAGACAGCAAGCAGGCCCTGGAGTCTCCAACAGGAGAGAGTGCCCCTGGTTCAGTGTCTCACGCTTTTCCAGGTCAAGCCAGAGAGAGACGAGTGAGACTAAGAGATAGATAAAAGACAGGCAAGTAGTACAGATCTTCCTCCCTTGGCCACAGATCAGGAACTGGTCTTTGTTTTCTGTTGCTAAAACAAAATACCTCAGGCTGGATAACTTATGGCGAAAAGTTTGTTTGGATCATAGTTCTGGGGACTCTGTGTCTAAGAACAGCATAGCATAGCCTGCGGAGAGGGCTTTCTTGCCTTTCTTGCCACATCACAGTATGAAAGAGAGCATGGGGGCAAACACACTAGCTGAGTCTCTCTTCCTTATCAAGCAAAGCTACCAATGCCACTGGGGGAACCCAGAATCTTGGCTCCATCAAATTTTGATGACCTCCAAAGGCTCCACTCCCAAATGCCATCAATGTGAACTTGGGGGATAAGTTTTCAACACATCCACCAGCCGTTAGGAGTGCTCTCCTCTCTTTCCCCACAGCAGCCGCAGACTCTCGGACTCAGCCGTCTCTTTTCTATCCTCCCTTAGACGCACAGATCTTTCTGAGAAAGGCTAAGAGCCTTTCTCTCCATCCTGGAATAGTAAGAATGTTTGTTGAATGAAGACTCTTGACAATCTATATAGTTTTTCAGTCTCTACTAATCACCTAGGATAATGGCATTGGTGATGGTGGTAGTTTTTGAGCCCGGGTCTCAAGCTGGTCTGAACACTACATGCTCCTGCCTCAGATTCCCAAGTGTGCAGAGGCAGCAGGCATGTGCCATTCTGTCCAGCTTTATGTGGAACTATGGTTGGAATACAGGGCTTTGTGAATGGCAGGCAACTACTCTACTCACTGAGCTACATCCCCAACCCCCCAACCCAAGAATAATTCTCTCTCCCTCTTCCTTTCTTTCTGAGGCAGGGTCTCTCTGTGTTAACAGCCCTGGCTGTCCTGGAACTTCCTTTGTACACCAGGCAGGTTTCCAACTCTCAGAGATCTGCCTTTCTCTGTCTCTCAAGTGCTGAGATTAAAGGCATGCAGCACCAAGCCAAGTTATTTACATATTTTTTAAAGTAGATATGCTCTGTCTGCATGTATACCCACATGCCAGGAGAGGGCATCAGATCCTGTTATAGATGATCATGAGACACCATGTGGTTGCTGGGAATTGAACTCAGGACTTCTGGAATAGCAGCCAGTGCTCTTAACCACTAAGTCATCTCACAAAATCCTAAGAATAATTCTTAATGGCAGCAATTTTCATTAAAAGTTGTTTGGGGGCCTCTGTTCTCATAAACATACCTGTTTGTTTGTTTGTTTGTTTGTTTGTTTTTTCAAGACAGGGTTTCTCTGTGTAGCCCTGGCTGTCCTGGAACTCACTCTGTAGACCAGGCTGGCCTCAAACTCAGAAATCCGCCTGCCTCTGCCTTCCAAGTGCTGGGATTACAGGCGTGCACCACGCCCAGCTAAACATACCATTTCTACATCCATTTTAGCCGCATCCTACTTGAAAGATGTCTCGCCCAGTAATTCTAGAGAGATTTTAAGAATCATTCTTCTCTGGTTCTTTTACAATCATTACTACACAATTCAGCAAAAGATCATTACCATATCCAAGCAAATGCTTTGGTGAGCTAGGAAATCTACTCCTAGCTCTGAAAAAAATAAAATCATAGAATAGAAAGCTTTTCCACTGAGTTTACTTTAGAAACAAGTGTCTAGGTTACTAGCCATGTGCACGGCGCACTCATCAGCCACATAACACATACAGCACCTCCAACACTAAGACCAGCACACTGAGAAGAACATTTCTCCTTAGAGGGCTGCCCTCCTCAAATGGAAATTCATGCCTGAGGTACGATAGAATAAACAGAAAACAAACAATGACAATAGAACCCCACTACTTCCTGGATGGGCTCGAGACGCACGTGAAGAAATGGCTAGAGAGCTACAGAGTCACTTCAGATAAAGGCAGCCCAGCTTCTCCCTAGGACGACCCAGGTGGAAAGGGAATCAGAAGGCCCTGCTACCCTCTCTGCAGCGTGCCCTCTAGAGGAGTCACGTGCATGTGCACACATGAACATGGTGTGGAGGCCGGGGCATCTTGGCCATCACCCTTTACTGTGTGTGAGCATGCCATAAAGGGCCTCTGGAGATCAAAGGACAACCTTTAGGAGATCGGTTCTCTTCTCCAAACCCAGGGACTACACTGAAGTAATCAGAATTGTGGCAAGCATCTTCACCCATGGAACTTTCTCACCGGTCCTATTCATCTGCTTGTCTGTCTGTCTGCCTATCCTCTATCTATTTTTGAGGTAGGATCTCTTATTGGCTAGACTGGCTGGCAGCAAGCTCTGGGGATCTTCTTGTCCACTTCCCCAGCACTGGGATTACAAACTTGAGCCACCACACCTAGCTTTTCACACTAGTACATGAGTGTGAGAGAGGCAGAATTTGGGAGATCTAACACAGCACTTTTCAGACGAAGTCCCCAGTCCAGAGTTTAAGCAGATGATGAATCACTTTGTTGACTGTCCCTCAACAGCTGTGTTTGTTCTGCTCTCCGATCTGCTGCTTAGAACTAGGAAATGAAAGAGAAATGATCTGACTTTGTGTCCACTGGTAGAAAGGTGCAAAGGCACACGAACAGCACCATAGATGACAAAGGTGTGTCCCTGCCCAGATGCTAAGAATCCTGACCTGGAGTGAAACACACGGGGAAACAAAGCCTCAAGGTCAGACTGGAGAGCTCAGCCTCCTTCACCACATCTGGACTGTAGCTTTCAAAAGGGCTCCCAAGGGAAGCCTTGTCACCAGGGCAAGTAACACTAGACACTGGTGAGAACTAAAGAGCACAGTAAGGGAAACACGATCACAGGCCCAGCCCGAGAGCGCAGACGCTTCTTCCCTAACTCAGCTTTGGAATTCCGGGACAAAACAATTTGCTAATGTTGTTTACTCCATTTTGCTAGAAAAACACAGATTTCATTGCAAAAAAGGAAAATAATCTTGAAATTAAGTATTTATTTAAAATGAAGCTGGTTAGGGTAGAAAAGAATGAAAAACCAAATGTAGAATCAATCACCCCTAATGTTTGACATAGGGTCTCACCATGTAGCCCAGGCTGACCTTGAACTCAAACTCCTCGGCTTCTGCCTCCTGCGTGCAAGACTAGACACATATAACACCACAGCTACCATATATCACCCTGTGATCATTAATATTTATTGCCAATTTCATAGGACCTAGAATCAGCTAGGAAATAAATCTCAGGGAACACCTATAGGGAACTGCTTACCTTCGGTTAACTGATGTGGGAAGGTCTTGACCCTGAAGATGGTCAGCACCATTCCAAGAGCTGGTGTCTGGAGAGATGCCTCTGGAGTAGAAGCGCCTGCCACCACACCTGACAACCTGAGTTCCACCCCTAGGACCCACGTGGTGGAAGGAGAGCTCTGACCCCTGAAAGTTGTGCTCGGACCTCCACAGATGCTGTGACTGGAGCGCTACTAGCTGTGACCCCACTCCCACCCGTGGCCACCTGCCTCCTGCTCTGACGCCCATGCCTTTCCCTCCCTAGTGGACTGTAGGCTGAGCTACACACTTCCTCCCTTGGTTGCTTCTGGACAGGCACTTTGTTAATAGCAACAAGGAAAGTAACTACTACCTACCCAAACCTTGCATAATAACTTTTTTCAGTCAGGAATAAAATGTATCCCCTAGTATACTATCCAACATGTTTACCCAAATAGTCGGTCATTTAACAAATTCGTAAAACCTATCATTGATTCCAACAATTCAGAATATGACTTAACAGGAGCAGTTAAAAATCTTGAAGAAGAAAAGCAGTGGTGACATACTCCTTGAGTTCCAGTACTCAGGAGACATAGGCAGGCAGATCTCTAAGTTCAAGGTCAGTCTGGACTACATAGCTAATTCCAGGACAACCAGGGCTACACAGAGAAACCGTGTTTCAGAAACAAAAATGAAACAAACAATAAACAAAACAAAAAAAAAAAAAAAGAGGCAACTAAATAAAAGTCCAAAGCAAACTATCAACGTTACTGAGAGAGAGTACACACAAACTTAAGTTTAAAGCAGTGAGCGCTCATGCTCGCTTCGGCAGCACACACACTAAAATTGGAACGATACAGAGAAGATTAGCACGGCCCCTGCGCAAGGATGACACACAAATTCGTGAAGCGTTCCATATTTAAAAAAAATAAATAAAAAAATAAAACCAGTCAGCGCTCTACAAATGTTGCTGGGGTGCTGCTTACCCACACACAATCACCTTCATGGCTCTGTACACGTCACACTGTGTACAAAAAGAACTCAAAATTAGTCAAGGAGTGAGCAGAAGAACTCAGGGGAGGGCGGGAAGAAGGAAATCTGAAATTTTTAAATCTAAGAAGACAATATGGGTAGGTCTCCATTATCCTGAATTTGGTAGTAAACTTCTAAACATGACAGTAATTAACAAAAAAATAAAATAAAATAAAAAACACAAGTAAGTTAGAAACTTGAAAGCTCTGTGTCAAAGGCCATTACATCAAAGCCGTCCCAGGCAGGGGCTGCACCAAGGAGTGGTTGGGTGGGTAAGGGCTCAGGCTGCTCCACAGAGCACTGAGTTCAGTTCCCAGCAGCCACAGCTGCCGTAACTGCAATTCCAGGGGATCTAACACCTCCCTCTGGCCTCCATGGCACCAGGCACACAGGCGGCGTGCAAACAAATATACAGGCAAAAGACAAAAAAGAAAAATTAAATAAATCTCTATTTTTTAAAAAGGAAGCCTTCAGAATGGGAGAAAATATTTGCAGATCATATACCTGACAAGGAACTTTATGATGGGTAAAAGCACTTACCAGCAAGCCCGACTTCCTGAGCTGAGTGCCAGAACCTATGAGAGAACCAACTCCACAAACTACCTTCTGACCGCATGTGCATCACAGATGTACATGCATGTGTGTATACACACACACCCCAAATAAGTAAGGGAATGTTTTTTTTAACTTAATATATTAACTTTCAAATTTAAACACAACTTAAAATGTGTTTTAAGCCAACTTTAAAATGGGCAAAGGACTTGAACAGACACTCCCCCAAAGGTATTCAGATGGAAACACGTGGAAAAGTTCTCTGCACTTTAGTCATTGGGGAAACCCAAATCAAAACCACAATGAGCTGTCGGTGCACACATATTATAAATAGAAATCATAGTTTCTAACGACAGAAGATAGGTAAGGCTGTGAGGACACTGGAGCCGCAGGGCGCTGGTAGGATGGAAAGAGGCAGAACCAGTGAGTGAGACTCTTCTGCAAATCCCACCCGACTACTGCCCTCCCAGATCCGCGCCTAAAGAGCTGGACAGAGATTCAACCACGTACGAAAGTGAGAGAGGACGAGGTAGGATGGGAAAGACAGAGCAGCAGAGAATGGCGAGGGAGAAAGGGAAGGGCAGCCAAGCCTCAGCTTCCTGCCATCATAAAAGGAAAACAGCCCACCTTCTATCCCAGCACTCAGAGACAGAGGCAGGCAGATCTTGGTGAGTTCGAGGTCAGTCTAGGCCACAGAAAGAAACCCCGTCTCAAGGGGATAAGGATGCAGCACTGGGCTTTAAATGCTACCATAAAAATTAGGATAATACAATTCTATTTTTAACACAGACCGGTGTTTGGTAAGGGGTCAGCATTTAATCTATGGCAGCTATAGACTGTGACATGACACATGCGTGTACTGCCCAAGGAAAAGGCTTAGGTCAGAGCTCCAAGTCTTATCAAAACCTTAAGGACTGGAGATATGGCTCAGTCATTAAGGCCTTGGATTTGATCCAAACGGTGACTAAATCCCACGTGGCAGCACACAACACAGTCCCAGCAATCGGGAGGGTAGACGTAGGGCAATTGCAAGTTCAAGGTACTCCTTGGCTACCTACTGCCCAAGTCTGAGCTGGGGAGGTAAAAAGCAAACCTAGCACACACAAAAGGCCCAGGGTTCAATCCCCAATGCTGCAAAAACCAGGGTAGAGACACACACAGGAAGTTAAGGGCAGCCCAGCTACATGAGACACTGTCTCAAAACAAAACTGAACAAAACTGTAAATGAAACAACTCCAGCGCCACGAGGAGACTTCCAAGAAGGAGCTGTTTGAAGGAAATTCAACTTCTCTTTCAAAGACTGGCTTATTGTTCCTACAGTGAACCCAGCTACTCTTCACTGGGAAAGACCTGCTACACAATTCATTCTCGATACACAACAGGCCTCTGTGCGGCATGTCTGAGCAGCCGTTCATAACAAACTCAGCCTTAACCCACAGGAAAGAAACAGTCTTTAAAGAAAACTACCCAGAAGGTAGTCTCCAGGGGCTGCTCTCAAACTTCAGTGGCCTCAGAAGCACTTGGGGAATGTGTTTGAAAAAACAGAAACCTTGGCCACGCCCACAGCCATTCTGACTAGCAAATAGTTTAAGCTAGACCCTAGTGTACAACTGTTTGAAGAAATACTTGAAGGCAGGCCTCAGAAATGTTGTGAGGTCACATTCTGATGTAGACAAACACTGATGTCTCACACAGCAAGAGCTGGACACTCTTCCTATGACTTTGGAAATACTGCTGGCAACAAAAGAAAATAAGACTGCTCAGTGGGTACAGGCACTGACCACCAAGCCGGCTGAGCAGTTTAATTCCAAGAGCCACAAGGTGAGATGAGAGAACCAATTACAATATACTGGTCTGCACACACACACTTTGGCATGTATATACACCCCTATACACCCAAACACACACTCAAATATGCATACCAAAAAAACCCCAAAAACAACAACAAAAAACTTAAAAGAACCCTAGTTCTGTATCTTGCTATATCAATTCAAATGAGAAATTATTAAAAGTTAAAATAATATATATTACAGAGTTGCAAAGATTATTCAAAAAGCATACTCAACCTTAATTATTCACAATGATGTGTGGATACGAGGGCAGTCTCAAAGGTGGTACATCAAGCAATAACAGCAGAACAGTGAGACGGTTCGGCCGGCGGAAGTGAACTTTTGCTGACAGGGCTGTCCACCTAAGTTCAGTTCCGGGACCCACATGGAAAAAGCAAAGAACTGATTCCTCCAAGTTGTGCTCTGATCTCTACACCTGAACCATGTGGCACACCAAGCCTACGAATGCACACATGCATGTGTGTACACGCACATACCACACTGAATAAGTAAATGTATTTCTGTTTTAAAGAAAAAAATATAGGGGCTGGAGAGATGGCTCAGTGGATAAGAGCACCAACTGCTCTTCTGAAGGTCCCGAGTTCAAATCCCAGCACCCACATGGTGGCTCACAACCATCTGTAAAAAGATCTGACGCTCTCTTCTGGTTATCTGAAGACAGCTACAGTGTACTCATATAATAAATAAATAAATCTTCAAAAACAAAAAAAGAAAGAAAATAGCTACAGAAGTTTAGAAGGAGGCCCAGTTGGTAGAGTGCTTGCCCGGAATTCATACATTCCCAGGTTCCATCCCAGCAGCACATAAACTGGAGCACATCTGTAACTCCAGCACAGAAGAGGTGGAGGCAGAAGGCTCAGGAATTCAAAGCCATTCTCCACTACATTGTGGGTTCAAAGCTAGCCTGGGATACATGAGACTCTGACTCAAAGATGAAAGAGAACTAGAAGGACTGAGAGCCTGGCAAGTGTTTGCTGTGTATCCCTGAGGTTCAGACACCAATCCCCCGCCTCACACTGCTCTAGGATAGTTAAACGTGGTTTTCCTCTTTAATCCAAACTTCGTGTATTATTGCTACATTACAGTAATACAGCTGCCAATTAATTTAAATGATTCTGCCTGCAAAGTTACCTTGAACAAGTTACAAACAGGCTGGAAGTGTAAATATTGATCTCAACTATTCTGATCAAAGACAGACATCCAAATGGCAAAGGCCATGGTAAAGGTGGTGAGATTCCAGTTCTAGACTTCTTCCGCCTAAAAGACACATCTTAGACATTAATAAATGTGAGCACAAAACTTCCTATTTCCCTTTTATTGTTTCTTGGAGGGGTAGTTGGGGCACGATAAAGCTGTCCCATGTACCAGGCTGCAACAGTCTCCTCAGTTTGGGGATTATAGATGATAATACCCACATAAAACCTAACTAAATTTATGTTTTTGTTTTTGCTTTTCAAGATAAGGTCTCTCTGTATAGCCCTGGCTATCCTGAAACTCGATCTGTAGACCAGGATGGCTCACAGAAACTCTGCCTCTGCCTCAGCGTTAGGATGTAAAGGCGTACTCCACCAGCGCTCAGAGACTTTGGGGTCGTTTTTAGGGCAAGACCATCCGCACTAAAGGAGAGGAGCCGGCCTGGTACAGCAGCTATTCACAAGGTGAGCAGACCAGGGGCCCCCCGCACCCCGACTTCAGTAACATTAACCAACTTATGCCCATGAGAAGAGAATGTAGGGACAAGCCCCACAAGGCCCTGTGTCCCCTACACACCCCAGAGTCCCATCTGCAAAAGCTGCATGGCCAATCTCTCCCTGTCCACTCCTCAGAGCTCAGAAGGGAGCAAAGGGGATTAATAACAATAAAATGCTTTGAAAATCACTTTCACTTTTAAAAGCTGACTGTTGCCACTATGACGTCATCCATTTATATCCCTACAAAAAGAGGGAACTGCATTTAGAAGGCTCTCTCCCCCACTGATGTAGAAGCGGAGGATAGAGGGATGGGAGCTGATGAGATGGCTCAGTGGGTTAAGGCACCTGCACCTGCTACCAATCCTGATAATCTAAGTTTGAGCCTTAGGAACCACACAGTGGAGAGAATGGACTCCCCCTGACCTCAACATGTGCACAGCTATGGCACACACACACACACAATAACTGTTTTTTTAAAAACTGTGTTTTTAAAGATGAGTCTGCAGTCTGTGGAGACAGCTTAGGCAGTAAAACACTGACCCTGCCAGCTTGAGGTTCTGAGTTGAATCCCTAGAAACCACATGAAAAAGCCGGGCATGATGGTTCGCGTTTGTAATCCCAGCACTCAGGAAGCAGAGCTGGAGACACCTCTGGGTTGCTGGTCAGCCAGCCTAGCCAAATCAGGAGCTCTAAAGCAGTAGGAAACCCCGTCTCAGAAAATACGGTGGACCGCTCCAGAGTCAAGCCTGAGATTGTCTCCTGGCCTCCACAGGCACTTACCACCCCACCCCACTCCAGTCACACGCACCTACACAGGTCTCCTTCTAGCTCTCGTCACCCACCACTTGGGTGACTGTTTACATTCTTACTTTGTAATGTCATCACTGTTGGCATTAAGTAATCAATGTGCAGAGCTCTCAACCTGCAAGGTAGGCGTGCCAGAGTCCTGCCCCTCCCCCCCCAGCAGCAGCAGCGGCGGCGGCTAACACTGTGGCTGCCCAGTCCCACTGATACTGAGTTAATCTCTGGCTGGGCATGAAGCAGAGCCTGGTCACCCAACAAGGTCCCCACATGAGCATAGTGAAGTCCTTCCTACTGCGAGCTTCTTCGTGCCCTGTGGATGTGTCACTCAGTGTCGGTCGTCTTCCCACTCTCCTTGTATCATCTCATTGCAGCCTTCTACACCTACATTAATAGGAGCCCTCTACTCCTCCCCTCTACCCCAGGTCACCCCACCCTTTTTTTAAATGGAAAAAGACTCTAAAACACAAAGAAACTAGCCTAAAGCAAAACCAGAACGCACAGCGAAAGTTTGAAATCCGTTGCTGTGATTTTTCTAGCTTCAGAAAACAGCTGTGTATTTTGATATGTTCCATGAAAGACCTTGGTTTTATTTTACACATTGCATTTAAAGAAGACAAAGAACAAACACGGCCTCAGCTTGTACAGGAACTGGGTTTGATCCACCAGGACCCAGATAGCAAAGAGCCAGTTCCCACAAAGATGTCCTCTGACCTCCACAAGTGTGCCATGACACACACACACACACACCCACACACACCCACGCCCATACACACACACACACACACCCATACACACACACACACACAATTTTGAAAGAAAGAAAGAAAAAGAAAGAAAGGAAGGAAGGAAAAGGAATATTTAAAAGCAGAGGGAGGGCTGGGGAGATTACTATCAGTAAAGTGCTTGCCACACAAGCATGGGGACCTGAATCCCATCCCCTAAAAGTCCACAGAAGAGCAGCAGCAGCAGCAAAGTGGCAGGCGTCACACCAAGCACAGCCTAAGCATGGAGAGGTAGAGACCAAAGGATCCCTGGAGCATGCTGGCCAACCAGTCTGTCTAAATCAGCAAGCTCCAGGGTCAGTAAAGACTCCCCCAAAACACAGGGTGGAGAGCTATTCAAAAAGATACCTGGTGTTGACCTCTGGCCTCTACATATGTGCATGCACACACAAACATGTACACAGACAATTATTTTAAAACTGCATTTAAAAAAGCATGGCGAACATGTATTTCCAGAAATAAACTTTTAAATATATATGTATATAAAGCATGGCGAGCGTCTACTGAGCCAGGAGGAATACTGGGATGTAGTCCACTGGCACAGCACATGCGTGTGAGCATGGAGCGCCAGTGCTCAACGCCAAGACATAAACTAGAAAGGCACAGGCACCGACAGAGATGTGTCTGCACACTCCTAACATGTGTGACACAGACTCAGACTGGGAGTCCCTGGCACATTGAGACCAGGCACATCTTTGTAAGTGGACCTCTTGAGAGATGGCACCCAAGTCCTGAAAAAGTTCAGGAAAAAATTTAATCGAACTCTAAAAGAAAGCCTGCTGACTGTCCTGAGAATATGAAGAGAGCTGTATGTGGAGAAGAATAAATCATACTGCTTTGTGGGGAAAACTCATCTCAAGAAGTACAACAGTGGCCAGATCTGATACAGTGTACAGCATCTGTGGTAAGCAAAGCCTGACCTGAACAAAGAGGTTCACCTGCACTCTGAGGCTGGAGACTGACCGACTGCTCCAGATGTCAGGTTTGGGAGTGGCCCATGGGGCCTCTAAGAGCTCTTCCATAGCTCCAATCCTATTATAGACATGGGGGGGGGGGGGTATTTTTATTGATTTTAGATGTATGGGTGTCTTTGCCTACACGTATGTCTATCTATGCACCATGAGTCCCTGGTGCCCTTGGAGGTCAGAAGAGGCAACCAGATTCCCTGAAACTGGAGTAACAGACAGTTGTAAGCCGCCATGTGGGCGCTTGGAACCAAACCCTGGTCCTCTGGAAAAGCAGCCAGGGCCTTAAGTCCTGAGCCATCTCTCCAGCTCCATGGTACATTTCCTTATTCTTCTACACAATCAACAGTTCCCACTAGTATACAAGTCACACGGGTCACAAGTGCCACCATCACAAAATGTTCTCATGCTCCTTATATCCAAGGATCTAAAGAAGAGTATATATCCAATAGGGCAGCAGTGTGAGAGGGAAGCCGAGGGGTGAAATCAGAGGTAGGGAGGACAGGAAGTGAGAGGTCAACAAGGTGCCGTGTTAGAAATGCCGCCATCTCTCAGCACTGTTGGGCTCCGTGAGGAGTGGGATGAGGACACGATACCATACAAACCAGGGAAAGTGTCATCGGGTGTGACAACAAAGACAGCAGTGAAGCCCCACGACGAGAGGAGCTGGTGAACGGCAGTGCTTTACACATCGGTTGGTTAACCAACACGCACACGCACACACGCTCACACACACACACACACACACACACACACACACACACGTACACACACGCACATGCACACAGCACACTCGCTCATGTGTATGTTTATGGGTGATGCTCTGCTAGACAGGAAGTAAAGAAAGCATGGTTCATTCTTGACAAGTGCATTTTATAAATCAAGAGCTGTGTCACCTGTGATTTCTTCTCCGTGTAGTTTTGGTTTTAATGAAAACTAAACCTTTCTCTTCAAGTAAATCTCTAACTGGTTCCAATTTTAAGCACACGTTATTACTATCAACCATTTACTACTAGCATTTAGTTTGGGGACCAGACTGGCATTTATTACAACTGACAGCTACTGAAACTCAACTCTGGGGCTAATACTTACCCTTACATGGCTATATTTACAATAATACTGTAGAATTAAAAGTATTGTTTATTTAAAAGCTGGCTTGTTTTTGTTTGTTTGCTTTTGGTTTGGTTTCTTTTTCTTTTTCTGTTTGTTTTTGGTTTTTTTGTTTTTGTTTTGGTTTTGGTTTGGTTTGGTTTGGTTTGGTTTGGTTTGGTTTGGTTTGGTTTGGTTTTGGATTTGGTTTTTTTGAGACAGGGTTTCTCTGTATAGCCCTGGCTGTCCTGGAACTCACTCTGTAGACCAGGTTGCCCTCAAACTCAGAAATCTGCCTGCTTCTGCCTCCCAGGGTGCAGGGATTACAGGTGTGCGCCACCACCGCCTGGCTTCTTTTTGGTTTTTCGAGACAAAAATTGGTTTTAAGACCCTCAAAATGGCTCAGCAGGTAAAGGCGCTTGCCGCCAAACCTGATGACCTAATTTAAACCCTAGAACACACAGAGTGGAAGAGTAGACCTGATACTCAAAAGATGTCCTCTGGCTGGGCAGTAGTGGTGCACGCCTTTAGTCCCAGCACTTGGGAGACAGAGGCAGGCGGATTTCTGAGTTCGAGGCCAGCCTGGTCTACAGAGTGAGTTCCAGGACAGCCAGGGCTATACAGAGAAACCCTGCCTCGGAAAATAAATAAATAAAAGTTATACTCTGATCTCTACATATAATGTACCTGGCATACAAACACAGACACACACACACATACATATATATAAGTTAATAAATAAATGTAATAAAAACTGATTTAAAGTAGGTTCCTAAGAATAATGGATAATCAAGGACATAAATTATCTATCCAAACTTCTAAACCAAGGCACAGATCTGCTCAAGAAAATGAAATTAACAGAAAACTGTGGGGAGCAGGGGGAACAAAATCCAAAAGGAAACAGACTCAGATGATGACCCTAATGTCCTATGACCAGTCAGTCCTCACCATCCATGTAAACTACTTTAAGGATCTGAATCTTGCTTTATATATAAAAAAAAATTCCCATTGTCTGTGCTAAACTTCAGAGGCTCTGTTCCTCTGAGAGCCATTACTGATGCAAGCACTCTAACTTGTAGACTTTTGCTCGCTCTCGACATAGAAGAAAATGTTGCAGGGCAGTGAGAGAGCTCAGTGAGTAAAGGCGACTCATGCTGCCAAGCCTGAGCATCTGAGGGAGCCACACAGTAGAGCGAACCTATCCCTACACGTGTCCTTTGACCACCTGCCACGGGCCTGCTATGTATGGCACATGTACACCCACACATACAGATGCAGATACAAGTAAGCAAATAAATGTAAAAAAAAAAAAAAAAAAAAAAAAAAAAAAAAAACGTAGAAACTGGGATGTAGCTCATTGACAAAGAACCCATCCAGTACACCCAAGACCCTGGGGTTAATTCCTAAGTAAACAAGCAAACAATTAATTAAAGCTTTGAAGATTTAAGACAGTTACTGCTCGGGTTTGCCTTTTGCTGTGACAAATACCATGAACAAAAGCAGCTTATGGGAGGAAAGGGTACATTTGGCTTACACTTCCAGGTCGCAATCCATTACTGAAGTCAAGGCAAGAGCATAAGCCAAGAACTCGGAGCAGAACCCGAGACAACTGCAGCTCCCTGGCTGGCTCTGACTCACTCAGCCAGCTTTCTTTTCTTTTCTTAATATTAGAAACTTTATTTTTAAAAATAGACTTCACTCAGTTTTAAAGTTTGAAAAGGCTCTTTGTAAAAACCGTATCCCCCCCTCCCCAAAAGTTAATACACATATGCAGAAGAGCAAACTCACTTTAAAACATTGAAACAGTAAGCGCCGTACCCACAGGCATTCATCCAGCTTTGAAGGGGTGGTGCCATCCTTAGGCAGTTGGTATCAAGGCTGCTTTCATCACCCAAATTTACAACTTCATTCCTCCACTTAGGCCAGAAGGAAAAACAGTCCAACAAAGGAGCAAGTGTTCCCAGCCAACACCATAGTTAGATACCCAAAGTCCACACTGGAGATGATGCTGGAACTCTCACCCACTATTTTCCCCACGTGAACTTCTCCCATCCCCTACTTTTATGGGGAAGTGGAGGGGTGAATCCAGACATTCTTCACACAAAGCATGATATTGGGACATATAACCTCTGACATTTAAAATCACTGGTTCATATGAGATTCAACTTTCAGTGATAGTGTTCCATGGAAAAAAATGTGTCCCGAATTCGTAAGAGGTAAGAGAGTAAATAAATCCAAAGAAGTCAGGCAGGAATCTGCTCACAGAGCAGCCTGTCCCTATCTATAACTCATCAAACTGGGATAGCATCTTGCCAGGTAAGATGTTCCTCTAATTTTGACATAGAGCCAAAATTCAGAAGTCTACAAACAAATTTTCATTAGCATAAATTGGCACACAAAGCACAAGGAGTCCTCATAGCAAGACAGAGAGTTTCATGGCTTCAGATCAAAAAGCAGAAGCAAATAGAACCCAGAAAACAGACAGTCTCAGCTAGCTTTCTTCTACAGGCATGCCTGCTTAGGAAGAGTGCTGCCCACAGTGGGCTGGGCACTTCCACCTCAACCACCGAGAAAGACAATCTTTTACAGACATGGCCACAGGCCAATCTAATCTGGGAAATTCCCCAGTCTCTTCTCAGGTTGAAAGGAGGTTGTGTCACACTGACAATAAAAACTAACACAGTTACATGTTACCCATAATAAACAGAGACTTACAGAAACTTAAATTTTGAGTTTTACTGCTACAAGGGTGCAATTAGTCAACTTTACAAAGATGAATGAACAAACAGCTCGTTAAAATTTAAGTATTTCTTAGCAAGTAAAGAAGATAAATTATACTCAGTTCTCTGTGTTATTTTCCCTATCTCCTCGTCTCTGCATCAATGTTGCCATTTTCTGCTCCTACTCCATGAATAAGAAACTGTACCATTCAGTTTAGGATACTTCATAGCAAGAGTTCCATATATGTCATGAATAATAATAAAATAATCATTTCTAAGGGCAGAATTGATACTAGCCTGTGGCACCTGAATCTGGTGCAAGGTATGGGGAAGATGCAAAGGGATCACTCCTGACTCTTCTGCATCACTGCCTCCCAAAGGACTGGAGCGTCCAAAGCGCTCATTGCCACATCACAAATTAAAGTATCAGGTTTAAAGAACTCACAGGTTCCACCATTAGGTCAGTGTTTCACGAAAACGAATCCCGGCACAGAAATCCATCCGGATGCGACACACATGCTTTAAGGCTCCCAACTAATTGTTCTTTCAATTTAAGAAATAAACACAGTTATTTTTAAAATCTAGATATATTATGTAATGAGTTTGACTTTGGAAAACCCCACACTCATCTAAGCAACTCATAAAATGGAAAGCAAGATTCAATCCGCTCCATTGTATCCAACCAGACCAACGTGCAAGATCACACACTCATCTTCGTCAGAGCGGCTCTGCCAATACCGAAGAACAACAAAGGCAAGTTGGGGAGGCTGCACAGGCTTAACTCAGCACTCGTCCGCTTTTGCAGCTTCGCAAAGATCCTAGATGCGGGGCCCTCCTGGGACCAAGGGGACCTTCCGCACCCCGCTGGGCCCCGGCTGCTCCGCTTTTGTCTGGCCCAAGCTAGGAGCACCGGCCGCCCGGCCTGCCTCCCCGACAACCCCTTCTTCCCTCTGAATCTTTCTCCACACCCATCACTCGCCGATGATTAGTTGTAGTGAGGTTTCCTCTCCTGGAGCCCCTTCCCGCTCAATGCGATCTCGGTTCTTTTCAAAGAGATCCCCGGACTGCTTCGGCGTCTCCCAAGCCCGCTAAGGAAGACTCCGGGTCAGGAAGGGGCCCCGGGGTGGGGTCTGAAAGAGACAGTCACACAAAGCCAGGCTTGACCCCACAGCCGCCCCACCTCCCCTCTGCAGTCTACAATCAGAACTGAACCCGGAGGCCGCGCGTCCTGGATCCTCACCCAGATCCCATCCCAGGGCCGCCCCCTCCCCCAAAAGTGCACCCCAGAGCGGCTGACAGCACTGGACACCGTCCCCACCCGGACCCTGCGCCCGCCGCCGCCCGGAAAAGGAGCAGGGTCCTCCAGTGGACTCCAGTCTGAACATTCTTCGTCTTAGACCCGGTACTTACAGTTCTATTATTCACTACTGTTGCGGCTGCGGACCGGACAGCCACCGCCTTCTCCTCCACCCCAATGAGGTTAAGCGCTTGGTGCGGGGATTAAAAAAAAAAAAAAAAAAAGAAACCAAAATGCGCCTGCGCGGTGAGGTCTCACTCTGTCCCCCTTTACCGCCACCGGCCGGGTTGAACCATAGAGACTGTAATCTCAGCCCAGAGAGGTGGCTTCCTCTCTATGGTAACGCCCAGCGCAGGCGCTTGCAAGAAGTTTAGGTCCCGCCGCCTTTGCCTTTGACCCGAATGGCGACCCGTAGCGTAGAGGTGCTTTAATAAAAAATGGTGAACAAGGAGGGTTTAAGGAATGTTTAGAGCGCCTTTAAGGAATGGAAGCAAAACTCGAGCAAGACTAGGAGAAGGCGGTGCGATAAAAGGGCTAGAGAGGAATCGGGAGAGCTTCCAGCCGGAACTTCCTTTGATTGTCGAGGTGTTTGATGATACTTGAATCAAACAATCTTTCACTTCTGGGTTACGGGTGTCCGCTATTTACCGGGCGATTTCAGTGAAAGAAATTGACCCTCGCGACTCCCCATAGTTGACAGTGCATTGGACTCGTCCTTTTGAACATGCGCACACGCGCTCCTACCGGAAGCACAGGTTTGAAAAGGTTCTTGGCGCTTTCGCGAGTCAAGGCGCGAGGTGGAGGCTACTGCGATTCGTGCGAAATTGTCCTAGTTTCTTTTCTAAATTCCTTCTCAACATTGTTGCCTCGCCTCCCGCGTGGCTTTCAGAATATATGTGAGGTGTTTTTTGCTGTGCAAATTACAGCGCTGCTTTCAAGGAGCTTAAGGACGCCCTGTTTTGTCCTACGCTCGTGTGCCACCCAACAATTTGGATTTGAAAGCTTTTGTGTTGCAGTTGTACACTGGTGAAAATCACTTTTAAAGTGTCTGTTGGCTTCCTCTATCGCTACTGGGTTTTTTTGGGGACTCTTCTGTGCGGGAATGTGTATGTATTGGGAGATTGTGTGATAATGCCGTCATATCTTCAGGATTTGGAAAGACACGCTAAAACAATAAAGCCAAACATAGATCTCTATGTGGTGCAGAAAAGGTAGAGGACTGGTTTGACAGAGTAGGGTTCACATGCAGGATGGGACTCGTGGTTGGATGTAGAAAAACTAACATCTTTAAAATGTAAATGCAAGCAAGTTTACTAACAGTGGGTGGAAAATCGTGAAGTGCATTCTAGAAAAGAAATACCACCGGGTCGAGGGCCAAGCGGAAGTGGGTGGTATGCTGGGCAAACAATGTATGGAGAGTAGTCTACTGGAAAGGCAAAGAGAAAATCCAAGAAAAAGTTTGATTAGTACAATGGAAAGGAAAGTGTTCATATTAACAAAACCAAACGTTGTAGCTGGTTTTTATTGTATAGTTCAATGCAGTTACATTGTTAAGTAACTTTCAGCTTTCTTTTTGTCATACAAAATGCACCTATTAGTTTGTAATTCCTCTTTACCTTTAGCTCTGATTAATACCATTCTACTTACTATGGATTGGAATACTGAGTACTTTGAAAGTGTGGGATCTTGGTTTTTTTATGACTGGGTCATTTCACATAGTCTAATAGACCCCTGAGTTGTCGGTGCATGTTGTAGTATGTCCAGAGTGATCTTAAAGTTGAATAATGATGCCAGTACATGTATTTACCACCCTGGCCACTGCCATCGTTTGCTATTGTATTGTGTTGTGAACATGAATATTGTTCTGTCTTTAGGATTCTACTTTTAGGGACACAGGAGATGGCTCAAGATGACTGAATAAAGACACAAGCTGACAAGCCTGGTTACCTGAATTCTGTCCTCCACCATAGTGGAAGGGGAGAACCCACTTCTGCAAATTATCCGCTCACTTCCACACGGGCATTATGGCCCATAAACTCAAATACATAAATAAATATTCAACACAAACATAAACAACGAATGAATAATTTTTTAATTATTTCTATTTTTTTTTTCCGAGACAGGATTTCTGTGTAGCCCTGGCTGTCATGGAACTCACTCTGTAGACCAGGCTGGCCTCCAACTCAGAAATCTGCCTGCCTCTGCCTCCCAAGTGCTGGGATTAAAGGCATGCGCCACTACAGCCCGGCATAATTAATTTTTTAAAAGGTCACTTTTAATAGAAAAGTTGGAAACCAAATGAAGATGTGAAGATATACACACTTGATTCATATTGTTACTCATACCTTAACCAGAGATGGTTATATAGTCAAAGAAGAATGTTTGGTATTGTTTGCAAAGAAGTGGAGGATCAGGGCCTCACTTGCTAATCAACTGCTCTAAGAGAGAACTAACCCCCCCCCCCTCCAGCCCTAAGAACCTTTTTAAAAGTGTCTCACCCGGAAGTCAGAAAGCTAAATGTACTCTTCATTTATGCAAAGCAGTTATGTAGGAATAGACCTATACCAGCTATTGTGTGTTTTCTGTAAATTGTCTGTGTCGGTGAGTTCATCGGTGTAAACTTGAGCCGGCTATTACCGCAGTGATGAAATAAAGTTCTGTGTTACTTAAAGGCTGAGGGGAGGCCCAACAACCATGCATTCCCACAAGTGGTCAGAAAAGAACAGTCCATTAAGAACTGGCAACTCACTGCTGAGAACAAGAACACTGAAAGAAAATACCAGGACATAGAAGAGTGAGTTTCTTTCAGGGTGGGGACACTGTGCTAGACATCAATCAGGGCCATCGTTTTACTTAGAAGTAGTAAAACTGACACCAAAACTTTCACCGTCATGGTGGTTTGGGGCCTTTTTGGTTTAGATTTTGTTTGGGATGATTTGTTTTGTTTTGAAGAGAGCATTTCACTGTATCTTTGCCTGTTCTGGGACTCCATCTGTAGGCAAGACTGACCTCAAACTCAAAAATCCACCTGCCTCTGCCTCGCCAATGCTAAGATTAAAGGCGTGCGCCACCACCACCTGGCTTTTTTTATTTCTTATTGATTTAGTTATTTATTTACTTTACAGCCCAACTGCAATTCCCCCTCCCTCCTCTCAGTTTCTCCCTCTCATCTCCTCCATCCACCCCTCCTCCCATGATTATCAGCCAGCCTTGGCATATCAAGTTGCAGTAAGACTAGGCACATATTCTTCTGTTGGGGCTAAAGAAGGCATTCCAGTTAGGAGAAGGATCCACAGGGCAGGCAGTGTAATCGGAGACAGCCTCTGCTTCTGCTTTATGAGAGGACCTAACCCATCCCACGCATGCTCCCTGGTTGGCAGTTCAGTCTCTGGGCCCAGGTTAGTTGATTCTGTAGGTTTCCTTGTGGTGTCCTTGACAACTCTGGCTTCTTCAATCATTCCTCCCCCTCTTCCACAGGATTGCCCAAGTTCCACTTCATGTTTGGCTGTGGGTCCTCTGCAGAACAAATTTTGGTTCAAAGATTTTGTGGCTGGGTTCAGGTCACAATCTCTCCATTGGAAGTCTTGCCTAGTTACAGGAGATGGTCTCTTCAGGCTCCATATCCCCATTGCTAGGAATTGAAGCTAGGGTCATCCTCATAGATTCATGGTAGTTTTCATTATCCTAGGTTTTCAGCTTGTCCCGGAGATGCCCCTCCAATCCAATCCACTTGTCCCTCCCAGTTCTCTCTCTCTCTCCCTCTCCCTCTCCCTCTCTCTCTCTCTCTCTCTCTCTCTCTCTCTCTCTCTCTCTCTCTCTCTCTCTCTCTCTCTCTCTCTCTCTCCTTTTCTACACCTCATCCCTCCTATTCTCATCCCTACAACCTCTCAAACCCAGTTCCCTCCTTCCATCAACCCACCAATGTCTACTCTATTTCCTCTTCTCAGATCAATCGCCTGACTTGGGCCCTCCTTGTTACTTAGCTTCTTTGGGTCTATGGTTCATTGCATGGTTATCCTGTACTTTATGACTAATATCCACTTAAGATCATGTACACACTGATAAGTTATTCTCCACCAGTGAAATGAGCCAATTCAAGCCAAATTAAGATTTATAAAGGCAGACTTATTGGGGAACCACTCTCAGGCAGGTTCACTGGTCCCAAAGACCAAGGCCAGGGAGGTCACTGGGGGAGGGAGAGAGGAGAGGAGAAAGAGAAAGTCTGTACGTGCAGGGAGAAAGAAAATGTGGAGGGGTGGGGTAGCAGCAGGCAGGGTATGCCATCCATGCCCTGTAACAGGTAGGGACTGAGGGGTGCTGGGAAACACTGGAGGTCAGGTACACTTTGGTATGTTAAATTCACACCTTGCTCCCTTGTCCCAGGTCTGAGTCCAAACAGATACCATGATTGTCTTTCTGGGTTACCTCACTTAGATGACCTTTTCCATTTGCCTACTGTCCTAGTTAGTGTTTTACTGCTGTGAACAAACACCATGACCAATGCAAGTTTTATAAAAGACAACATTTAATTGGAGTTGACTTACAGGCTCAGAGGTTCAGTCCATTGTCATCAAGGCAGAATTGGCAGCATCCAGGCAGACATGGTGCGGGAGGAGCTGAGAGTTTTACATCTTCATTTGAAGGCTGCTAGTAGAAGACTGACTTCCAGGTAACTAGGGTGAGGGTCTTAAGCCTACACTCACAGTGGCACAGCTACTCCAACAAGGCCACACCTCCTAATAGGGTTACTCCCTGGGCCAATCATACACAAACCATCACACCTACAAATTTCATGATGTCTGAGTAATACTTCATTGTATAAATGTACATTTTCTTTATCAATTCAGTCTTCAGTTGACGGACATCTAGGCTATTTCTGGCTATTATGAATAAAACTACCATGAACATAGTTGGGCAAGTGTCCTCGTGGCATGGTGGAGCATCTTTTATTTTTTCAAACTTTTTTTTTTTTTGTTATTTTTCGAGACAGGGTTTCTCTGTATAGCCTTGGCTGTCCTGGAACTCACTCTTAGACCAGGCTGGCCTCAAACTCAGAAATCTGCCTGCCTCTGCCTCCCAAGCGCTGGGATTAAAGGCGTGTGCCACCACCGCCCGGCAGAACTTCTTTTCAGTATATGCCCAGGAGTGGTATAGCTGGGTCTTGAGGTAGAACTATTCCAAATTTTCTTAGAAAATTTGATTTCCAAAGTGGTCATACAGTCTACCAGCAGTGGAGGAGCATTCCCCTTGTTCCACATCCTCTCCAGCATGAGTTGATTGAGGTTTTTTTGTTTTAATAATTATTTATTTATTTAATGTATGCGAGTACACTATAGCTGTCTTCAGACACACCAGAAGTGGGCATCAGATCCAATTACAGATGGTTGTGAGTCACCATGTGGTTGCTGGGAACTGAACTCAGGACCTCTGGAAGAGCAGTCAGCGCTCTTGACCTCTGAGCCATCTCTCCAGCCCCATTGCTTGAGTTTTTAATCTTAGCCATTTTGCCAGGTGTAAGATGAAATCTGAGAGTTGTTTTGATTTTCATTTCTCTGATGACTAAGGATGGCCATTAGAGATTCTTCTGTCAAGAATTATCTGTTCAGATATGTACCATATTGTCTAGTTGGGTTATGTGGTTTGTTGATGTCTAGTTTCTTGTGTTCTTTATATATTTTGGATATCAGCCCTTTTGTCAGATGTAGGGTTGGTGAAGATCTTTTCCCAATCTGTATTTGGCCATTTTGTCTTTTTGACAGTATACTTTGCCTTACGGAAGCTTTTCAGTTTCATGAAGTCCCATTTGTTAATTGTCGGTCTTAGTCCCTGAATTGTTCTGGAAATTGCCTCCTGTGCCAATGCGTTTAAGGCTATTCTCCACTTTCTCTTCTATCAGGTTTAGCTGGTTTTATGTTGATGTATTTGATCCACTTGGATTTGAGTTTTGTGCAGGGTCACAGAGATGGATCTACTTACATCCTTCTACATGGAGACATCTGGTTAGAACAGCACCATTTGTTGAAAAGGCTTTCTTTTTTCCATTGAGCAGTTTTGGCTTTTTTCTGTCAAGAAACAGGTGTCAATTGGTGTGTGGATTTGCTTCTGGTTCTTTAGTTCTCTTCCATTAAGAAACCTGTCTATTTTTATGCCAATACCATGCAGTGGTTTGGGGTTTTTTTTAATTTTTAAATTATTTATTTACTTTTTCCTTTTATGTACATTGCTGGTTACCTCACTTAGATGATCTTTTCCATTTGCCTACTGTCCTAGTTAGTGTTTTACTGCTGTGAACAAACACCATGACCAATGCAAGTTCTATAAAAGACAACATTTAATTGGAGTTGACTTACAGGCTCAGCAGCTCAGTCCATTGTCATCAAGGCAGAAATTGGCAGCATCCAGGCAGGCATGGTGCAGGAGGAGCTGAGAGTTTTACATCTTCATTTGAAGGCTACTAGTAGAAGACTGACTTCCAGGTAACTAGGGTGAGGGTCTTAAGCCTACACTCCATGTGTCTGTGAAGATATAAGATCTCCTGGAACTGGAGCTTCAGACAGTTGTGAGCTGCCATGTGCATGCTGGGGATTGAACCTGCAACTTTTAGCATAGCAGCCAGTGCTCGTAACCACTGAGCCATCTCTCCAGCCCCCACCATGCTGGTTTTGTTACTATTGCTTTGTAGCACAGTTTGAAGGGATAAAGGCATGCGCCACTACCACCTGGCTTGGTTTGTTGTTTTTGTGGGTGTCTTTAATGTGTATGTGTGTCTAGTTTATGTATTTGGGTGCCTGTGGAAGTCAGAATAAAATGTGGATCCTGTGGAGCTGAAGTTACAGGCAGCTGTAAGATGATGGATGTGGGTGCTAGAGAAACTATGGCTATTTTAGAGAGACTGGATATTTTTGAGAGACTGGACATTTTTGAGAGGCTTGACCTTTGAAAGAGATGTCAGATGTTTTAAAGAGAATAAACTTAAACTGCTTGCATAATATAAGATCTTGAGGATGAATAACAAAGGAGAGTCATGTTTTGTTGCATTCACAGATGTTGCATTCACAGCCCATGGATAAGAAGAATCTTGGTTAGGATTTCTGTTGCAGCCGGGCGTGGTGGCGCACGCCTTTAATCCCAGCACTTGGGAGGCAGAGGCAGGCAGATTTCTGAGTTCAAGGCCAGCCTGGTCTACAGAGTGAGTTCAGGATAGTCAGGGCTACACAGAGAAACCCTGTCTGGGGGGTGGGGGTGGGGGGTACCAAACAAACAAACAAACAAACAAAAAAGGATTTCTGTTTCTGTTGCTTGATAAAATACCATGACCAAATCAACGTGGGGAGGAAATGGTTTATTTCACCCTACCCTTCAACAGTATAAAGGGTTCAGTGTTGAACCCCAGCATTACTCTGGTCCTCTGGGCTCCCTGCAGAGGCCCCAGGCCATTTCTCCAGTTGCCCCTCCGCAGCACACATAGCTCCTCCCCATTCGTGCTGGCTCCGCCCCATAGCAGTCGCTGTTCTGGGCTCTTGTTCTGGGCTTCTGGCACCTTCTAAGTGCTGGGGTCTCTGCTGTGCTCGCGATGCTCCTTCACCAGCACCCTCTCCTGGGCTCCCTTCAGGGCCTCTAATTCTGCCACATGTGCCAAACCTCAACTTTTCTCAATGACTCCCTTCAATCCTGGGACTTCAATAGGGTTTCAGTGGCAGCAGAAACTTTACCTTCACCAGTGGCCTCTCCTGGCCTCTCGTCAGGGCCTCTACCCTTGCCACACAGTGTCGAGTACCAGCTGTTCTCCATGACCCTTTCATGCCTTCAAAACAAGTACTACCTAGGTGACTCTTAGATTGCCAGATTTGACTACCAGATGCAATCCTGGCCCCCTCTTAGAACACAATTTGTGGCCGCTAACCCTAAGAAAATACTCCCAGATTTACAATCTTGAATTATGCTTCTTAACCAGACCCGATTCTATAGTTCTAGCTGACACTACAGATCATTAATGAAAAATATCACACAAAGAACCCCATCAGAATCTTTGCTTTCCTCTGAATCTTTGAAAGCCAGGCCTCCATCACCCACACTGCTCTCAGCATTATCTTCTAAGTCCCCATAACAGCTGCTTAAGCTACTCCGAACACTCAGCGGCTTTTCTAACCTCTCTGCGGTAGTTGGCATGAGAATGGTCTATACCAGCACACATTATTATTATTATTATTATTATTATTATTATTTGTTTTTCAATACAGATGGTTGTAAGCCACCATGTGGTTGCTGGCATTTGATTTCCAGAAGAGCAGTAAGTGCTCTTAACTGCAGAGCCATCTCACTAGCCCAGTGGTGTACACCTTTAATCCCAGTACTCAGGAGGCAGGTGGCTCTCTGAGTTTAAGACTGGCTTGATTGTTTCTCAATAAAACAAGAACAAAGTAGCAAAAGAGTGGTCCCCAGAGGCTCACATATTTGAATGCATAGACAACCAGGAAGTGGAACTCTTTGAAAAGATTAGAAGAATTAGAAGATGTGACCTTGTTGGAGAAAGTGTGTCACTAGAAGTGGGCTTTGATATTTCAAAAGCCCATGCCAGGCCCAGTCTCTCTCTCTGACTCTCTGTCTCTGCCTGCAGAGCAGGCTGTAGCTCAACTACTTTTTTGTTCTGTTGTTGTTTTGTTGTTTATCTGTGTAGCCCTGGCTGCCCTGGAATTCACTCTAGAGCAAGCTGGCCAGGATCTCAGATCTACCCTCCTCTGTCTCCCAAATGCTGGGATTTAAAGCACGTGCCACCACCTCCTGGCTTTTCTCAACGACTTCAGTGCCTACCGTGCCTGCTGCTATACTCTCCACTATGATGGCAATGAACTAAATCTCCGAAGCTGTAAGCCAGCTCCAATTAAATGTTTTTCTTTTATACGAGTTGCTGCAGTGCTTTGAACAAGCTTGTCCCATGGGAAGTGCTTGTGGCCTTGTGGGAGGAAGTCTGTCACTATTGGGGAGGGTGGGGTTTAAGGTCTCTGGTCCATCACTTAAGGGAATCTGGGAAGGAGCCCATACTGGGCAGGAACTGAAGCAGAGGCCATCGAGGAATGCTGCTTACTGGCTGGCTTCTCATGCCTTGCTCAGCCTGCTATCTTATATCACACAGGACCACACCACAAAGGGTGCCACTGCCCACAATGGAGTAGGCTTCCCACATCAATCATCAACCAAAAGAATACCCCCACAAACTTGCCTCTAGGCCAATCTTATAGAAGTGTTTTCTTAGGATTCCCTCTTCCCTTGCCGGGCAGTGGTGGCACACGCCTTTAATCCCAGCACTTGGGAGGCAGAAGTAGAGCGGATTTCTGAGTTCAAGGCCAGCCTGGTCTACAGAGTGAGTTCTAGGATAGCCAGGGATACACAGAGAAACCCTGTCTCAAAAAAAAAACAAAAAAACAAAAAAACAAAAAAAGAAAGAAAGTTGCTTGCCACCAATCCTGACAACCTGAGTTCAATCCCCAGGCCCGACATGATAGACGAGGTGGGCCCTGCCCTTATCCTCTGGCCTCTGCTCACTTGCGGAGGCAAATGCATGCACACTAAATGAATGAATGCTTATAATTTCTTTTTGAAAAAAGTTCTGTCCATATTCTTCATTTTATTTCACAAATATATTTTTAGAGTTGGCCCTGAAGAAATTATACCATAGCCTAAAAGGTGGTCATTAAATAGGAAGATCTCTTTTTCTCCATAGGATTGAGTGAGGCAGATTCTTCCAGACTAGGTTAGCCTAAATATTTTAGTAATAGGCACTAACATCTAATTATCTAGCCTTACCCTAACAACCTAGATTAAAGGCTCAGTGAAAATTATTTTGTGCTCATAGAAGTTAAAATTCAGAAAGACCAGCAGATAGGCTGCCGACCGACGTCTATGTCATGGCCCATGTGTAGTCTTAGGAAGGTCTCTTTTCCCCACTTGCAGGACAGAAAGTGCCCTTGCCAGAGACTTTATGAGCCTATAGAAATACTAGCGGAGGAGGGGCACGTCATTGCCAATGATGAAACAGGAGATTGCAAACCAGTTTGCTAAATCCTGTCCATAGCCACACCCTGGGGAGCCATGCCCTCATTGCTTTACTTACCTGCTGAAGACGACAGTCAAGGCGCCAGTGTAGATTCACTGGACACTTGAGCAGTTAACTGAGGGCTAGCGGAGTTGAAAGTCCCCCCACTGCTGTCAGCGCACTGAGCAATCTCCTTTGGCCTAGGGACTACACCAAGGCCACACCATCTTTAATGAAGGTGCCAGCTCTACTTTACTCTGTCACAACCAGTGAAACCGGTATTACAAAACAAAGTCATTTTGAAAGAGTTCTTTTGCAAAAAAAATGTAATGAATTCAGTTGGCTCCACAGGTGTGTGTGTACTGTGTGTGTGTGTGTGTGTGTGTGTGTGTGTTCCCAAAGAAGGAATCCAGAGTTTTATGAATGACAATTATTCAAGTGCTTTATAAAATTACCTTTTACCTGGCATGGGAAACACAACTTTCTAGATGATTTTTAGACAATCCTTTAGGAAGAACTAAAGGCAGCACTAGAAAATAAAAGGGAGGTCCCCTTTTGATTTGCTCTCAGTGAAGACTCCCAAGTAGCACTGTTCCGTGACAGTTTATACACACCTCTGCAAGTGACCAACTATAACAATGCACACCTATGCAAATGACCAACTGGAAAAAGTTGAACAACAGCAACCGAATGATAGCCAGCTAGACGGCTCAGTGAGTTAAAGCATTTGCAGCCAAAGCTGGTCCCGAGGGTTCTATCCCTAAGACCCACCGCCTGGGGAAGGAAAGGGCCCAACACTTGCAAGCTTTCCTCTGATCTCCAAATGTGTATAGTAATGATCGTGTGTGTGTGTGTGTGTGTGTGTGTGTGTGTGTGTGTGTACTCTCCTCAAACACATATACAAAATTAACTAACATAGTAACAAAAGAAACACACAAAGGAGAAACCCTGCAAGCTCCCCACTATAGCATGATGTCTGCTACAACAATGAACTTTAGACAAAGACTCATTTGAAAAAGGGCATCGGGCTGGGTGTGGTAGAGAACACGTTTGAGCCCAGCATTTAAGAGGCAGAGACAGACAGATCTCTCCCTCTCCTCCTCCTCCCTCTCCCCCCCCCCCCCACTTTGAGTTTGAGGCCAGCCTGATCTATGTAGCAAGTTCCAGGCCAGCAGGACTACACAGTGAAACCCTATCTCCAGTAAGAAAGGAAGGAATGAGTGAGGGGTATAATTTACTCTATAACATTCCCAGTACCCCTTATTCTTCCTGTTTTGACACCATCACTTGGAGTTATATAAAAAGTGTCTCTAAAAGTAATATGTTTGTCATATGGACCACCACACGTACATACACTTCTCAGGGCCACTCACATACGATGAAGGGAGGAAAATGAAACTCTTCCTGCTGTGATGAAAAGGACAGAACTATGGGTGGTGCTAAGTAGGCATGCCCATGCCTAGCATGCACAAGGCCCTGGGTTTATTCTAGATCAAACAAAAGTCATGGAGTGTGCCTGACTTAATTCCTTGTTGCTGTGATAAACTACAGTAGCAAAAGCAACTTGAAGGAAGAAAGGGTCCAATCCAGGTTACTATTTGTGGGGTGATCAAGGCAGGAAACTGAAGCACCAATGTTGTACTGCATCCTGCCTCTCCCCTGGGGAGTGGGGTTGTGGGGCTAGGTGCCACTGGGAGGGGGCAGGACAGAGTCCGAAACATGGTCCACAGTGGTCCCTGGTCTCCTCTATGGGTACCCAGCGTGGTTGTCATACCACAGGGAGATAGGGTCAGGAACTGAGGGTCCAGGGTCTGCCTTTCCCCTCCCGGCATCTGAGGCACGACTCTTGAGTTACAGGCCTTCCCAAAAGGCATTGTTAATGAAGCGGCTCTCAGAGACCACCCTTGCTTGCTCACACTGGCTTATTTGGTGGTGGATGTGAAGGCATCCACTTTATTCCGGGTAAACCAAGAATCCTTTTTTGCAGGAAGTCATACTCAGGAAGAGAAGCTCTTTGGTTGAAGGCTCAGGGCTACCTAGATACCTCATTAGCATAGAGAAGAATTCAAGGTGTTCTGCTACATGACTCGGTGCCCACAGTCCTCAATAAGGTGTCTAGATTATTCCAGAGCAGGTACATAGACAGGTAGGGAGTGGCTCCCCTCACGCCTTTCTCAAATCTCTGAGATTCCTGGGGTCTGAGCTTACTCAACCTTGCTAGTTTTTATTAGTATCATCCACAATTAGTGGTTGAGGGAGAGAGAGAGAGAGAAAGAGAGAGAGAGAGAGAATATGAGCTTACTTTGTTCAGTTCGGGGGTTTCCCCCCCTCCCCCCCTCCTCTTCCTCCTCCTCCTCTTGTACAGTCCAGGACCCAAGTTGAGAGAATGATGCTACCTGCAATTGGCCAGTGTACTGGCCGGTTTTGTGTGTCAACTTGACACAGGCTGGAGTTATCACAGAGAAAGGAGCTTCAGTTGGGGAAGTGCCTCCATGAGATCCAGCTGTGGGGCATTTTCTCAATTAGTGATCAAGTGGGTGGGGAGGGAGCCTTGTGGGTGGTTCCACCTTTGGGCTGGTGCTCTTGGGTTCTGTAAGAGAGCAGGCTGAGCAAGCCAGGGGAAGCAAGCCAGTAAGAAACATCCCTCCATGGCCTCTACATTAGCTCCTGCTTCCTGACCTGCTTGAGTTCCAGTCCTGACTTCCTTTAGTGATGAACTGCAATTTGGAAGTGTAAGCTGAATAAACCCTTTCCTCCCCAACTTGCTTCTTGGTCATGATGTTTGTGCAGGAATAGAAACCCTGACTACAATTCAGGAGACAGCAGGTGTTGGAGAGGGTGTGGGGAAAGAGGAACACTCTTCCACTGCTGGTGGGGTTACAAATTGGTACAACCACTCTGGAAATCAGTCTGGCGGTTCCTCCGAAAACTGAGCACCTTACTTCCAGAAGATCCTGCTATACCACTCCTGGGCATATACCCAGAGGATTCCCCACCATGTAATAAGGATACATGCTCTACTATGTTCATAGCAGCCCTATTTCCCAGATGCTGGAAAGAACCCAGGTATCCCTCAACAGAAGAGTGGATGCAAAAAATGTGGTATATCTACACAATGGAGTACTATTCAGCCATTAGAAACAATGAATTCATGAAATTCTTAGGCAAATGGATGGAGCTAGAGAACATCATACTAAGTGAGGTAACCCAGACTCAAAAGGTGAATCATGGTATGCACTCACTAATAAGTGGATATTAACCTAGAAACCTGGAATACCCAAAATATAATCTACACATCAAATGAGAAGAAAGGAAGAATGGCCCCTTGTTCTGGAAAGACTCAGTGAAGCAGTATTCAGCAAAACCAGAACGGGGAAGTGGGAAGGGGTGGGTGGGAGGACAGGGGGAGAGATGGGGGCTTATGGGACTTTCGGGGAGGGGGGGCTAGGAAAGGGGAAATCATTTGAAATGTAAATAAAAAATATATCGAATAAAAAAAAAAGAAAGAAAGAAAAAAAAGAAACCCTGACTACTAAGACAGCCGGTCTCCCCATTTCCACTAATGTAGTCAAGACAATTTCCCACAGACAGGTCTACCAGACAGTCCTTTCTTGGGACCTCCTTCCTGGGTGATTATAACCTTGTGTTGAGTGGACAATCAAAACCAACCATCACAGAAGGAAATAGATAAACTTTACTCTTCATGTTTGTCCACTCAATGTTAAAAATCCAATAACTCCTAACTCTCAGGGCCACAGAGATACCTCAGCAGTCAACAGCATGAACTGCTCTTGCAGAGAACACATGTTCAGTTCCCAGCACATCGGGCAGCTCAAAATATCACCTGTAACTCCAGTTCCAAAGAATCCAGTGCCCTCTTCTGGCCTCCTTTGTCAACTGCACACACACAACATAAACTCATAAAGACACCCACAGATACATTTAACTAAGAATTAACAAATCATAAAAAGATAATTCCAACTCTCGATTGCAAACCTAGGATTGTGGTGCAGGGGGAACTTGGCTGCTAATATAAGACCCCCAAAAACCGAGGGTGTCCCAGCACCCCACGCCTTGGAAAGCGACACCCAAATCACTCGTGAGAAACAGTCTCAATGCAATAACATGAGGATTTCTTTATTCCAGAATTCTGGGTTCCACAGCTGTACACCACGCAGGGTTAGCGGACTGTGGACCCCGAGTGCAGAACTGGGACAGCTTTTGTAAGTTTACAACGAAGCCCTCGAATCACCAACCAATCATTCCTTAGCATTGAGAGCCTGCGAAATGCGAGCCAATCCATTTGTACCACTCCATAGTTTTTAGGTCAATCAGTTTAAATTATCGGAGCCCGCGCTCAGTGGACCAATTAGTTTCTTATTTTCTTGGAGTCTATAGCTGTGTGAACTCCTGGATAGGTAATGGCGTAAGCAGTTTATAGAAGCAAGATAAGCTTAGCTCATTTCCAGTAACCATGTGGGGCCAGGATCACTTATTCAAGGCCTTTTTGCCTAGGTCTTAAAGGGCGGACTCTGGAATGTGACCTTTTACCTATTTTCTAACAAAGAGCACAAAGAGCGGGCTCTGGAATAAGAAGTGTTTGGGACTCCTTAGAAGGCTGGAGTTAGGCTGTATTTTCTATTCTTTCACTTCTATACTTACACATGACACCTTTTGCTTCTGCCACATTAATTATATCAAGCAGGAGTCTCTCCTTCTGCCAACTTCACATGGAAGAGATAGGAAGACTGATTAGCTCTCTAACAAAATGATGTACTCTTCCTTCCCAGAATCACTGCCAGAGCCACCATGAGATTTTGTTGGTTCTGCCTGCCTCGCTGACTCAGAAAGAACTCTTCTCTTCTGTATGTTGATGACTCTGGCCAGAGCCTACGTAGGCTATCTATAGTACTTCGGACTTACTACTTCTCTAAAGCTTCCCTCACAGCACGGCCTGTCTTCTATTCGGGCTTAACTCTGAAGACATGGCTTTCTCTCTTCCTCATCTGCATCTCCCTCCTCTGGGCAGCTGCCAGCCAAGGCTTACGGTTTGCACATCTTTGTATTGGCTGTTAAATGCAAAGAAAACTGTTCTCAAACTTAAAAAAAGAGTGAAAGAGGAAAAAAAGAAAAAAAAAAGAAAGATTAAGTGGTACTCTGAGAAATGAATGAGAAGCCTGGCATGGTGGTGCACACGTTAAATCTCAGCACTTGGAAGGCCACGCAGGCAGATCATTGTGAGTTCAAAGCCAACCTGGTCTACATATTGAATTCCAGGCCAGCCAGGACCACCTTGTTCCTGTTTGACATTGTTCAAAGTTTTTAAGTGATTCCTAGATTTGTATTTAACATTTTAAAAAACCTTTTATTAATTAATTAATGAGTTTTAAACTCCAGATTTTATTCCCTTCCTGGTCCACCCTCCCTGACTGTTCCACATTGCATACTTCCTCCCTGCCCCACCCCATCTCCTCCCCCCTCTCCTCCCCTCCCCCTGTCTCCGAGAGGATGTCCCCATTCTCCTACCCCCCACTTAACATATTTTTTACCTAGTGTATATTAACGGTTCACTTGTGCTGGGAGTTGAACCCAGAGCCTTATGCACTAAGCAGGGCTGTGCTCACATGCCTCAACCTTAATCTTAATTTATTTCTATTTTCTTATTTGTGAATGGAATTTTTTTCCCTTCTCTGCTTTCAATTGCAAACGTCCTTTTTCTCCTCTTTGGACACTCACTTTCTATCTGTGCCACATTCGATAGAGTTGTTGCTTTCTCTAACTTTTAAGTAAGTCCTGGTGCAGACAGCATGGAGTCTCTCACTGGGTTGGTCAGATCTTTACTAATCTTCAGCTGTGCATGATGAGGAGATGCATGTGCCACAGGCCACACGTGAGGGTCAGAGGGCAGCTCTGTGGATTGGGTCTTGTTCCACCCTTCTGTGGGATCAAGGACTGGACTCAGATGACCAAGCATTTTGATTTTTATTATAAAAGGATGTTTTATAAAAAAGATGAGAGGAGGAATATGTTTGGTGGATGTGTAGTCAGGTGTGGGGGAAGGGGTGCCTGGGCAGACCCATGCCAAGGCATCCCTTCCCCCTGAGGGACCAGCCACAGACTGGTATTCTATACTATTCTATTCACAGACACAGTATTCTATACTATAGAATAGTATTCTATAGTATAGAATAGTTTATTGGGGCATGGGGAGGGGAGTTGAGAGGGTAACAGAGACAGAGAAAGGCAGAGTGGAGAGGTGTGGGGGGAGGCAGGGGAGGGAAGGGGGGTGGTAGAGGCCTGCCATGAGCATGAGAGAAGTGGGAGGAGAATGGAGGGGGGGAGGGGCAAAAAGGCAAGAGAGGGGAGGGGGCAAGTGGCCCCTTTTATAGTGAGTCGGCACGCCTGGCTGTTGCCAGGTAATTGTGGGGCAGACCTTAGGCAAAATGCTAACACTTATCAGTTCCTCAAATTTGCCTTTTTCCATGAGTAATGCAAGCACATCTCTTCTCCAGTGCCTTCTTCACACCTATATCTTCTTCCACAAAATGTAGTTAGTCTAAGTTACCCAAGTCAGGCATTCTCCGACTATTAACTGTGTACTGTTTGACTTTCCCACATTTTAGCCTCTTTCCCCTGATTCAAACACCATGTGAAGTAAACTGACTTCCAATGTGTAATTTCTGGGCGGAATGCGTAGTCGCCAACTCTTGAAACCAGCAGAGTTGCTACCTCTGACCCAAAGGAACGTAATGCTTTATATTTGTGCAAATTCCAAAACTGAGATGCTACTGCTGTGACAAATTATGACGGAAGATTGGACAGAAAGGAAGTTGACACCCTAACCCTTCAGAATAAGCTTTACTAAGAGACAGAGACTATTGAATCTGACTTAGAAGGGGGAATAAAATAGCCATACAAGGCAGATGAAGGGAGGTGTACTGGCTGGTTTTGTGTGTCAACTTGGCACAGGCTGGAGTTATCACAGAGAAAGGAGTTTCAGTTGGGGAAGTGCCTCCATGAGATCCAGCTGTGGGGCTTTTCTCAATTAGTGATCAAGTGGGGAGGGTCCCTTGTGGGTGGTGCCACCTTTGGGCTGGTGCTCTTGGGTTCTATAAGAGAGCAGGCTGAGCAAGCCAGGGGAAGCAAGCCAGTAACAAACATCTCTCATGGTCTCTGCATCAGCTCCAGCTTCCTAACCTGCTTGAGTTCCAGTCCTGACTTCCTTTGGTGATGAACAGCTGTGTGGAAGTGTAAGCAGAAGAAACCCTTTCCTCCCCAACTTGCTTCTTGGTCATGATGTTTGTGCAGGAATAGAAACCCTGACTAAGACAGGAGGGAACCGGGTGGGGGAGGGAATGGGGAGGAAAGTAGGGAGGGTTCAGGATCAGGTGTGGGGAGGGACAGGAGAGATGGCCAGATGGCCATGACAATGAATGGAAATCTGCAACTGGCAAGGGATGGCAAGGAGGGGTGTTGGGCATCGGGTGAGCTTAGCTCAACGCCCCAGGTGAGCTGTTTGCACAGGGAACATCCTGCGGAACATCCTGCAGCTTAATTTGATTCCTATTTTCCTGCCCAGTGTGGTAGGGACCTACCTCCCTGGGGCCTGGTGCTATGATTGTTTTTTCCTGTTGTTCTTCCTGGCCCCTAGTATATATTGCTGGTCCCTCAGTAAAGCTTTGGCATTCTCCTTACAGAATGACCCGTGTCTGTGTCTTCTGTCAACCCCCCAGGCCTACGCCCGATACTTGATACAGCGGCAGCATGGGCAGCATCTTGAGGACAAGACAGAGGCCTGGACTAGAGGAGGAACCCAATCAAAGGGGATAACCTTAGCTATTACTCACAGCATTGGGGATATAGAACCTGAAAAGGCTGCCCGCTGCAGCCAGGCAGGGACCCCAGTGGAGCCATAGAGACACCAACCCACCCACAAAACTTTTGACCCCAAATCTATCCTGTCTGCAAGAAATGCAGGGATTGAGGATGGAGCAAAGACTGAGGGAACGGCCAAGCAATAACCGGCACAACGTGAGACCCATCCCATGGGCAAGCACCAGTCCTTGACTATTAATGATACTGTTATGCTTGCAGACAGGAGTCCAACGTAACTCTCCTCTGAGAGGATCCACGCAGCGGCTGACTCAGACTGATACAGAGACCCACAGCCAAACAGTGGATAGAGTTTGGGGCCTCTTATGAAAGAGTTGGGGGAAGGATTCAGCACCCCAAGGATTGAGCACTCCACAGGAAGACCAACAGAGTCAACTAACCTGGACCCTTGGGGCTCTCAGAGAATGAGCCAAGCTGTACCTAGCCCTTCCCACACACATGTAGCAGACATACAACTTGACCTACATGTGGGTAACCCAACAACTGGAGTGGCGGCTGTCCCAAAAGCTGTTGCCTGTCTGTGGGATATGTTTTTCTAGCTATTCTGCCTTGTCCGGCCTCAATGAGAGAAGATGTGCCTAGCTCCGAAGAGACTTGATGTGCCAGGGTGGTAGGGATACCCAGGGAGTGCCTCCACCCTCTCAGAGAAGGAGAGAGGCAGGAGGAATTATGGGAGGGGTGACCAGGAGTAGGGGCAGCAATTGGGTTGTAAAGTGAATATTTTTTTTTAAAGTGAAGAGAAAGGTGGGTGGGGCAAACAGCCCAGTGGCATGGGAGCTGCAACAGGCCTTGAAGTAGGCAAGCATTATGAAGAAGCATGCATTGTACTAGAAGCAGCATAATGAGCCTTTTAGAGTCTTCTCTTTGAAACCCAGGCATGAGTTTATTAAGAGAGATAGCTTAAATAAAGGTTGAGAAAGATTACTACCATGGACAACATGATAGAAGAATCAGGAAAGGGACAGGCTACAGAGGAAGTCCCCAGTGGGAATATTTGACTTTTATAACTTTGAGGGATTGGCAAAAAGCCTCGTATCATGTGATTTAGCCGGGTTTAGTATGCATGGAGTCTGGTACTGAGTAAGACTAAATTTACCTAGCAGCTTCAAAGGAGAAGGGCCTAGAAGCCATAGGCCAGCAGGGCTTCTTGACTCTCTGTCCCAGGAAGAGGAAGAGAGTTGCAGGGACCACATCCCAGTTTATAGGAGATAGGGTCAACTAGAAGGTCTGTGACCCAACACATATCATCTTAAATCAGATTGGCCCCTCCTTGTCCACCCATAACACATCTCAGTTTATATTTTCCGAGTCTCAGAAAACAAATTAGATCCTTTTAGTGCCAACCAAGAGAAAAGCAAAAATACATTTTCAAGTTGTATTAGCATATTTTGATCATATTTAATTTAATGTATTTAATTATATAGCCCAATACACTTCATTGTGACCCTTTCATTTATGTATGAAATGTTCTGCTGGGCGGTGGTGGTGCACACCTGTAATCCCAGCACTCTGGGAGGCAGAGGCAGGCGAATTTCTGAGTTCGAGGCCAGCCTGATCTACAGAGTGAGTTCCAGGACAGCCAGAGCTACACAGAGAAACCCTGTCTCGAAAAAACCAAATCCAAAAAACCAAAAAAAAGAAGGAAAGAAGGAAAGAAAGAAGGAAAGAAAGAAAGAAAGAAAGAGAAAAAGAAAGAAAGAGAAAAAGAAAGAAAGAGAAAAAGAAAGAAAGAGAAAAAGAAAGAAAGAAAGGAAAGAAAGAGAAAAAGAAAGAAAGAGAAAAAGAAAGAAAGAAAGGAAAGAAAGAGAAAAAGAAAGAAAGAAAGAAAGAGAAAAAGAAAGAAAGAAAGAGAAAAAGAAAGAAAGAAAGAAAGAGAAAAAGAAAGAAAGAGAGAAAGAAAGAAAGAAAGAAAGAAAGAAAGAAAGAAAGAAAGAAAGAAAGAAAGAAAGAAAGAAAGGAAGGTAGGTTTTCTTTGGTCATATTCATCCTCCACTACTCTCCCTCTCCCCTCCCACTTCCCCTGATTCCTCTCTTCTTTCTCAGTCTCCACGCTTGTGTCTGTGGGATTGTGTGATTGTGGATGGGGCTCAATGGATTTCACTGGGGATTTGCGGGAACATGGCTGAGGGGCTCTTTTTAGAAGCCTAGACACCTTACCAATGACTACACCACTGAAAGAAATGCCTCTCCCTCCTATACCTGCCTATACTTCCTCAGGGATGGGTGGGACCTCATAAACCCCTCACCCAAAAATTTTTACTATATAAACCAACAGGCAAACAATAATATAAGCTACAAAGATAACACTGGTCTATATCCAAATCCTCAGCCAGGACTTCCGCCTGATAGCAGTGAGGTCATCAAACTCTTTTCACATTTCTCTCAGTGTAGGAAAAATATAGCATCCCAAACAGAGATCACCAGTGTTTGCCAAACCAGTCTGATGGAAATTATAGGCAAAGAAACCCCAGTGTCTGTCCAGCCAGTTTGACAGACAGGTAAAGGCACCAAAAACATTTTTTGACAGCATCTAAAATTCTGTGATAAACTAAGGTATATGGAAAAAAAATAAGTGTGTGATATTTAGTTTCTGTGCTGCCTGGCTTTATTTTGGCTTAACACAGTGTGGTGGCTTGAACACGCGTGGCTTATGGGAAGTGCTACTATTAGGATGTATGGCCTTGTTGGAGGATACATGTCACTGCAGGGGAAGGCTTTGGGATCCTGTGCTCAAGCTCTCTTGATTGGAGATTGACGTGGGAACGCCCAGCTCTCTGTAGGTGGTTGGTGTCCCAGGGCAGATGATCCTGGGTGCAATAAGCAAACCTTGAAGACAAGCCAGCGAGCAGCACTCCTCTATGACCTCTGCATCAGTTCCTGCCTCTGGGTTCCTGGCCTGCTTGAGTTCCTTCCCTGACCTCACTCAGTGATGGACTGTTACCCAGAGGTGTAAGCTGAAGCAAACCCTTTCCCCCTTGAGTTGCTTTTCACCATAGTGTTTCATCACAGCAATAGAAACCCTGAGTGAGGCAGGTTCCCATACTGATTTCACTGTGAGATGTCTAAAAGCCAGAGCAGCTCAGAGATGTACATGATCTTTACTCCTGGCTAATAACAGACTGAAAACTAGCACTGACCACTCAAGCTTTGTGCTGATAATCTTAGGACTGGCTACAAGTTAGGTTGACAACTCATCCTTTAAGCTTATATCTCCAAAACTACCTTATATCTTTGTGATATCCTCTTTACAGCAAACTGGACATATTGGGATATGGATTGTACCATGTGTGTCTTGTACATAGATGGAGGTATGTGTGCACATATATGGAGGTCAGAAGTCAACATTAGGTGTCTTCCTCAGTGTCCATCTTATTTTTTGAGACAGGGTCTCTTAGTGAACTGGGAGCTTGTACTTTTGACTAGAGTAGCCAGTAAGTCCGCAGGATCTGTCTCTGCCCTCCTACTCCAGTTCTGGGGTCACAGACACATGTTCCCATGGGTACTGGGGAGATACAACCATGGGTCTTCATGCCCGTGCAAGCGCTTTACCCATTGAGCTGATTCCTCTGCCCCTACATCTCACTTATAATAGGATCAAAGCAACGGACACTTAAAACACATTTAATGCCGGGCGGTGGTGGTGCACGCCTGTAATCCCAGCACTCTGTGAGGCAGAGGCAGGCGGATTTCTGAGTTCATGGCCAACCTGGTCTACAGAGTGAGTTCCAGGACAGCCAGGGCTATACAGAGAAACCCTGTCTTGGAAAAAACGAATCCAAAAAACACACATACAAAAAAAAACCAAAAAACACATTTGACAAATGCACACTAAGTGTGCACTGCTGAAAGAAATCAATACAAAACTAAATGAAACGATAGCATGGATTTGTAGGTTGGCCCACTTGATGTCATCAAGATCTCTGACTTATCTACAACGTCAAAGCAATCCCCATCACAATCCCAGCCAGCGTCTTTGGTGAAATTAGAACACCATTTCAAAAATTAATAAGGAAATGCAAAGCACCAAAGTCAAGAACAGGTCAGATAGTGGTGATGCACGCCTGCCTTTAATTCCAGCACTTGGGCAGTACAGAGTCTCTGAGTTCAAGGCCGGCCTGGTTTACAAGGAGAATTCTAGGACATCCAGGGCTACACAGAGAAATCCTGCCTTGGTGGAGGGGAAAGGGAGTTAGAAGATGTACAGATGCTAATTTTAAAATGAAAACAAAGCTCTCCGATTCGGTGACAGAGTATGTGCTTAGAGTTCCATCTTGGGGACCTAAACTAAGACAAACAAAGCCGCTTACTACAGAGTTACAATAAGAGAAGTAGCAGGATGCTTGCCTAAGGATGAACGTGTGGGCATCGAACTGAGAAAATCTACAAATAAACTCACACATCAGTGCTTGGTTAAGTTTTAGCCAGACTACCAGTATAAGGAAGACATAGGTGGCAATTTCATGCCTTCCTCGGTGAGACTAAAGCCTCAGGTCGGCCGTGTGTGCACATAGTCTGCCATGTCTTTTTTTTTTTTTTTTTAAGATTTATTTACTTATTTATTTATTTATTTATTTATTTATTTATTTATTTATTTATTTATTGTATATGAGCACACTGTAGCTGCACAGATGGTTGTGAGCCTTCATGTGGTTGCTAGGAATTAAAGACCTCTGCTCGCTCCTGCCAGCCTGTTCACTCAGTCCCTGCTTGCTCTGGCCCAAAGATTTATTTTATTATTATATGTAAGTACACTGTAGTTGTCTTCAGACACACCAGAAGAAGGTGTCAGATCCCATTAAAGATGGTTGTGAGCCACCATGTGATTGCTGGGATTTGAACTCAGGACTTTCGGGAGAGGAGTCAGTGCTCTAACCTGCTGAGCCATCTCTCCTGCCCATCAGCCATGTCTTGTTGTAGGATATTTGACCACATTGAGAACCTCAAGATTGTGAACTGGCTTGTGGTGTGGCTTGGCCCTAACATACACTTTTAACCCAACAGCCAAATAAAGCCAACCTAGGTCAAGAGGCAGAGCAAGCAACCAGCTGACAGGGAGTGAACAGAACTAAACGGAAAGGAGGGACCCTGAGTTAGAGGGTAATTACGACAACACGGAGAAGACAACATGGGACATCAGTGGACTGACAAGGTCAGCTAGGTGCTTGCTCTGCCTCTCTGAGGTAGCAGGCTTTCACCAGAGCGTCTGCCTCCTAAGTCTTCAATGGTGAAATCAAACACCTGGGATTTTTGTTTTTTAAAACAATAATTTCTACATGACCAAGGTCTAGAGAAGTCCTGGATAAGGTTCAGGTAAGTTGTCCTAGTTAGCAAGCCTTGGTATGTGGCGTCATGTGTTGTCCCTTGGAGAAGCTGGAGTGAGGACAACAGGGAGTCATAGAAGCTGGCCTGAAGCCTCCTGCACTGAGGCCCACATTCTTCTGCTGCTGCCTATCTGGAGCTGCATCTCCTTCGTGATAAGACACAGCCTTGAGGTCAGCAGTTGGAGGCTGCTCTGTGAGGTCTGCTTAGATTCTGTAACTAGGAGATGGGAAGCACCACTGGGGGACTCTCAGACACTACAGTAACGACTGGGATGGGCTAGGATGTAGATTTCTGGAACGGTGGACATATCCTGGGGGACACTTTTGGTGTGTGTGTGTGTGTGTGTGTGTGTGTGTGTGTGTATGTGTGCACTTGGAGGAAAGAATAGGACATCAAGTATATATAATTTTATACACATATACACACACACACACATATATTGGCTTTTCGAGACAGGGTTTCTCTGTGTAGCCCTAGCTGTCCTGGAACTCACTCTGTAGACCAGGCTGGCCTTGAACTCAGAAATCCGCCTGCCTCTGCCTCCCAGAGTGCTGGAATTAAAGACGTGCGACACCACTGCCAACTCCACTTATATTCTTCTCTCTGTTTTTCACAAAGCTTTGAGACAGAGTCTCAGTATGCAGCCTGGCGGCTGTCCTGAAACTCTCTACACAGACCAAGTCCCCGCCTTGAATTATAGAAATCCACTTGCCTGGCCCCCACCCCAGCACCCCAGTGGAGGGATTAAAGGTGTGTACCACCACACCTAAATCCACATATTTCTTGAAAAGGGCTTGCTCACTGAGCTCCATTTTCTTCTGGCTGTACTAGCTGGCCAACAAGCCCCAGCCATACCTCCCCTGCTCCCCATGCTGACATCACAGGTTGGAATGGCCCCATCTGGAGCTTGAGTGCTGGGGATTCAAACTTAGGTCCTTCTGCTTGCACAGTACACCCCAAACCTTTCCCCACCAAACGAAGAAATCATTAAGGTCCCAAAACAAAGATGGTTTGGCACTGAGTACTGCAGATAGATTTGTGTTCCTAAGAAAAACACATCAAAGTCCCAACGCCCAGGATCTGGGGATGTGACCTTATTTAGGAATGGGTCTTTGTATCAGTTGAGTTGAAGTCATCCTGGACTCCTGCATGCTGTCATCCAATGACTCACATAGTTTAATTTGGACCCAGACAACATGATGCAGTCAAGTCTCAGACTGGCATTATGCTGACTGAAGCCAGGGTGAAACACTGAAGTTCTTGCCCTAAAGTCTTCAGCAAGGGCGGGGCCCTGGTAACACCTTCATCTCCAACGTGTATCTAGCACTGTGAGAGAACAGAGCCTGTGGATTTAAGACATCCAATTTGTCACTGTTGGGACTGTCCTGGGAAAATAGCACAGAGGTTCCTGCTTACAAAAGAGGAGGGGAAAGTCAGGTTTAGTCATGATTACCTCAGAGGGTGTAGGCTTGCTTGTGGTTGTGTTTTGGGGTTGACTTTTGTATGTGTATTATTTCCTTAAAGAATGCATCTTAAACTCAGTGCAGTAGCCTACGCCTGCAGTTCACTGCACAGTGACGTAGTCCCAGGAGAATTAGAAGGTCAAGATCAGCCTCAGCTAGCTAGTGAGCTTGAGGGCTGGGGTATATGAGATGCATTCTCAAGTAAATAAATAATTAAACAACAAAAGCTACCCCCATGTCTCTGTCTGTCTGTCCATCTGTCTGTCTCTGTCTCTCTCTGTCTCTGTCTCTCTATCTCTGTCTGCCTGTCTTTCTCTCTCTCTTCTTTTCTCTCTTTCTCTGAGACAGGGTCTATAGGTCTATAGTTGTCCTCAAACTTACTATATAGTGGAGGATGCTGAACTTTTGCTCTCCTGCCTCTACCTCTTGAGGGGCTGGGATTCCAGCTCTAGCCCAGCTGCTGGACTTCTCACAGTGTTAGGGATGGGTCTTAGAGCTTCATGCGTGCTAGGCAAGCACTGTGTCAACTGAGCTTCATCTCCATCCCTTCTTGTTATTGTTGTTTGATTTTTAAGACAGTATCTTCTTCTAACAGAACTCACTGTATAGCCCAAGCTAGACTCAGACTCTATATGACCTGCCTACCTTGTCATCTCAAGTACTGGAGTCACAGGCAGGGACCACTGCATTCAGCTTCCTTATTAGTTATCTATTATTGTTTGATGCTTCTCAAATTACAGTTGTCAGATATTCTCATTCAATACTGGGCTGGAGAGATGACTCAGTAGTTAAGAGCATGGCCTGCTCTTCCAGAGGTCCTGAGTTCAATTCCCAGCAACCACATAGTGGGATCTGATGTCCTCTTCTGGCCTGCAGTTGTACATGCAGATAGAGCACTCATACATTAAAAAATAAATAAAATTTAAAAGCCATGCAGATAGGGCACTCATAGATTAAAAAAAATAAACAAAAAATTTTAAAAACCTAAAAAAAAAGGAAATATTCAACATAAAAATTAGAATTTTGGAGAACTTTTTAGTATAAGCATCTTATTAGTCAGGGTTCTCTAGATTAATATAACTTATGGAATGTCTCTATATATTAAGGAACTTTATTAAAAATGACTTAAAAGTCTGCAGTCCAAATAACCCAACAATGGGCAGCTGTGAATGGGAGGTCCAAGAATCTAGTATTTCAGCTGGTATTCTGTGTAAACTGGAATCCTGAAGAGGTGGGTTCCAACAGATGTGCTGGCGAGTAACTGCAAACAAACAAGAGTGTCTCTTCCTCCTTTCCTCGTCCATATGTAGGGCTCCAGCAGAAGGTACGGCCCGGATTAAAGGCATGTACTACTATGCCTGGGCTTGGAACTTGCTCTGTCCCAGGCTGGCCGTGAACTCAGAGATCCGCTCAAAGATCTAGGTCAGAGGTGTGCCCTCCGTTTCTGGATCGTAGTCATTCCAGATGCAGTCAACTTGACCACCTGGACTAGCCACCACAGCGCCTTAGGTGATATTGGAGATGTTCACTAAGGAGTATGTGCAGGAAGGGGTCAGAGGACCACCTGTGAGAGATGGTGCTTCCCTTACACCTCTGATGGCATTCAGTTCCTCAGGCTCCAGGCTTGGCAGCGAAGGCCTTTATCCCCTAAGTCATCCGGCTAGCCCCGTCCACGTCCCTTTTGAAGTCAGAAATGATGGGATCCTAGGGGTGCCTTGACTGGGATCCGAGGAACAGATTAAAATCCTCACGCTTGCACTCTATCACGTGCCTCCTCTTCCTAGGAGTTAATATACATCTACAATTCAAAACTGACAGGCACTGTATATATCTGCTCTGGCATGCCCTTCTGCTGATTGGTACCGTAGTCTTTCCTGTCCCTTCCTATAGGTCTCTACCAAGTTCACAAAAGCCTTTCCCAACCATCCTATTTTCCCCATAATTCATGGTTTCCCTGTTGAACTCAAAACACAATTCCTCATTTATTTTTGACATCTAACTCCAGTATAGGATGTAATCTCACAAAGCCAGAGATTTGACTCTGGTGTTGATCACTAACGTGAAAATGTCTACCACAGTACTGGCACGTCTCAGGTGCTCTATAAAAACAAGTGGAATGAGCGGGTGCATCAGTGAGGACTTGAGGTTGTGCTGCTTTATTCAGAGCCTTAGAAAGGGTTCAATTCTAGCTGATCCTGGTAGGCAGACAGGACAAGCAAGCCTCTGTGGAGCCTGAACAACCAGTCTTTCCCATTTGTTCATATAACACACTCCGTTCTGGCCACGACTGGTTTGCCAACTAGGTTGTTAGGTAAACAGTTCACCAAGGTTCCCAGAATCAGGGCTTCACAGTCATTCACATACAATAGAGAACTGGGGGTGTGACTCAGATGACAGAGTGCTTGCCTCGTATTCATAAAGATCTGGGTTCCATCCCCAGTATCACACCTACTAGGCATGGAGATCAGTGAGACAGAGGGTTCAGTCAGTAAATGTGCTTGCCACTAGGACTGATAGCTTGAGTTCCATTTCTGGAACACACATGATGAAAGGATAGACTTCCAGCAGGCCACAGACCTCTGGCCTCTGTGCAAATCAGTTAATAATGCCGGATAAAACATTCCAGCTAACTTCTCAGTTTTCACAACCCACTAATCCCTGAGCTTGAAAAGCTACCAATCCCTGAGTTTACAACCTTAGAACTTGAAATCTCACCAGTCTCTTACCGTGGAAAACTCCTTCTCCAAGAAACCATATATCAGCCTGGCCCCTGCTCACTTCTTTGCTGCTTCTCTCTGGAGCAGAGGCAGCCACCCTGTTGGTGTCTTTCCCAATAAATCTCTTGTGTGATGTTTGTTGTGCGGTGTGACTTTATGGTATACCTTGACTCCTGACTGCTGGAATACCCTTCCTTCAGAGCTGCAACACTTCCACTGGGGAAACCTTCCTCTCAAAGCTGTTAACTAACACTTACAGGCCTAGTCTATTACACAGTGAGTTTCGGGACAGCCAGGGCTATACAGAAAAACTATTCCAAACCCAAACCCAACCAAAAAAAAGCAGAGCTAGAGTCAATGGCTCAACTGTTATGAAGTTGCATTATTCTTTCAGAGGATCTGAGTTCAATTCTAAGGACTCTTTTCAGGTGGCTCATAACTGCCTGTTCTAGGGAACCTAACATTTCTAGCCTCCTTGGCAACCCACACCCACTTGTGAATACCTACATATAGATGCACATGCACATTACCTTGAATAAAAATAAAATAAAGCCAGGCGGTGGTGGCACACGCCTGTAATCCCAGCACTTGGGAGGCAGAGGCAGGTGGATTTCTGAGTTTGAGGCCAGCCTGGTCTACAGAGTGAGTTCCAGGACAACCAGGGCTATACAGAGAAACCCTGTCTCGAAAAAAAAAACAAATCCAAAAAAAAAAAAAAAAAAGAAAGAAAAAGAAAGAAAAGAGAAAGAAAAAGAAAGAAAATAAAAAATAAAATAAAAATAATAAAAATAATAAATCAGAGCCTGAAGAAATGGCACAGCAGGTAAGAATACTTGTTATTCATGCAGATTTGTTCCCAGCACCCTCATTAGGCGGAGTCATCTCCTATGACTCTAGGTCAGGAGATCTAATCTTTTCTTCAGATCTCTGAGGACACTACATTCAAATTTATAAACCCACACTCACATACACACAGAAACTTGTAATTTTTTTTAAAGGAGGGATGAAGATATGGCTCATTGGTTAAGAGCATGTACTGCTCTTCCAGAGGACCTGGATTTGGCTACCAGCACCCACGTGGCGTCTCACAACTGTTTGTAACTCCAGTTCTAGGGGAACCGGTGTCTACTTCTGGCCCCTGGGAGCACCAGGTGTGTACATAATACCAGGTGTGTACATAATACACATATATACACAAGAACAGAATCAGTCAGACACACAAAATAAAAAAAAATAAATCTTTAGAGAAAGATAAGGACGGAGGGATGGCGGGATACAGAGGAGGGGAAAGGAATGCCGAGGAGGGGGAGAAGAGGGCAGCTGATGGGCACAGTGTGACCTGAGATATGCCTGGGGTTCAAAACTTCAGCTCCCTCCTTGTTGTGTGACAAAACTTTTCCTGGGGAGATGCAACACACACTAGTGGACTCACCCAAATAGGGAGCCCATGACAGACCCAAGTACAGCCACCACCGAGGTCTAACTTGTTGAAGCAATGAGTTTTATTGAAGTTACTTAGAGGAGTCGGCGTGAGGGGTTATTACACAAGAAGAAATGACTCAAAGACAGCTGCATCACCACAGCCCACCCTTCTGGTGACAGTTCACAAAGCTAGGAAACCTGGAGCGCACTGTACCCCTGCAGGCAGCTCTGCGGAAGGAGAGTGGGTGTCCTTTCCCAGTAGCTCTAGTCTAAAGCTCTTCCAGGCAGATTTTTGTTTTGTTTTGTTCTGTTTGTTTTTGATTGTTGTTTTTTGATTGTTGTTTTCTCCTCTGAGAGTCTTCTTTGCAGCTCAGCTTCACTTTGTCAGAGAAGAACTCACAGCTTTTGTTGTATTCTGGCCTGGAGAGGCCTAGTGAATCTGGTCAGTTTCAGGGATTTCCTCAAAGTTGTTATCTTCCTGCTTAAGGAACTTCTGTGAGGGAAGTAATGTTTCAATATCAAAGGAAATTGTTAATACATTATTCTTACTCACAAGAGTGTAGAATGCCCTGACTCCTCAGGACCTGCTGCCTGGACCTCAATCTGTTTTAATCCTCCATCTCCTCCTCTTCCTAGCTAGGACCTCACATCAATGTGGTGTGTCTTTAGGAAAGCATGCTAATCCTGGTGGGGTGGGGTGGAGTCAGAGCAGGATCTTCAAGAGCATCTTTCCTTCCAGGTAGGCTCTGGGGCTGGAACTCAGGCTGTCAGCCTTGCACCAACTTCTCTCCCTGATGATCCACCATTTCAGCTCTCACAGTCAGTGCGGCGTATGGATTGATGTTGCCGTAGGGGCTACGGTAGAGGGAGAAGCTCACCAAGATGCTAACCCCTCATTTTCTGAAGGAGCAGAGGGGTTTACCCTTCTTGGAAAAGACTGACATAAGGTTAGCTCAGTTGGTAGAGCAAGAGACTCTTAATCTCAGGGTTGTGAGTTTGAACACCACATTTGGCACCATTTATTGACTGATGGCAGTTGTAGGTGCCACTGTAGAGAGAGAAGCTCACCAAGATGCCAAGCTCTCATTTTCCAAAGAAGCAGAGAAGTTCGACCTTCTTGAAAAAGACTGATACCCAGCTAGCTCGCTGCAGTTACTTTATTCAAATATTATACAAGGTAATTGGAGCTGGGGAAGGTTCCAGCTACCAAACTTATCTTGCCCTTGCTGCCCATGAGGCCAAACAACCCTCTCAAATATCAGTTCCTTTTGACCATGCCTAGCCATAATCAAAACTAAGAACTTCATGTTTGCCAGGAGTGTCTTAGGACCGAGGCTGGTGCAGCTCCAAGCTCTCACATAGCACCAGGTACAGATTGTCTAGAGAGGCATTTCTTCAAGGAACAAACAGTTTCAAAACAGTTTCTCAGCCTCTACAAGTTCCCAAACATAGCAAAGGTTTTGTTGAAACATTTTACTTAAAGCCAAACAAAAAAGCTTCACTTAAGGCCAGACATAATGGCTTTACTATACAAACCACTAAACTTTCTTTCTTTCTTTCTTTCCTTCCTTCTTTCTTTCTTTCTTTCTTTCTTTCTTTCTTTCTTTCTTTTTTTTCTTTCTTTCTTTCTTTCCTTCCTTCTTTCCCTCCCTCCTTTTACCCCCAATGCTAGAGATGAAACGATAGTCAAGGGCTCTGTCATCCTGGACCCCGATTATATTTCCTTTCCTTTCATTTTATTTTATTTTCTCAATTTATTACTTACGTGTGTGTGTGTGTGTGTGTGTGTGTGTGTTTAAGACAGAGTTTTAATATACCACTCAGACTGGCTTGGAACTTAGTGAATCCTCCCAACTCAGTTTCCTCAGTCTTGGAATGACAGATGTGTGTCAGCTACCTGGCCCTCCTTCCATTTCTAAGCAAGATCTCCAAACCAAACCAACAACAATATTGACTAGCAAAGTATAACTGGCTTGTTTTTGTTTTTCCAGTTATTAACATAATCTGCTATAAGAGACAATTTGAATACTACACAAAAATAGAAGGAGTAAAGCTTTCTCTGCCCCACCATGCAAGGATGGCTGGAATTAATGTGTAGTTTGGTCCTGTGGGGGCTAGAGTTATGCTGATGGCTAACTTGATGCTTGAGAGTTAAGAGTTCTGTGCTTGCCAGGCAGTAGTGGTGCAAGCCTTTAATCCCAGCACTTGGAGGCAGAGGCAGGCAAATTTCTGAGTTTGAGGCCAGCCTGGTCTACAGAGTGAGTTCCAGGACAGCTAGGGCTACACAGAGAAAATTTCTGTGCCTAACAGAACTATAACACAAATTGGACTTCCAAGTGTTAAGGGATATTAAGGGTTGATTTTTAAAAAGATTCTATTTATTTTATGTATATGAATATACTGTAGCTGTCTTCAGACACACCAGAAGAGGGCATCGGATCCCATTCCAGTGCCACCATATTGTTGCCGGGAATTGAACTCAGTATCTCTTAAAGAGCAGTTAGTGCTCTAACCGCTGAGCAATCTCCTCAACCCAAGGGTTGATTTTTTTTTTTTTTAAATCCCTCCCTCCATTGCCCGATCTTATACAATTTTAATGAAACTGTTATTTATGCAAGGTCATGAGGTCAACCACTGTTTCTGCCTCTATAAACAAAAGCTGGCTTTGTAGGAGGTGACCTACTGCTCGTAGGAGAAGAGAATATGATTTTGTGTTCTTTACCTTCGTAAGTCCCTGACTGAGGTGGCTGGGCCTTACATTTGGGAATCCCAAGTCCTAGGTGTAGACCTGGCCTCATGAATAAAAGCCTCTTCTTTGCTGAAATTTACTTATGGTCAGAGTAGTCAATCTCTGAGCAATCTCTGACCTATGACAGGTCCCTTCCTCCTCGGAAATGCCAGGTTTTTGTCTTTGTGCAGCCCCCATTAAGCACAGGAATGAATACGAGTTAAACAGTTTACACTTATTTCAGTAACAGTTATTTAACCACATATTATAACAAACTTTTCGCAAATTATTATTCTTCTATAATTAGGTTTTAGACTGTTACTAAGAGTAAGATTCTATCTATAAATAAATAAATAAATAAATAAATAAATAAATAAACGTAGGTCTGATATACTATTTATCCACTGGTAAAATGAGCCAATCTAAACCAGATTAGATTATATTAAATATTGTTTTAATGGGAAGCTGCTCTCAATCAGGTGAGTTCACTGTCTGTAAGGAAGGATCCAGGAAGTCGCCATGGGAAGAGAAAGGAGATGGGGAAGAGAGAGAAAAAAAAGTGCACACGCAGAGAGAGAAGAGAGAAGGAGAGAGATGGAGGAGCAAAATGTCTGGATTATATAGGGAAGAGCTTCTGGGGGAAGGGAGGGCACATAGGTGACCTCTATATTAATCTGTTGGATCCATCTCTACTGACAATCCATTACTGGGGTTTGGAGGCTGGAAACTTGCTGGGGATGTCTGGAAACTGTTGCGGAGGAAATCTGGAAACTATTACTGATCCTTTGTCCTTCCCTCAGGCCAGGTGGCAGGGCAGCTTCTAAGGCCTGGACTTCCCTGGAATTGCCCAGTTCTTGGAAAAAGATTTAGGCCTAGTCTCCTTAACTGCTGATTTGAAGCCTATCATGGATTTAGCCATGGATTTAGCCTAGCCTTCACAGGCCTGCAAGCTCACTTGGTTGTCTCTCTATATAATGGAAGAGCCCAGCATGCTGGACCTCTGCAGAATAAAACACTCTTACATATATTATTTGATAGCATTTATATACTATTTGAATCCAGAGTATCATTCTTGGGTGAATCATGGACCCTTACATCATCTGGGCGTTGTCTGGGATTCACTGGAGACCCTCTGATCAAAGTAGTGAAGTGTTTTCCAGTTGGTAAGTCTGGGTACCTTCTTGTCTTTTGTCTTGTCCATATCTGTGTTTCTGTTTCAGATTTAATTCTGTTTTGGATTTAATCTGGAGGCTTGAAGGGACAAAGTGGATGAGTATTTTGCCACTTGGCCAGGAGCAACAGATGACACTCCTGGTCCCCTACCAGAAGCTGGAGGATTTTCTAGATGACAACTAGCATTGTTCTCAACTGTCTGTGTGTCTATGGACTTCTCATGCACAGTCGTCCTGAGACAGCCTTTTGGGTTGTTTGTGTTTTCCTGTAAATGTCCGCCTGTATCTGTTTGTGTATATCTTTGTGCCTTTTGTCCTCTCATACAAATTCTTCATTGATTACTAGGATGGGACAGGCACAAAGCACCCCACTGGGCTTGGTCCTGAATCATTTTAAGGACTTTCACAGAGTCACGCAAGTCCACCAACTCGAAGGCAAGTGTACTGGCTAGTTTTGTGTGTCAAGTTGACACAGGCTGGAGTTATCACAGAGAAAGGAGCTTCAGTTGGGGAAGTGCCTCCATGAGATCCAGCTGTGGGGCATTTTCTCAATTAGTGATCAAGTGGGGAGGGCCCCTTGTGGGTGGTACCACCTTTGGGCTGGTGTTCTTGGGTTTTATAAGAGAGCAGGCTGAGCAAGCCAGGGGAAGCAAGCCAGTAAGTAACATCCCTCCATGGCCCCTGCATCAGCTCCTGCTTCCTGACCTGCTTGAGTTCCAGTCCTGACTTCCTTTTGTGATGAACAGCAATGCAGAAGTGTAAGCTGAATAAACCCTTTCCTCCCCAACTTGCTTCTTGGTCATGATGTTTGTGCAGGAATAGAAACCCTGACTAAGACAGCAAGTATGGGAATTTCTGGGATCTGGCAGTTTCTGTAGACGTTGGGTGCCAGAGTTCACTGAGATAGCCAAACCATTATATGAGGCCATCAGGAGCCAAGATAACAAACTAGCAATGGCTCCTGAGATGGACATGGCTTTTAAGACTCTAGGAAGAGTTCTGGCCTTGGCCCTTCCAGACCTTCACAAACCTTTCCACCTGTATGTGGATCAGAGAAAGGGGATAGCAAACATGGTGCTGACCCAAACTTTTGGGCCATGGGGGTAGGGGAACCTGTGGCTTATATATCTAAGAAGCTGGACCTAGTAGCCTAAGGATGGCCATCCTGCCTCCGGATCATAGCTGCCACTGCCCTCCTAGTCAAGGATGCTGACAAAATAACCATGGGGCAGGAACTTGTCACCACCCCTTCCCCATTCTATTGAGGGACCTTCAAGTATCCACCCAGCCGGTGGCTATCCAGTGCTAGGCTGGTGTACTTTCAGGCTCTGCTTTTGAATCCCCCAGCACACAGATGTGCAGCATGTTTGCTCTATAACTCTGGGGCCCATCCAGAACATCAGGCCGGACTTGACTGACATATGCTGGCCAAATGCGGTATGTATCTACTTCACAGATGGGAGCAGCTTCATCCAGAATGGAGTCAGGTGTGCAGGGGTGGCAGTAATGGACTTGGACTCTGTTATTTGGGCAACTGCTTTGCCACCAGGAACTTCCGCCCAGAAAGCTGAACTAAAGATTCTAACCCAGGCTTTAAATCTGTTAAAAGGAGCCATGGCTAACATTTAAACTAGCAGCAGATGGCTTATTGACTGCCAAAGGAAAAACCATCACAAACAAGGAAGGGCTATTTCCTTTATTGGAGGCATTAGGGCTTCCTCTCAACGTGGCCATAATTCATTGCCCTGAGCATCAGAAAGGAACATCAGAACTAGGCCGAGGGAACAGACTAGCTGATAATGCTGAAAGGGAGGCTGCCCAGGCTTCCACTGCCGACATCCTGGTAGCTTTGCTCCCCACTGCATGCCCCCAGCCATCGCTGAATATACTGCTGAAGACAAACGAGAGCAGACAAAATGCCAAGGAGTTTACAGAAGAGGCGGATGGGTGCTGACCTCTGATGGCTGCACCATCCTTCCTAAGGAGGTTGCTAAGCAACTCACCCATCAGATTCACCAAGCTTCAAGCCTGGGCCACTGGAAAGTGAAGGAATTGTTGTGAGGGGCAAGGAACAGAGTATTTGACTTAGGACACTTGGTTGATCAGGTAATCTCAGGCTGTGCCACCTGCCAGACTGAACTCCACAGGAAGTTCAGCTGCTCCAGGAACCAGAATCTGGGGTCAACATCCAGGGGCTAACTGGGAATTAGATAATACAGAAATAAAACCAGGAACATGCCGGGCACTGACAGCGCATGCCTTTAATCCAGCACTTGGGAGGCAGAGGCAGGCAGATTTCTGAGTTCCAGGCCAGCCTGGTCTACAGAGTGAGTTCCAGGACAACCAGGGCTACACAGAGAAACCCTGTCTCAGAAAACCAAAATCAAAACCAAACCAAACCAAACCAAACAAAACAAAAAACCAGGAGCATATGGATGTAAGTGTTTGCTAGTTTTTATAGGTACCTTTTCAGGATGGGTAGAAGTCTACCCTACAAAAGAGACTACCAATGTAGTGGCAAGGAAGTTTCTGGAAGACATCACACCCACACATGGATCACCTTCCCTGCTTGGTTCTGACAGTAGACCAGCGTTTACCTCTCAGGGAAGTCAATCTCTAGCACAGGTTCTGGGGACCAGTTGGAAATTACATTGTGCACACAGACCCCAGAGTTTGGGGCAAATAAAGAGGATAAATCAGAACCTGAAGGAAGCCTTGACCAAATTAACCCCTGAAACTTGTGGTAACTGGGCGTCTCTCCTACTTTATGCCTTATTTAGGGCTAGGAACACCTCCTATGCTTTAGCCTCACCCCCGTTTGAGATCCTATATGGGAGGCCCCCCTCCCATGCTGCCTAACCTCAGTCTGATATCTTAGCTGAGTAGGACCAACATAAGTTTTCTCCATAGGGTCCAGAAGCAACTCTGGCCTGCCATTCTCCAGGTTTATGAGCCTGTTCCTCCCCCCAACCCCCATTGCTTGAACCAGACGACAAGTCTGGATTAAGAGACATAACTCTAAGACTTTGGAACCTCTCTGGAAAGGACCTCATGCCATGATCCTGACCATGCCTAAGGCTGTTAAGGTGGACAGGATCAGGACGTGGAGACACCACTCCCACCTTAAGCCTGCTAGGAGAGAGACAGTCCAGCAGGTAAGGTCCTAGCAGAGGGGACTTCCAGATGAACCGACACAAGAAGGATGGAAGGTCACCACACCCTGTCTATTTGATGAAACAGCAACTCCAGCACTCCTGGTCCTGCCAGCTGTGGCTTCCCCCCCCCCCCCCCCCCCCCCCCCCCGCCACCCCCAGACAGGGTTTCTCTGTGTAGCTCTGGCTGTCCTGGAACTCACTCTGTAGACCAGGCTGGCCTCGAACTGAGAAATCCGCCTGTCTCTGCCTCCCAAGTGCTGGGTTTAAAGGTGTGCGCCACCACTGCCCAGCTGGCTTGCTGCTTAAACTTTGCCGCACCAGCCACTGGCCCCCTTACTATCTGGGTACCCCGGGGGAGATGCAATAACCTTATCATCACGTTCACAGTGGCTCTCAAGAAGGCTGACTGCACTGCCGGTTCTTAACTCCTCTCACTCTGCCCTCAACACAGAACTGTTGATTACCAGACAGGGACTCTGCATTGGAAATCAGGTATCCTCAGCCTATTCCCACCTCTGTGACTGCACTGAAACCCTTACTGTTGCAGGACACATGGTACTCCCAAAGACTGCTTGCACCTTGGGACTTACTCTACACATTTATGGCCTGGTTGTAAATATGACTGGAGATTTTTATGTCTTCAACCAGCTAGCGCCTCCAATCAGGTTAAAAGGGAGGACATTTCCACTGTGGTTCTCTCCTTGACATAGGGCTGGCTGGAGATGCTACTGTAGGGGCCTCAGAAATATCTCAAGGATTGAGATGGTCCATTACTGACAGCAGGGAACGAGACAGCAAGGCTGACTCCATGACAGGCTTCAAATTGGAAGTTGAGGAGACTAGGCCTAAATCTTTCTTTCCAAGAACTGGGCAATTCCAGGCAAGTCCAGGCCTTAGAAGCTGTGCAGCTACCTGGCCTGAGGCAAGGACAATGGGTCAGCAGCAGTTTCCAAACTTCCCCAGCAACAGTTTCCAGCCCCTACAACTTGGTAATCTCTCCTAGAGATGGAGGAAGATAAAGATAACCTATCCTGGAATTCTCTAAAGTGTTTTAAATCAGGCCTGTGAGCTCATTTGGGTGTCTCTCTATTCTGGTAATGGGAGACCCCAGCATGCTGACTTCTGCAGAATAAAATACCCTATGCTATGACTAGCAGGTAGAGGCACTACTTACTGCCTTGCACAGCAGACTGCGTTCACTCCCTAGAGCCCACGTGGTGTGGAAGGGGGGAGCAAACCTGCAAATTGTAGTCCTCAGACTTCCACACATAGGCTGGGGGTATTCACCTACACTACACTCGCCCCAGCCCTACCCACAATCAAACGGAAAAAGTAATAAAACATTTCAATTAAATAGACAGATGTGTAGATGGATGATAGATGTTAGGTAAATAGACAGACGAATAGACAGATGGACAAATCACTTTCCCCCAACTGATAATTCCCCACTGAGTTCCAAAAGGTATCTGGAAGCCCTGGTGGGAAATGGCCCCAGCAGAGTCACTGCATTCCTCCAGGTCTCACACACTTGGAAGAACCCTCCAGGTGATTTGGGGGCAGGAACTCAGACACTGCTTTACTATCTTCCCTTCAGCACACAGGAGACAATGGTGGCTTTGACTTGTAAATGACTTCGTGAGGAACGCGGTTGGTGAGAGCAGAGCACAGTCAATCCTGAGGGTGTGAGAGGGTGGGGACAGAAGGCGAGCAAACCAGGAGAAGACAAAGGCACCACAGGCAAGGCCTCACAGCTTCAAAGGCTTCCGGTGGGCCCAGGGCTTCACCAGGCTCCACCCCTCCCTGAGGCAGTTGATGGTTACGAGAGGGAAAGACATTTTCCTTAGTGCTGTAGCTACTGGTAAGATGCTTCCATGCTTCTGGGAGTACCTGGAGTTCCTGGCTTGCTATCCCCTCCCCAACTCGGTCTGGTACATTCCATTGTTCTTCTCTCTCTCTCTCTCTCTCTCTCTCTCTCTCTCTCTCTCTCTCTCTCACCAAAGACTGGTGAGCTGCCTGGGAACCCATTCCCAAATAAACTGGACCTTTTTTTAAAAAAAAAAATATTTATTTATTTATTTATTTATTTATTTATTTATTTATTTATAATTCTGCTCCAATTGGCTTATTTCTTCAGTGGGGGAAAAAACTATCAAGTAACCCTCATGAAAGGCATTGCTACACACACACACACACACACACACACACACACACACACGAAAATACCTGGGGAGAGGAAAGGAATATGAAGGATCTTAAAAAGAGAGGATTGGGGATTAAGGGAGTGTGGCACAGCGGCGTGGGGGAAGGGGGTGCCCAGGCAGGCCCTTGTCCGGGCACCTCTTCCCCCTGAGGGACCACACACACAGGCATGGTATAGAATAGAGTTTATTCAGGGTAGGGGATGGGAGTTAGTGGTAGAGAAGGGCAGAAAGAGAGAGAGATAGAGAGAAAGAGAGAAGAGAAGAGAAGAGAAGAGAAGTGGAGATCGGCCATGACATGTGGAGGGGGAGTAAGGAGAGCTCAAGGGGCAGAGAGGTGAGAGTATGTGGGAGAGCAGAGAGAGCAAAGAGGGAGAGGAGGGGCAAGTAGCCCCTCTTATAGTGGGCCAGATCTCTGGGGCGGGGCATAGCTGGCTATTGCCAGGTAGGTGTGGGGTGAAGCTTAGACAGAATACCAACAGGATATATGAAGACTAATAGATTATTCCTCTAAATGTGCTTCTATGGGGCAACACTAGAGAGTAGCAGGGTAGGGAGCTTGGTCAGAGTCTCAGAGTGGGGTCCCTATGTGGGCACCTGAGCTATGAGAAGGGGCCATTGAGGTACAGGTGGAGCTGGGGAAGGTGAGAGGCTCTGAGGAAGGAGGCACCTGCATTGTCACCAAGAAGAGCCAGGAAGCCTTCAAAGGCAGCAGACCCCTTGGTACCACATGCCACCTGATGCTCAGGCAGACAACTGTCAGCAGCAGCCAGGCTCCTATGCGGGGACAGAAGTAAGGGACAAAAGCCCCTTGCAGGGCAGGGTTCAGGGTAGAGAGCCCATGGACAGTGAAGGTGCTGCGACCCAAAAGGTGAGCAGCCATGGCAGGAAAAAGAGAGGAAGGACCACTGGGGGCCACGGGTGCTAAAGCCAAGAATGGAAGTGCCTGGGCCTGACTCTAATAAAGCTTCATTGTATCTTCTGTGTGTGTGCATGGTGAAATTCTGCACATTAATTTCCTATCTAAGTAGCTGTCCTAGCTCAGGTTTCTGCTACTGTGGTAAACACTGCTATCAGAAGTAACTCTGGGGGAAAAAAGGGTTTATTTCAACTTACAGTTCCCTAGGACAGTCCATCATCAAACAGAGTCGGGGCAGGAACCTGGAGGTAGGAGCTGAAGCAGAGGTCATGGGGGAATGGTCCTTACTGGCTTGCTCTCCACAGCTTGCTCGGCCTGCAGTACCCAGGGTGAGCTGGGCCCTTCCACATCAATCGTCAATCGAGAAAATGTATTACACGCTTGCCCACAGGCCAATCTAATTTGGGTATTTTCTCAGTTGAGATTCCCTCTTCCCAAATAACTCCTATGTGAAGTTGACATAAGACTAGCCAGCGTAGGCTTGAGGAAATGGCTGCTCTATGGATAAGATACTGGTGCCCAAACTGGAGTACCTGGGTTCAAATCCCTAGAAGTCATTTCAAGGGCAAGTGGGTGTGGCAGCAATCCCAGGAAGGGGAAGAGAAGGAAATTCACCAGGCAAGCTGGCTAGCCAGACTAGCGGAAAGTTGCCTCAGTATGTAAGGTGGGAGTGATCTAGGAAGCCACTGGACAGCAACATCTAGTTTCCATATGGACATGTACACATGTAAACCCAAGCACGTGTGAACACAACCTGTGCACATGCATACCCGCACATGCAAACCATATACCTGTAGATGCAGAATGTTTTCATCTAAACATTCACTCGCTTATGTATCTGCTCTGTGCTGGGGTGAACCCAATCTCCCCACTTTCAAGATTAGTGCTGGATCATTGACCTACACAAAAGGATGCTAGCCCTCTTTTCCTCTGTATTCATTAAGATTTGTATTTATTTTCATCTTTCGTGTTATCTTATGTACTTTTTTTGCCTGCATACATATCTGTGTGCACCACCTGTGTGCATGTTATCTTCAGATGCCGGAAGTGGGCATTAGATCCCCGGGAACTGAGAAACAGATGCTTGTGAGCTGTGAGGAGGGTGCTGTGAACGACCTGGGTCCTCTGAAGAGCAGCCAGAGCTCCTAACCACTGAGCATCCCCCTCATTCCTGCCACCACAGGCTTCCGTGGTCGTTGTTATTGTTGCTGCTTAATTAGACTAGGGAGCCAGGTGTTGTGGCACACACCTTTAATCCCAACAGTCAGAGGTAGGTGGATCTCTGAGTTCAAGGCAGCCTGATCTACAGAGTGAGTTCCAGGACAGCCAGGGCTGCACAGAGAAACCCTGTGTCCGAAACACAAACAAACAAATTGGACTAGAGCTTGGGAACACAGCTCAGTGGTTAAGAGGGCTGTTACTCTCGCAGAGGACCCGAGTTCAATTCCCAGCACCCACACTGTGGCTCACAATCATTCCTGTTCCAGGGGGTCTGATGCCCTTTTATGATCTCCAAGGGTGCCAAACATGCATGTGGTGCACTCACATACACACATTTTTTTTTTTAAATCTAAAAAACATAGACTAGTTCAAAAGCCTGTAGCTGGGGTGGACACTCAGAACTAATCAAAGTCTGAGAGTAAGTAAGTTAATTGTTTGGCACTAAAGAACATCTGCAACCTCCTTCAAGGTCAGGAAACACAACAGGAGGGAGTAGAAAGGCAGTAAGAGGCAGTCCATGGTGAGGAGAGTTGGGAAACACTGTCTTCTGGCTAGGGTACAGCCATTGCACTAAGGAACACACACATACATATACACACATACACATATACAGACATACACATTCATACACACACATATACACAATATACACAAACATACAATACACATACATATATATACTATGCATATACATACACATAATATATACACATACATATACATATGCATACACAAAACACATATACACATGCATATGATACACACATACACATACATATACACATAAATACATATATACAATATACATACATACAATTTACAGATACATACATATACACAATACACATACACACAATATGTATACATATGCAATACACATACATATGCTTACACACACATACACAGACATATACAATACACATGCACATTCAGGCACACATACACATAGAAACACACTCACATGCATACACACTTAGACATGAATGCAGAAAGGGAACCAATGGGAAACAGGTAAAAAATCAGTGAGAGGAAGAGAATATGATCACAGTGCATGTATAAAACAGTCAGTTTGGGCTGGAGAGATGGCTCAGTGGTTAAGAGCATTGACTGTTCTTCCAGAGGTTCTGAGTTCAATTCCCAGTAACCACATGGTGGCTCAAAACCATCTGCAATAGAAACTGATGCCCTCTTCTGGTGTGTCTGGAAACAGCTATAGTGTACTCATATAAGTAAAATAAATACATTTTTAAAAAACAAAACAAAAACACCAGTCAAATTTTTAAAACTTGGTAATTAAAAACAGTAAGGACTGTCTGGGCAGTGCTGCCTTTAATCCCAGCACTTGGGAGGCCGAGGCAGGCAGATTTCTGAGTTTGAGGTCAGCCTGGTCTACAGAGTGAGTTCCAGGACAGCCAGGGCTACACAGAGAAACCCTGTCTCGGAAAAAAAACCAAAAAAAAAAAAAAAAAAAAAAAAAAAAAAAGTAAAGATAAGTAAATAGTGGAACAAGAACTGCAGAGATTGCTTGGCGGTTATCTCAGGGTTTCTATTGCCGTGATAAACACTATGATCAAAGCAACTTGGGGAGGAAAGGGTTTATTTGGCTCATATATCACACAGTCCACTGAGGGAAGCCAAGTCAGGAACTCAAGCAGGGCAGGAGCACAGAGGCAGGAGTGGATGCCGAGGCCGCGGGAGGGTGCTGTTCACCGGTTTGTTCTTTATGACTTGCTCAGGCTGCTTTCTTATAGAGCCCCAGACCTCCAGCTCTTATAGCCCTGGACTAACCCTCTGAAACTGCAAGCCAGCCCCAAATAAAATGCTTTATTTTATAAGCCTTAGTCATGGTCTCTCTTCACAGCAATTGCTCGGTAACTAAGACAGTAGTAGTACACACGTGTAATGCGAGGACTTGGGAGGCAGAACTGAAGAGTCAGGAGTTCCTGGCCAGCTTGAGCTAGGAATTGATTGAGAACCAGAAAAACGTTAAGATGGTAAACTCAGGTACAGTTTACCATAGTAAAGGCTGTACAGAAAAAGTGCTACCTGCTCAGAGGGCTGGAGGAGGAAGCTTTGATGCTGTCCTGAGGCGAGCAAGATGTGGCTGGTGCTGGGGCTGGGGCTCCACACGTCGTCTGTCTCATGCGCGTGCGTGCGTGCGCGCGCGTGTGTGTGTGTGTGTGTGTGTGTGTGTGTGTGTGTACATTGGAGACCAGAGATAGAGATCTCAGAAGCCTCAATCACTATCTACTGTATTGTTTTACAGTTTCGAGACTTCATTCCTTTTTATTGTATGTGTATGAGTGATTGCCTACATGTATGTCTGAGCACCGTATTTATGTGTTTATAAAGTGCCTGGAGAAGCCCAAAGAGGCATCAGATTCGCTGGAACTGGAGTAACATGGTTGTGGGCTGACTGATATGTAGCTTAGAGACTGAAGCTGGGTCCTTTGGAAAAGCAATCACTGCTCTTCAGCCTGGAGCCACCTCCATAGCCCCTCAAATTTATTTTTAGTGTGGGGGAGGGCAAGCAAGTGCTACTACATGTCTACGGGGGTCATAGGACAACTTTGAGAAAGCGTGTCTCTCCTTACAATTTTGTTCGGGCTCCAAAAACTGAACTCATGTCACCAGGTTTGTGGGCAAGTGGTTTTACTAGCTGAGCCCTCAGTGTTTGGAACTGGGTCACTCACTAAACCTAGTACCCAGTGGCTTGTCTAGACTATCTGGCAAGTGTGACCCAGGGATCTTGCTATCTCTGCCTCCCCAGGGTTCGGAAGCCAGGCAGACGTCGCTGTGCTTACACAGGTGTTGTGGATCTGAATTCGAGTCCAGTGCTTATGCAGAAAGCACTATACTGAGCCATCTGTCTCCCCAGGCACCAGTCATGCCTACCCATAATGCAAGTCCCTTTACCTGTCAGCCTCCCAAGGCATGCTCTCATATTTGCTTCAGCTCACCTAGTGACCCCAGGACTGTGTGTCCCACTGAATCACAGTCTCCTGTGATTCAGCTGTGGGCAGGTAAGGCGGCAGAAGCTGAGGGAGCAGGTGAGAATCAGAGCAGATGTGATGAGAGTCTGGGCCACCGTGGGCATGGCTGGGTCCTGAGGAAGGATGACAGAGATGGAGAAGGGCAGCTGTCCTCTACAAGACGGGTGTTTGGGATGCTCCCATTCCAGGGCCGTTGTGGACTGCAGCAGCTTTTCTGGGAGAAGTGGCCTCTAGATTGAGACCGTGCCCAGATGACTAGGAAGTCTGCAGCCAGTACAAAGGGAGGAGGCAACTCAAAGTGACCTTACTCTAAATCAGGCCAGCTCCATGGTCCTTTGTCAACACTCTGGCCTGCACTTGGCAGTGAGAAGCCATCTGAGAGAGGAAACACATTGGATTTCCCAGAAGACCGACAGGGGGAGCAGAGAAGCAGTCACACCCTTAGCTATGCAAGAAGACCCGGGGTTGAGCTGCAGGGGTCACTGCAGAACTCCCAAGCAGGGTCAAAAAATCAACACAGGTTCTTGAAGAGAAAGTCACTTCTCAGCTCTAAATACTAGAAGCATCCAGGGGTGAAAACCCAGAGTCGTCTGCCAATTGATTTGGAGGCTGGGAAAAGGTCCCAAAGTTATTAATAACCTCAGTGTTCTGGGAACTGATTTCCTTCGCCAGACAAGGGGATTAAAAGTTGCTGGTGAAGGCAAAGTGGACTCAGCCAGAGTTCTGCTTTCTGCTCCCCCAACAAGTAGGCATTTTTATCCCCAGCACTGAGCTGATTGGGTTCCTGGCAGATCTGGTAAGTGTGGTCTCTGTCTCTGTCTCTCTGTGTCTCTGTCTCTGTCTCTCTCTCTCATTCTGTTTCTCTATCTCTCTCTGTTATAGATGGTTCTCAGATATTTCAGTTTGGTCTGAAACTCAAACTTGCTGTGTAGCTGAAGATGACCTTGAATTCCTGATTCTTCTGCCTCCTGTGCTCTGGGATTACAGGTGTGGCATCATGCCTGATTTTATTTATTTTTTATTTTTGTTTTTTGGATTTGGTTTTTTCAAGACAGGGTTTCTCTGTATAGCCCTGACTGTCCTGGAATTCACTCTGTAGACCAGGCTGGCCTCGAACTCAGAAATCCGCCTGCCTCTGCCTCCCAGAGTGCTGGGATTACAGGTGTGCACCAAATAACCCAAATCCAAAACAAAACAAAACAAAAATAAAAACAAAAAAAAAAGAAGAAAGTAAGGGTAGAGGCTTAATAGTGATGTGTTTGTGTGTCAAGTTGTACTGGCTGGTTTTGTGTGTCAACTTGACACAGGCTGGAGTTATTACAGAGAAAAGAGTTTCAGTTGAGGAAATGCTTCTATGAGATCCAGCTATAAGACATTTTCTCAACTAGGGATCAAGGGGGGAGGGCCTCTTGTGGGTGGTGCCATCCCTGGGCTGGTATTCTTGGGTTCTGTAAGAGAGCAGGCTGAGAAAGACAGGGGAAGCAAGTCAGTAGCAAACATCTCTCCATGGCCTCTGCTTCAGCTCCTGCTTACTGACCTGCTTGAGTTCCAGTCCTGACTTCCTTTAGTGATGAACAGCAGTGTGGAAGTGTAAGCTCAATAAAGCCTTTCTTCTTGGTCATGATGTTTGTGCAGGAATAGAAACCCTAAGACAAATTGGTACCAGCATAGTGGGGTATTCCTGTGACAACTTGTCCATGTTTTGGGCTGTGGAAGAACTTTGGAACTTTGGACTACATGGTCCATTCAGTGTTGAGACCTCTGTGGGATGTTGTGTAGGAGCTTGGAGGACAATGTTGAGAACAGTGCAGAAGATGGAGGCCTGGCTTGTGAAGTTTCAGAGGGAAGATTAAAGACTGTTATTAGGGCCATGTTTTGATTATGAAGATTCTGTGGTTTTGGTTAGGTGGGGCTGAAGAATCAGCTGTGATTAACAAGATACCAACACCACTAAAGCAAACCTTTGTGTTACTGAGACTATTGATGCTGGTTAGCTGGAGCTAAGAAATTAGCAGTGATTAAGAAGAAATTAGCATCACTGAAGTGAAATCTTGTGGGAAGTGTTTTCTGAGAGCACAGAGGCTGTGTTCCAGAGATAGCCAAGATTGTACCTCGTGCTGTAGCAGGACTTGGTATTGTGTAAGAGTCACCCAGATGGCACTGGTTTTAAAGGAATGAAGGGGTCATGAAGAGTAGCTGAAGTTCTTGCACTGTGAGAGGCCATGGAAGGCCATTGGTGAAGGTGCAACCTCAGTTGCAATTGATGGCCCAGGACTTGAAGGGGTCATGCATAGGAGCAGAGGCTTGTCACCATGAAGAAAGCCTATGAGAGGCTATTGGTGAAGCCTAATTACAGTGGAAGATAGCAGCATTTTGGAGATGCCGGTACCATGAGATGACCACCAAGAACAGCAGCAACAGTGGAGTACAGGCAGCTGGAGCCTAGAAGACAAGCTGTGTGCTACAAAGGGCAGAGCTGGAGAAGTGACCCAAGCCCTTGGAGGAGCCGGGAAGATCGTGAGTTGGATCCCAGACATTGAACCATTGGAGTTTGACTTTTGATTGTGACTGTGCCCTGATATTTTTCCCTCTTGAAGGAAGAAAGTATTTTAGTAGAGCCCACAGTTAAGAGACTTTGAATTTTTAAAAGACTTTGAATTTTAAAAGATATTGGATATTTTAAAGGGATTGAACTTTTAATATGTAAAGACTGTGGGACTTTTAACATTATTTAGATCTTGGAGATGAATAAGAAAGTAAAGGTTGAGGCTTAATAGTGATGTGTTTGTGTGTTGAGTTGACAAGGGGTCAATTGTACTGAGTGGTTTTGTGTGTCAACTTGATGCAGGCTGGAGTTATAACAGAGAAAGTAGTTTCAGGTGAGGAAATGCCTCCATGAGATCCAGGTGTGGGGCATTTTCTCAATTAGTGATCAAATGGGGAGGGCCCCTTGTGGGTGGTGCCATCCCTGGGCTGGTATCTTGGCTTCTATAAGAGAGCAGGCTGCGCAAGCCAGTAAGAAACATCCCTCCATGGCCTCTGCATCAGCTCCTGCTTCCTGACCTGCTTGAGTTCCAGTCCTGACTTCCTTTGGTGATGAACTGCAACGTGGAAGTGTAGGCTCAATAAACCCTTTCCTCCCCAACTTGCATCTTGGTCATGATGTTTTGTGCAGGAATAGGAACCCTGACTAAGATAGTCCCCTATTTGCTATTTAATGGTCCAGGCAACAGTGCTAGCTTCTGAGTATATTACAGATCTGGAAAGCATCTGCAAGACCTGCTGGTGTACCTCCAAGGACACGTTACAATCTGCCCTTGTAAATATAAATATCTGCAGGTGCTTTGAGAGCTTCTGCTGTACCTGTGCACTTTTATATCCTAGCTAGTGGAAGTACAGAGAAGTACCCAGATTTGCTGTTGCAAGCCAGGACAAACCTGTGGCTGGGGAGGTGATAGTCTGAGTGGGAAACCACTACAGCTCTTTGATGGCACAGTGAACATCAAGCCAGCGAGAACAGGGGAGAGTGAGTAGGATTGGGATGGGGCAGGAGACAAGGGACACGGAGTCAGAAACAGGTCAGTGGCTGCTGTAGAGGGGAGGAAGCTGGCCACAAAGAGCTTGAGGGACCCTCATGGAGGATGACAACACTGCATTTATGTGTTTGCTTATTTATAGTTTTTTTTCTTAAATTTAATTTCTAAAGATAGGTTCACATTCTATAGCCCTGGCTGGCCTGAAGCTCACTATGTAGACCAGGCTGGCCTTCTGAGAGCTGGGGATAAAGGCATCTGCTTGTCCTGTGTCTTTATAGCAATGTTCATTTCCTCCAAGCTGACACTAAGTAAACCGTACATTTCAAATTGTAAAAACAAGCAAGCAAGCAAATCAACAAAATATATATACATGTATATGTATGTGTGTATGTGTAGTGTATGTGTATGTGTATATGTATATATAAATATAAACAAACAACAGTAAGTTTATTCAGAACACTAAGGGGAAAATTTAAAGTTTTGTTCCATATTTAATTTAAAAATCATAACATATCTATCTTCGTTTATGAACTTGAAGGTGGTATGATAGACCCAGATCACAGTCCAGGGGACTTGTGCTGGTATTTCTTGTGATTTAGGATGAAAAACTTGCACAAGAGAAACATGGTTAGAAATAGAGATACTGGATTAAGAAGGAAAAAGGTGGGGGAGTCTGGGTTGGAGAAGGAGAGGTGGGCAGGGCTTGGGGCTGCACAACTTTGTGTTTTGTTTTTTGTTTGTTTTGGATTTGATTTTTTCAAGACAAGGTTTCTCTGTGTAGCCCTGGCTGTCCTGGAACTCACTCTGTAGACCAGGCTGGCCTCCAACCAGAAATCCACCTGCCTCTGCCTCTCAGAGTGCTGGGATTACAGGCTTGCGCCACCACGGCACGGTGGCTGCACACCTTTGATCCCAGCACTAGAAAGGCTTAGCAGGCAGGATCTCACAAGAGCTATATAGCCAGCAACAGGCCAACCAGGGCTACACTGTGAGACCCTACTTAACCCCACCCCCTGAAGAAAAGGGGGCAAGGTTGGAAAGATAGCTCAGTGGTTAAGAGCACTACTTGCTCTTGCCAAGGACCTGGGTCCAGTCCCAGCACCCACATAGCACCCACAGCCCTCTGTAACTTGGTTCCTGGGAATCTGATGCTTTCTTCCAGCCTGCTGGATACTACACCATGTCTGTACAAAAATTTATTTCTTATTTTGTGTGTAGATATGTGCGCTGGAGTGAATGCATGTGTACCACTTGCATACAGGGTGCAGTTAACGGTGAGTGTATTAGTTTGGGTTCTCTAGAGTCACAGAACGTATGGATAGTCTTTATATAGTTAGGGAATTTGTCGATGACTTACAGTCTATAGTCCAACTCCCCAACAATGGTCAGCAGCAGCTGTGGATGGAAGTCCAAGGATCTAGCAGTTTCTCAGTCCCACGAGGCAAGCAGGCAAGGAAGAGTGAGTAAATCTTCCTTCTTCCAATGTCCTTATATTTCTCCAGCAGAGGATGTAGCACAGATTAAAGGCTGTAGGTCTCCAACAGAGGGTGTGGCCCAGATTAAAGGTGTGTGCCTCCATGCCTTTAATCCCAGATGATCTTGAAATTGGAGATCTCTTTGTCTTAATCTTCTGAAATTCATAGCCACTGTGCTTCAAGATCTCCATGCCAAGATCCAGGTCAGAAACTTATATCTCTGAGCCTCCCGATTAGGATCATAGGTGAGCCTTCCAATTCTAGATTGTAGTTCATTCCAAAATAGTCAAGTTGACAATCAGGAATAGCCACTACAGTGAGCTTGAAGAGGTCAGCTCAGAATCTTAGGAAAATTCCACAGATCCCTCCATAAGGGATGAGCTAAACTATACTCCTCAGTCCACGGGGAGGATCTGCGACTAGGGGAGGCCCAGAGACAGCCACATACCTCATTCCCTAATGACCAATCAGTGTGAAAGTTACCTATTCTTCCAATCACAGAGGACTGGGTAGGCTGCGTGTGATCTTTCTCCCCCATGAGCAGGGCAACCCCAGCATGCTGGGTTAAATAAACTTCTTGTTGCTTTTGCATTGATTCTCGTCTCCATACTGCTCACTCAGAGGTCTCCGGGAAGTTAAGGCTCGCCGGAGTCTTACAAGCTGACATGTGGGTGCCTTGACCTGATCTTGGGAGAGTCCTATGGAAGAGCAGCAAAGACTCTAAAACACGGAGCCATTTCTAGCCCCTAGACAAATATATCTTTAAATAAGGGGTGGGGTAGGGTGCGGAGGGAGGCGCTCCTGAGAGTGAGAGTGGGAGGGTAGGCTGAGAAAAGACATGTTCAAAAATGCTGGGCATGACTTTCATGACTCCATGACCTTTCATAGGTCATTTAACAAAGCACCTGCCTTTTCCCAAGTTTGTATATCACATATTCCCTGCTTGTGGCTTGTAGCCCAGGAGGGAAGAAGTGTCAGTCTTTTCCCAACAAGAACTGCTTCCAAATGTTAATGTTTGTTTGGTTTGGTTTGGTTGTTTTAAAGATAGGGTCTCACTAGGTAACCCTGGCTGGCTCCTGGAGCGCGCTAATAAACCAGTCTGGCCAGGAACTCAACAGAGATCCACCTCCTCTGCCTCAAGTATCAAATTAAAGGTGTGCCATCATGCCTGATCCTCATATGTTAATTTCTTACATTTATGTTGGTGTTTGTGCCCTACATGCATGTTAAAGCACCTGTGTGTTGGGATACATTGTATAAAGGTATGCCTTTACATATATACATTTACATACATACATACTTACATACATACAATTGTTAATTGTGTACCCACAGAGAGCTAAATGCTGGTATGATCTTGATATTGTTATTTCTATGGTCTATCATCAGTCCCATATTTTGAAAATATTCGTTCATCCTCACTAGCCTAGAGCCAATCTAGAATCGTATCTGATTGGCTGTAATAAACAGCTGATGCCTAATATCTGGGCAAGAAATAGAGGGCAGAGCTTCTGGGCAGAGTCTCTGGGAGAAGAGGCAGACACAGGAGATCCTCTAGGGACATGGAGGTGAGAGGTCGGAGGGGAGAGGTAATCTAGCCGTGTGTGACAAGATAGTGCCAGGTTTAGTCATGTTGAGTATTTGGGAGACCGCCCAAGGTCTAAGCTTTAAATTATTAAAAAGCTCCTTTGTCATTTCTATCGCCAGTGGGTCTGGGATAGTCCCACTGTCCCCGTGGAAGTCTGAGGACAACTTGCAGGAGTCAGTCCTCTTCTTCCACCAGTGGGCGTTTCAGGGATTTCACTCAGGTACTCAAGCTTGGTGGCAAGCCCCCTTCCTGCTAAGCCATCTTGCCAGCCCCTCTTTATTCATCCTGATGCCTCTGTCCACATCCCTACCCCTCAGCCACAGAGCGAGAAGGGCACGGAAGGGAGGATTCTGGTCCAGGGTTCAGAGGATGTGCTCGCACCTACACCCCAGCTCTGCAACCTTGTGCTCTTTCTTAGTATATTTAAGCCTCAGTTTGTGTGATACAAGTGATTAAAAATGAAACTATATAGTAAATTTTTGAGGCACTATTTACTAAATACAGGGCCTCTGGTATGTGAAGAATATCTGCAGCAGTGAGTCCCACCTCAGTACTTACAGGTATGTTTCATAGATCCACATATGTGGTAGTATGTTATGACAAGGATGAGTTAGTCCTCATACCTGACATGCATTTTTTTAAAGATTTATTTATGCTGGTCAGTGGTGGCACACATCTTTAATCCAAGCACTCTGGGAGGCAGAGGCAGGCAGATTTCTGAGTTGGAGGCCAGCCTGGTCTACAGAGTGAGTTCCAGGGCAGCCAGGGCTATAGCCAGGGTTAGAGAAACTCTGTCTCTAAAAACAACAACAACAACAACAACAAAGATTTATTTATTTTATGTCTTCATAACACACCAGAAGAGGGCATTAGATCCCATTACAGATGGTTGTGAGCCACCATGTGGTTGCTAGGATTTGAACTCAGGAAGAGCAGTCAGTGCTCTTAACTGCTGAGCCATCTCTCCAGCCCTGGCATGCAGTTTTTAAATCATGACTCCCCAGCAGCTATTCCATGCATAACGTGACATTGAAGTAATTTTATTCTACTTTTAGTTTTGCTTTAAACATTAAAAAAATTATTTTTATGTATGTTTTGCCTGGATGTATGTCTGCATAACATGTGTGTGTATGTGTGTGTGGCTGCTGTCTGCAGAAGCTAGAAGGCATCAGATACCCTGGAACTGGATATATAGATGGTTGTGAATCGTCATGTTGATATAGGCTAAGGGTCTTTATTGTGTTAGTTTTTTTCTGCCAGTTAAAGAATTCAAAGGGAGGAAAAAATCTCAAGGCTGACGTGACAAGTAGCATCGGAGAAATTTCAGACACCTCAGACAGCAGCTGCTAGAATCAGCTGTTAAGGAAGGTGGAGGGAGGCATGAGCAAACACACACACACACACACACACACACACACACACACGCACACGCACACGCACACGCACACACACGCACGCACACGCACGCACACGCACACACCAGGCACTCAGAAAAAGAAAAGACCCTCTGCAAAGGTGGGTATGGGTGAGGTGGCACACCAGGAAGCCAGAAAAGCCAATCTTCTGGGGGTTTTATCACCTCTGAAGGTCTGACTCCCCCAATTTAGGCTTGGTCAGTTTGAAGACAGGATGGCTGATTGGCCCACAGGTGCTGTGCACAACTGCTGCTTACGTGTTCCTGATCAGGCCTAGAACTTGTTGAGCCAATCTGTCTGTCTGCAGGGTTCTCCCAGAGGAGAGAGAAAAGCCTGCAAGGCTGTGGTGGTTTGACTATGCTTGGCCCTTAGGGAGTGGCACTGTTAGGAGGTGCAGCCTTGTTGGAAGAAGTGTGTCAGTGTAGGGGTGGGTGGGCGTTGGAGGTCTCCTCCTATGCTCCACCCACTGTGGAATAGAGCTTCCTCCTATCTACCTGAGGATGCCAGTCTCTCCTGGTTGCATTCTGATCAAGAAGCAGAACCCCAAGCCGGGCCGTGGTGGCACACGCCTATAATCCCAGCACTTGGGAGGCAGAGGCAGAGGCAGGTGGATTTCTGAATTCGAGGCCAGCCTGGTCTACAGAGTGAGTTCCAGGGACAGCCAGGGCTATACAGAGAAACCCTGTCTCAAAAAAAAAAAAAAAAAAAAGAAAAAAGAAAAGAAAAAAAAAAGAGAAAAAAAAGAGAAGAAGCAGAACCTTTAGCTCCTGCTCCAGCACCACGTCTGCCTGCATGCTGCCAGGCTTCCTGCCATGATGATAAGGGACTGAACCTCTGAAACTGGAAGCCAGCCCCTATCACCTGATTGCCTTTATAAGAATTGCCTTGGAAGCCAGGCGGTGGTGGCGCACGCCTGTAATCCCAGCATTTAGGAGGCAGAGGCAGACAGATTTCTGAGTTTGAGGCCAGCCTGATCTACAGAGTGAGTTCCCGGACAGCCAGGGCTACACAGAGAAACCCTGTCTCGAAAAAACCAAATCCAAAAAACAAAAACAAAAACAAAACAACAAACAAAAAAAAGAATTGCCTTGGTCAGCCGGGCAGTGGTGTTGCACGCCTGTAATCCCAGCACTTGGGAGGCAGAGGCAGAGGCAGGCGGATTTCTGAGTTCAAGGCCAGCCTGGTCTACAGAGTGAGTTCCAAGACAGCCGGGGCTACACAGAGAAACCCTGTCTCAAAAAGACCAAAAAAAAAAAAAAAAAAAAGATTTGCCTTGGTCATGGTGTCTCTAAGACAAAGGTCTGTGTTTTAAGCTGTCAGGCTTTTGTTTCAGATAAGAAGGGTTCAGAAGAGGGCCCCCATCTTAGAATTTTGCCACCTTTATTACCTAGCCCGGGCTCCACTCCCTATCTGCCTACTAGGGACTCAGTCTAATCCCTGGTCTCTCATGTGGATGAAAGATACCAGCAAAGGCTGCTCTTCAGTCCTCTCCTGAGTTGTCTCTCCAGTCCCATTTTTGTTTTTTGAGACAGGGTCTCATGTAGCCCAGACTGGCCTCAAACTCACTATGTAGCGGTGAGGATTAATATTGGTTTTGATTGGATCTGGGATTAACTCAAAGACAAATTCCTGTGCCCATCTGCGAGAGATTTTCTTGATCAGCTAAACTTGAAGTCGGAGGAGCCACCCTAAGCATGGGTGGTACTTTGTGGTAGCAACCCAGATTAAAGATGGTGCAGTCAAGGGGCTTCTTACTGTTTGCCTGCCTGCTTTCACATGGCTGGCGAGTTCATCTACTTTGCTGCAGCTGTCAGTGCTGCTGTCTTTGCCTAGTTTTTGACACTGCTTCTTCAGCCTTGCAGGGAGGACTGAATCCTCCAGCTCTCCAGCTTCTACTGGCGCTGTTGGGGCCCTCAGCTCTGTTGTCTGAGCAGCTACAGGAGTCCCAGCTCTTCTAGTGTGAAGACAGCCATTGCTAGCAGTTCCAGCCTGAGTTGTGTGAGCTTGCCAGTCTGTGTACCAGATACTTTCCACCACTGCTGCTAGAGTGGCGAGATGCTGCTGGCCTGGCGGGCTGGCTGCTACTTTGCTGGCCTGGTGGGCCTGGAGTGTCAGCAGGGAGGGGAAGCGCTCCAGGACGCAGTGCCAAGTGCCAGCTCAGCTAGCGGACGGGGTGCAGTGGCAAGGCTGGGGCCACGGGTGGGCCTGGGCAGCCTCCAGCACCCAAAGCTTTGGGAGAGAACTCTCCTCCACAGGAAGTGTTACCACTCTTGTACGACAGAAGCTTTTGGATGATCCAAGATGGAGTAATTCTCACACCTTTATTCCTTGTGGATAGAGTCTTATAGACATTTTGGGGTGGGTTGGGATCTGACAGCTGATGCTTTCTATTGGCTTGGTCTGAGGTGTTAGGGATGCCTCGTCTTTCCGTGGAGGGGCTTGGGACGCTGCCCCTAGGTGACTGTCATGACCCTCTCCGTGGGGTGCTGTAGCCGTGTGACAGGGGCCTGGCAGGGGAGCAGGTGAAGCACCTACCAAGGCTTCCAAACCACTTACCACATTTCCTGGCACAGGCCACGCGCTGATCTTGTTGGTGTGCTTTTTTGAGAAAGGGTTTCTCTGTGTAGTCCTGGCTGGCCTGGGACTCACCGGGATCTACCTGCCTCCGCCTCCCAAGTGCTGGGATTAAAAGTGTGCACCAGCACTGACTGACCTGTAAGCTAATCATTTATTATTATTTTATTTATTTATTTATTTATTATTTACTTCATGTGTATGAGTACGCTGCTGCTGTCTTCAGACACACCAGAAGAGGGCATCGGATCCCATTAAAGATGGTTGTGAGCCACCATGTGGTTTCTGGGAATTGAACTCAGAGGAGTCAGCGCTCTTAACTGCTGAGTCATCTCTCTATCTTCAGTCCCGTGTAAGCCAATCTTAACAGCACCCCCACACACACACTTTGTGATATGTATTCACTCTATTCCTTCTGTTCATCTGAAGAGCACAGACTAATACATAGTTGAACATGACCTTGAACTCCTGATCCACCTTCCTTACCTTCCAAGAGATAGGACTGCAGGCTGCACTACTGTTGGGGTCTGGGACCACCGACACACCACTCAGGCACTGATCTCAGCCAAACAGGCTGGTTTTGACACCCCCCCCACCTCCGCACCCCCCCCCCCAAGACTGCTAGATCAGGGATGCGGGACAGACTTGGGAGTTGGACTTCAACCCTCAGCCAGAATCCTACAGAGCTTTTAAGCCTGAAATCTATAAACATCTGTCCCACCAATCAGGGTTTAGGGACAGGGGGATTTCCTTAGGAACTTGTCTTTGTTGTATCCTTACCCTGTTCCCATCGGTTGGGGGTATTCAGCTGCCTTGCCTAACATTCATGTCTTAACCTGCCAATCAGTAAGTCAGTTAGTTACCCATGTGCATGACCTTTGTGTCAAGCAGGATGTCAGGTCCCTGGGAGGTCTTGGGAACTTAACCTTTATTCAACCCCCTACTCCATACGGAAGCCTTATTCCAAATGGCTTCTTATATTGGTGCAGGTGTCCCTCTCATGTTGGGATCCATCCCAGAGGTAGCTTATAAAGTAAAGACCCCGCTTCACCCACGTGGTCCCATAAATTCCATTTCTCTTTCCCTCTCCAACTGGGCCACTATGAAAACATGGGAACTCGTGACAGCTGTCACCACCCCCTTCACCTGGAGTCGCCAGCCCCTGTCCTGAGTTGAAGCGCGGTGCGTGGCTGACGGGTCATTTCCCTCTGCCTACCATCTGATATGTTTTGTAGAACTAAGGATGTATTTGGTAGAGCCTAGTATGGCGTGATGGGAGCGGGTACCTCAGCGGGGCCCATGCTGAGGCCGCCCTCCCCTGAGGGACCACCCATAAGACGGGGCTAGTATAGAAGAGTTTATTTGGGGGCATGAGAAGCGGGGTTGAGAAGGGATTAGAGGCAGAAAAAGAGGGGGGAGACAGGGGGGGAGAAAGAGAAAGAGAAGAGGCAGGAGAGGAACACATGGAGGGAGGGCAGAGGGAGAGGGAGGAAGAAAGGGGTGAGAGAGAGTGAAGGAAGGCAGAGAGAAAAGGGGCCGAGAGAGAAGAGGCCAAACAGTCCCATTTATAGCAAGCCAGGCCTACCTGGCAGTTGCTAGGTAACTGCTGGGCAGAACCTAGAAGGAAGGCTACCACCACCTATAAAAATCTTCCCACCATGGTCGTGATTGGTGGGAACTTTTTCTGGTCTAGTGAATTTGCCTGGGAGACCATTCCCAAATAAACTGCCCCCCTTTTTAACTCAACTTGAATTGCCTTATTTCATCAGCAGTGCACATGTGTACACGGCCAGATGTGTATGTGTGTGTGCACGCGCCCATGTGTGTGCATGCGTGTGGAGGGCAAAAATTGGCCTTAGGTATCTATCTTCTTTGACGGCTCTCTACCTTTTACATTAGGGCGGGGCCTCTCACTTGAACCCAGAGCGCACCTGTCAGGCTGGTCTAAGCTCACCACTTTGCCCCTCAACCCCCAGTCCTCCTTTGTCTGCCTGCTGCTGCTGGGATTACAGGAGACGTACCGTACCAGTCCAGCATTTATTTATGTGCACATAGAGATCTGCTCCTCACGCTAGCACAGCAAGTGCGTTACTAGGCTAAGCCATCTTCCCTGACCTGTTTTGTTAAGGGAGTAGCCCATGCAGGCTGGCCTCAGACTTGCTGCGAGGACTGAGAGCTTCTGTCTCCCCATGCACTGCCATGACCATCCGAAAGCAAGGCTTTTGGAAGAGAAAATAAAGAGGAACATTGCCACTGGGGTCATGGTGTCTGCTTAAAGATCCAGTCAGGTAAAATGCCTGCTTGTTTTAAGACCAGAGAAAGTCCTTGCTTGCCTCCTGACACTGCCGCAACTGCTTGGAGCAATTAAGTGCAATCCTATACCCACTGCACCCAGGTGGATCCAAAGGGCCAGTGCCCCTGCTGCTTGGTGGGGGGATCCCTAACACTTACCTGCTTAGAGATTTGTTGGTCTTCCCCACCCTACCCTCACTTCCAGACAGCCATGTGGAATGTTCTACCAGACAAGAGGCTGAAGTATGCAAGATGTGTTTATAATACACAAGGGAGGAAAAGCCTCGCCCTGGCTGCACTGGTATGCTGGCTTCCAGGTGGTTTACTAACAAGCAGGTGACCCCTCTCCCCACCAACTTAGCCCCCCCCCACCCTCCCCAGCCCACTCCACCCCACCCCCTACTTCAGAAAGTGCTTGCTTTCCTTCCAGCTCTGTTCCTACTAGACAGAAGGCCCAGAGTGCGTTTTCCACCTCCAGTGTTGGTTAGGTTGATTTTCAGAATGTTCTAGAGTCCCCTGCAGCCTTTGTTCTTGAGTTCAGCCATGACAGTATAATTTTCAATACTGTGTGTTAGGTTAGACTTTACATTCTCAAGCCTAGAGTTGTTGCAGATCTCCTGGTTGGAAACCTTGTGTTGTGGAGCCGGGGGACGGTCCAGTAAGTGCTGTTAGACCATTCCCAAATAAATTGCCCCCCCTTTTTAATTCAACTTGAATTGCCTTATTTCATCAGCAGTGCACATGTGTACACGTGCAGGTGTGTATGTGTGTGTGCACGCACCCATGTGTGTGCATGCGTGTGGAGGGCAAAAATTGGTCTTAGGTATCTTCTTTGCCTGCTCTCTACCTTTTACATTAGGGCGGGGCCTCTCACTTGAACCCAGAGCGCACCTGTCGGCTGGTCTAAGCTCGCCACTTTGCCCCCCACCCCCCAGTCCTTCTTTGTCTGCCTGCTGCTGCTGGGATTACAGGAGACACACCATACCAGTTCAGCATTTATTTATGTGTGCATGGAGATCTGCTCCTCACGCTAGCACAGCAAGTGCGTTACTAGGCTAAGCCATCTACCCTGACCTGTTTGTTCTGTTGAGGGAGTAGCCCATGCTGGCTGGCCTTCCCCTTCCCCAAGGCCTCTTCCCTATATAATGGAGACATTTCGATCTCTCTTCTCTCTCCCTCTGTATTTCCTCTCTCCCTGCACACACTCTTTTCCTCTTTCTCTTACCCCTCCCTTCCGTCCCCCTTGCCATGGTGACCTTACTGTTCTCAGTCCTTGGGACCAAAGAGCCTGCCCTGCCGAGGACAGGACGGCTTCCCCATAAACCTGCCTTTACATACTTTGATGTGGCTTCTCACCCAGTACCGTGTAAAAAGGACTAGGTGTGACTCTAACCTGTAACTTCAGCCAAGTGGGGGTGAGGATAGAGACAGGAGAATCCACGGAGCTGGCTGGCTGCCAGCTTAGCTGGAAAAACATGAGCTATGTAAGAAATAGTCACAGGTGAAACCGGGAGAGAATGATGGAGGACAGCCTCCCCCCAGGTGCATGCACACACACACACACACACACACACACACACACACACACACACACACACACACACACACACACACACAGAGTGGTTGAGGAAGACCCCTGACAGACCTCAGCTTCCACACACATGCAATTGCTCATCCCCCACCCCCACCCCCGGTAAACTCTGGGACCTCTCTCAGGTCTGAGGGAAACTCTAATTCCCTACACTTCAAAAGGCAGCCTGAATATTCAGAAAGAGGGTTTCTGGTGGTTAGATAAAAGCCAGTATTCCTCGGGAGCTTGTGAAGCTGGTTTACCTCTCCCAAAAGGAGTCGTTTCCCTTCTCTCTGTCAGGGACAGATGGCAACCTGCGGGCGCTTATCAAGCACATCAAAGTGCACCCTGCTGTCACAAGTGCCTGTGCTCATTTCCACGTCCCTACCCACATCCCCCAGCCATCCTCATCCCAGCCCTCCTCACCCCTGCCCTCCTCATCCCTGCCCTCCTCACCCCTGCCCTCCTCATCCCTGCACCCCCCCCACCTCCTCCTCCATCCTCCATGCCCGCAGCTCTTGGCTTCCTTCCCACAGCTATACATTCTCCTTACCATCCTGCTGTCCAGCTCTGTCCTCTCTCCAGGCCCCGCTGCTTCTCTCTTGCTCTCTGTTCTCTCTCCCCTGCTATTTCCTTCTCACAGACAGTCCTGGCCAGGCAGCTCCAGTCTGCTGGCCAGATTCAGTCTGCTTCTTTCTCTGCTCGTTTTTTTTTTTTTCTCTGTTCCAGATGCCTCTGGCTGTTCTCTCCCTCTTACACACCTACAATAAAAACCTTCCCCTTAACCACACTAGAGAGTGGCCACCTTATCAGTTTATACAACTCTTTTTATTTCCCCAAGAGAGGGTTCCTCTGTAGCCGCTGGTCATGCTGGAGCTCTTTCTGCAGATCAGACTGGACTTGAACTCAAGAGATCCACCTGCCTGTGCCTCCCGAGGGCTAGGATTAAATATGGATGACACCATGGCCCAGCAACAGTTTATACAGCTTCTAATAGGACATTTTTGGTTGCCTGTGACAGCAATTAAATTGAAAGTAGTTTCAAGGGAACGGAAGGAAATTATTGACATAACCAAAAAGTGGAGGGGATGTCAGATATGCCTGGACCAAGAGATGCAAGGGTTTTTCTGTCTCTCGGCTCAGGTATCTTTGGAGTTTATAGCTCCCTGTGGCAAGGAAAAGCCCAGCAGCCTTGGAAGCTGTGCCAAGTATTCAGAGAAGCTGTTGAAGTGGTCCTATTCAGTGTGTGTGTGTGTCTGTGTGTGTGTGTGAGAGAGAGAGGGGGGGTGGGGGCAGGTGTGGTGGTGAACATCTGTAATGTCAGCACTCACAAGGCCAAAAGAGACCAGAGGTCTAAGGACATCCTTGTCTACACAGTGAGTTGGAGGCCAGCCTGGGTTACACAAGACTCAGTCTCAAATAAAAACAAAAGTCAACAAACAAAAGCCAGCATGTGCCACAAAGCACCTTTGTCACTTGGGAAGAAGAGGCAGTTGGATGTCTGTGAGTTTCAGATCTACATAGTGTCTAGTCACCAGGGCTATCTAGTAAGACTCTGTCTCAAAAACTAAACCAATTCACTGGGCAGTGGTGGTGTAGGCCTTTGATCCCAGCACTTGGGAGGCAGAGGCAGGTGGATTTCTGAGTTGGAGGCCACCTGGTCTATGAGTTCCAGGACAGCCAGGGCTATTCAGAGAAAGCCTGTCTCAACCCCCTCTCCCCCCCCCAAAAAAAACCCAAATTACTAAACCAAACCAAACAACACAAAACCAAACCAAATGTCTTAGTCAGGGTTTCTTTCTTTCTTTTTTTTTTTAAAGTCAGGGTTTCTTTGTTTTTTGTTTGTTTGTTTTTGTTTGTTTGTTTTGTTTTGTTTGTTTTTTGTTTTTTCAAGATAGGGTTTCTCTGTGTAGCCCTGGCTGTCCTGGAACTCACTCTGTAGACCAGGCTGGCCTCGAACTCAGAAATCCACCTGCCTCTGCCTCCCAAGTGCTGGGATTAAAGTGTGCGCCACCACCACCCTGCTTAGTCAAGGTTTCTATCCCTGTACAAAACATCATGACCAAGAAACAAGTTGGGGAAGAAAGGGTTTATTCAGCTTACACTTCCACATTGCTGTTCATTACCAAAGCAGTCAGGACCGGAACTCAAGCAGGTCAGGAACTTGGATACTGGAGCTGATGCAGAGGCCATGAAGAGGTGCTGCTTACTGACTTGCTTTCCCTGGGTTTCTCAGCTTGCTTTCTTATAGAACCCAGTACTACCAGCCCAGGGATGGCACCACCTCCCACCCTTGATCACTAATCGAGAAAATGCCTTACAGCTGGATCTTATAGAGGCATCTCCTCAAGGGGGGCTCTTTTCTCTGTGATAACTACAGCTTGTGTCAAGTTGACACACAAAACCAGCCAGTACACCAAACCAAACCAAACCAAACCAAACCAAACCAAACCAAACCAAACCAAACCAAACAGGAGGAGGAGCTGGGGAAGAGGAGGGAGGCTCCCGGGCTTAATTCGCTGACTCTTCCTTGCACCGCACCTCTGGTCAGTCTGTCTGTCCCAGGGCTTTCTCCTGCGTGCTACCTGCTGAGGGACATTGCTAGCTCTTATGCCCATTTCTTGCTTTATTTTTCTTCACAGTACCCAGCACTTTGTGCTACAGAATGTGTTTACTGGCTGGGGAGGTGACATTTCATCACTGGATTAAAAGCACTTGCTGCCCTTACACACCTGGGTTTAGTTCCCAGCACCCATGTGGCAGTTTTCAACTGACTGTGACTCCAGTTCCAGGGGGTCTGATACCTGCCCACTCCTGGCCTTCACTGGCACAACACACACACACACAGTGCACTTACATACATATAAGCAAAACCTTCATTCACAGAAAAATAAATAAAATAATGATTTTACTTTTCACTGTATGTGTGTGAGTATGCACAGAGGACAGGGGATGATTTGGGGAACCAGTTCTCTCCTCCCACTGTCGATTCCAGGTATCAACCTCAGATCACCAGCTCTGCCCCAAGCACATACATATTATTTTGCTTGTTGATTCATCTCGATGGTAATCTTGAGCTCTAAGCCAGCTGGGGTTACATAGGGAGACCCTGTCTCAAAACAAAAACAGCCAAAGGCACAACTGTAACCCTAGCACTGGGGTGTTGAGGGCAGGAGGGTCGGGAGGTCAAGGTCAGTTTAAGCTCTGATCTCAAGCTCTAGGCAAGCCTGGTATCTTCCGGTTTCCACTGCTATGAAGTGGACACCATAGCCAAGATGACTCTTATAAAGGACAGCATTTAATTGGGGTTTAGAGGTTCGGTACAGTATCATCAAGGCAGGAACATGGCAGCATCCAGGCAGGCATGGTGCAGGAGGAGCTCAGAGTTCTACATGCTGTTCTGAATGCACACAGGGGAAGACTGATTCTTCTGCACTAGACGGAGCTTCAAAGCCCACCCCCACAGTAATGCACTTCCTCCAACAAGGCCATGCCTGCTCTAACAAGGACACACCTCCTAACATACTTCCCATGGGCCACGCATATTAAACACCTGAGTTACACAACCTTTGTCTTAAAAAAAAAAGTTAAAAAACCAACAAACAACAAACAGAAAACCATTGTCTTAGTTAGGATTTTACTGCTATGAACAGACACCATGACCAAGACAACTTTTATAAGGACAACATTTAATTGGGACTGACTTACAGGTTCGGAGGTTCAGTCCATTATCGCCAAGGTGAGAACATGGCAGCATCCAGACAGGCATGGTGCAGGCAGAGTTCAATTGAAGGCTGCCAGTTGAAGATTGGCTTCCAGGCAGCTAGGATGAGGGTCTTAAAGCCCACACCCACAGTGACACACCTGCTCCAACAGGGCCACACCTTCTAATAGTGCCGCTCTCTGGGCTGAGCAAGCCATCACATCCATCACAGCACATAGCATCTTCTGAAGTATTAGAGCAGAAATAGAAGGGGAGATGTCATAGTCCTCAGAAGAAACACAAGGCCAGTGTTCACCCTGTGCCATGGCCCCATGTCACTCTCCTGCTGGCTGATTAGCGGGAGTTTTTGAGTTCTGTTTGCCCACATCAACTTCAACTCTAACCTCTGTGCTCGCTTAGCTTCCCAGACCCCAGAAGAAACTGTGAATGAGACGGCTGGGGGGCAGCAGCGTTAACTGGGAACATTTGCGCAGAAACCATGTTTGGCAAGTATCAAATGTCTTGAGTCGCTTTTTCTGGGCATCAGAGAGCTGACAGCTTTATTTATAACTAGGAAGATTCTAAAACTGGCACCATCTGGCCAGAGAAGTAACATCTCTCATGGCACAGGTTCCTCTTCTGGAAGCAAGGTTGAAGCCATGCTGGCATCCAGGCACCTGTTGAGCAGTGTATCTGTAAAACTAGTTAAATTTGCGGGGGTGCCCTTGGATGCCTGAACAGGGTGATGGACACCACTGACGCTGGAGTTACAGAGGGTTATGATCCACCATGTGGGTGTTAGGGATCAAACTCAGGTCTTCTGCAGGAACAGAAGGTGCTCTAAATCACCAAGGGTCTTGCCTCCCATCTCCACCATTTTTTTTAGACAGGGTTTCAAGCTGGCCTGGAAGTCTTCCTGTAGACCAGGCTGGCTTTATAGAGCATACATAGATCAGGCTCAGATCCATCTGCTTTTGCCTGGAGTGCTGAAATTAAAACCACATGCTACTACACTTGTACCCCACCCCCCATTGTTGTCATCTCCACTTTGGAGGCAGTGTCTCAGGTATCTCAAGCTGGTCTCACATTCAGTATTTAGCCAAGAGTGACCTCTTGGACTCCTAATTCTCCAGTCTCTCTCTCTCAAGTGCTGGGATTATAGGCATGCACAATCAGACCAGGTTTCAGCCCTGTTGAGAATCTAGGGTTTGGTGTAAGATAGACAAGCACTTTATCAGCTGAACGATGTCTCTCAAGTTTTTTTTTTTGGATTTGGTTCTTCGCCCCCCCCCCCCCCCAGCACTGAAGAATTCTTTAAACAATGGGACACTAGCCGGGCAGTGGTGGCACACGCCTGTAATCCCAGCACTCTGGGAGGCAGAGGCAGGTGAATTTCTGAGTTGGAGGCCAGCCTGGTCTACAGAGTGAGTTCCAGGACAGCCAGGGCTATACAGAGAAACCCTGTCTTGAAAAAAACCAAATCCAACAAAACAAAACAAACAAACAAACAAACAAAACAATGGGACACTAGGGCTAGGTGTAATGTAAATGTGAAAAATTAACATATGAGCAGGTGTTGTGGTGCATGCCTTTAGTCCCAGCACTCATGTGGCAAATCTCTATGAGTTCGAGGCCAGCCTGGTCTACAAAGTGAGCTCCAGGACAGTCAGGCCTACACAGAGAAACCCTGTTTTGAAACAAAATTAACATAGGAAGACCGGGCATGATGACATGCCTTTACATCTCTGCATATGGGAGACTGAGGCAGGTGGATCTCTGTGAGTTAGAGGCTAGCCTGGTTTACATACTGAGTTTACACAGTGGGAACACGTCTGTTGGGAGAAGGAAGGGCAGGCTAGCTCCTGGCCCAAGGTAAACTCTAACTCTTCAATGGAACTTAAAATTTTGTTTTGAGATGAAGAAGCCTAGACATACATCATGAAGCCTGAACTTGAAAAACCATCCCAGTGGGTATAGTGTCCTGTCTGCAATCAGTACTGCAGGGGCGGAGGCAAGAGAACCGAGGGTTTAAAGACAGCCTCAGACAGGAAAAAAGGAATGAAAGAAAAGAAAATCCACAATGTTGAGATTACTAAGTGAGGCGGACAAATGACACACTTCTAAGTGGAATTAAATAAATAAAATTGAGCGAAAGTACTTTGTGAATTAAGACTTGTTTTTAGGAACTGGAGAGATAGCTCAGTGTTTAAGAGCACTTGTTGCTTTTCCAAAGAATCCAAATTTGGTTCCCAGAATTAATGTTGGTGGCTTAACAACTGTCTGTAATTCTGGCAATACCTTTTTCTGTCTTCATGGGGACAAGCACCCCCATAAAAATTAAAAGAAATAAAAACAGGACTTTTTTTTAAAAACTGATTTTGGTAGCAAAGCTAAGTTCCCAGCGTGGAATTTGAGTTTTAAGTAGAGGTCTGGGGTGTGGGAATCTGGTTCTGTAGGTAGAATGCTTATCTGGTCTGCACAAAGTTCTGGTTTCCTTCCACCTCCAGCAATGCAAGAGCACCACAGTGGTAATACATCGGCAATCCCAGCTCTTGGAAATGTAGAAGCAGGGAGATCAGAAATTCAAAGGCATCCTTGGCTACACAGCAAGGGGAGGCTAGCCAGGGATATAGATGACGGTGTTTAAAAAAATAGCCGGCAGTGGTGGCGCACACCCGTAGGATTTTCTGAAGGAGGCAGAGGCAGGAGGATCAGGAGTTCGGGGCCAGCCTGTACTACACAGTGAGTTCCAGGACAGCCAGGGTTACGCAGAGAAACGCTGTCTCGAAAAACCAAAACCAACTAAATAAACAATTAACAGTATGATCCCCCCCAATAATCCTGTACTTCTGGCACTAAATGCCGGACTTAGTTCTTAGGCTCTGCTGCCACCTACTGGAATACTGTTGAGTGTTTTGAGACCCTGTCTTGTCAGGGTTTTTACTGCTGAAATGAAACACTGGGACCAAAGCAAACTGGGAAGGAAATGGCTTCTTTCTCTTAAGTATCCAAACCACAATTCCCTAACAAGGGCAGGGACCTGGAGGCAGGAGCTGATCTGGAGGGGTGCTGCTTACTAGTTTGTTTAGCCCACTTTCCATAATCCCTGGACACCAGCCCACAGATGGCACGCGCAGTGTGCTGGGCCCTCCCCTATCAATCAAGAGCATGGTTGGTTAGATGTGCCTTTATCATTTGAGAACCTGACTGGTTAAATGGAAACCTAAGAGTTCAGTCCTTCATACTATGACAGGCCAGCATAGTTGGGGACAACCTTGAACTTCAAATCTTCCTGCCTCTGCTGTGTACTACTATGAGCAAGTCTTCAGTGCTGAGAGTGTACCCCAGGGACTCAAGCATGCTAAACAAGCACACCACAGATCTAACCTTGAGCTTATCCTCTTGGTTTCTTGTTGTTTAAGATTATTTTCTGTGAGTACAATGTCACTGTCTTCAGACACACCAGAAGAAAGCATCAGATCTCATTACTGATGGCTGTGAGCCACCATGTGGTTGCTGGGATTTGCTCTTAACCACTGAGCCATCTCTCCAGCGCCCTCCCCCCATTTCGTTTTGAAACAGTCTACTATGTCCTCCAGGGTACCCTTGGAACTCTCCATTCTCCTACTACTGGGAAATCAGCGGTGTGCTGCATCGTGCCCAGCACAGAGTGCCTAAAATTCAGTTTTGGGTCACAGTGAATCATTTCAACACAGTATTTGAGGGCTGTGACATCGAAGGCAAAGGGTAGGGGTCTGCTATGTCAAAGGGTAGGGGTCTGCTATGTCAAAGGGTAGGGGTCTGCTATGTCAAAGGGTAGGGGTCTGCTATGTCAAAGGGTAGGGGTCTGCTATGTCAAAGGGTAGGGGTCTGCTATGTCAAAGGGTAGGGGTCTGCTATGTCAAAGGGTAGGGGTCTGCTATGTCAAAGGGTAGGGGTCTGCTATGTCAAAGGGTAGGGGTCTGCTATGTCAAAGGGTAGGGGTCTGCTATGTCAAAGGGTAGGGGTCTGCTATGTCAAAGGGTAGGGGTCTGCTATGTCAAAGGGTAGGGGTCTGCTATGTCAAAGGGTAGGGGTCTGCTATGTCAAAGGGTAGGGGTCTGCTATGTCAAACGGCGGCTTTATGGCACAAAGTGTCATATGGTGTCATATGCTGCACTGCGATGTCTCAATCCAACACTGCGGTGCCATAGTCACGTGGGGATGACACAAAGGAGCATTTACTGTAACTCCGCTGTGATGTCACAGTGCGCCTGTGACCCAGTGCCATGCAGGGAGCACGTCATTAGTGGACAGTCTGGTGTCTGTGGAAATCATTCTCACAATGGAGCCTTGCATTTTCAATTACCTGTGACATCAAAGTGTCAGATGAGTGAGGTGGCGGCACAACGTGGCGCTGTGATGACAAACGGGCACAATTGGCAGTGACAACACTGTTTGTTGGATTTATCTGCATACACTGGTGCCTAGTGCCCTTAGATCTCCTGGAACTGGAGTCACCGGTGATTGTGAGCTGTCATGTGGGCGCTGGGACTCGAGCCTAGTGTCTGAGCCACCCCTCCAGCTTCCCTTGGCTAAGTCACATGCTCACTGGCAAACACTGACCTATGCACAGGGCTTAGTCCCGGGTTCAGTCCCGGGTAAGGGGGGGGGAGATGCCAGGCGGGTTGTATACATCCAGAGGCAGATAGATACAGGAGGCTCTCCCTTAATTACAATGTGTGCCTGGAATACACAAGACTGTCTCAACAAATTAAAAAATGGAGCTGAGAGGACACAGTAAAGTACTTGTCTCACAAACATGAGGTTCTAAGTTTGAACTTCAGAACCCAAGTGAAATAAAAACCTAAACAAAAACCAGGCTTGGTGGTGCACTCATCAACAGAGAAGAGATCTCAGGGGCTTGCTGGCCTGCGCTGAGACCGTCTCAAATGGTCTTCTCATTTCCATACACCTGTGTTCCTTCCTCTCCTAACATCAGACATATACACACATAGGGTAAAGTGACTGAAGAAGTCTGACTTACGCACACAAGAAAGATGTCATGGGCATTTAAGCTGTGACATTCTGATTTGATTCTAAATTATATTCATTAGCTTAAAACATCAAGAAAAAATATCAGGAAATTAGGTTGTAGGTAAAGCTAAGTTCTAAAGTCTGAAGTGTCTGCTAGAGAATGGGAAAGGCTCTGGCACTCAGAAGGGCTCACCTAGGTCCTAAACTCACTACCACTACTACCTGGGTAGTGAGTGCTGTGTTATGGCCTCAAATCAGGTTCATTAAGAGTTCTATCTTGGGCTGGAGAGATGGCTCAGTGGTTAAGAGCACTGACTGCTCTTCCAGAAGTCCTGAGTCCAAATCCCAGCAACCACATAGTGGCTCACAACCATCTGTAATGGGATCCAATGCCTTCTTCTGGTGTGCCTGAAGATGAAGACAGGTACAGCATACTCATATACATAAACAATTCTGGAGAAAAAAGAATCCTACCCCAAGCCAGCTGGTGGGTGTGGGTGGGCATCTTTAACCTCAGCGCTGGCAGGCAGTGGCTCTCTCTTCAGCCTATCACCTGAGTCTGATAGAGAGCGTTCCAGGACAGTCAGGACAATATAGAGAAGAACTGTCTAACCAGAGTCCTATGTCAAACGATTAAGGGGCAGAGGGATAGAAGACATTCCTTTCAGGAATGTGGACCTACACACACAGCATGAACACTCACTCACAACCCACAACTGGACAAAGGCTGGTTAATCAAGGAGATTGACAGTTATATTCAAAGAACCCAAATTAGCAAAAGAAAAGGCATAGAAGCTTATAACAGCAGATGGAGACATTTCTTATTTCCCCCCAAAGTTCTTAGGTTTTCTTGTACACAAATAAACTGTAGAAAAGTTTGGCCGCTGTTTGAATCTTGGATCCAACTGCTGAAACTGATTTGTGAAACCTATACCCTAGCTTAGTTGCAATTAACTGTGGGTCATTTCGGATTCCTCCTCAGCTCCTGGATGCATGTGCAGATCTGTCCACACCTGGACAGCTCTCCCGCTCTATGGATTTAACTTCTAGTTTCAGATGCCTGAGGTTGAAGCCTGACTTTTTATATATACAATCACACACGGTCCAAACAGCACCGATTGGCCACAAACACTCTTTCTTGGTGGTAGTTAAGCCTGAGTTTCATAAGGATAGTAAAACTGGGGGAGCGATGACACCCGAAGAACAGGGAAGGGCAAACAGCCAGGTTCCTGGTGGCTTTCCTCACTGGGACAAACAAATGTGGTCTTTCTCCAGCAGTCTTGTCTGTGCTTGCATATCACTGTACCCAGTAAGACACAGCAGGCCTTCACTACAAGATCAGTCTGCCCACGCTACGCACACAGAGCGCTGTCAGGGTCACTGCTGGCCTTTCCTTTTTCTTGGTCTTCTTTTTCCAGGGCTTGCAGGTGCTGGCGTCTTTTGCACATCTTCTTTCTCTGGGGGCACAGGCAGCTTGAAAATGATTTCATCATCTTTATCGTCATCGACTTCCATCACCTGCGATTTTCGCCTCTCCAAAAATGTTGGTGTACAAACTGGCGTGGGATCCTGAAAGCAACACGTCCACTTCAGTCCAGGCCTGAGCACAGGCACCAGGAAGAAACCCCAGATCACTGCTGTCTAGCTCACACCCATTACCACCTTCTTTCCTTCACCAGGAAGGAACACCCAACACTTCTACCCTCCTAGTTTTAAGGTGTACCATGGGATCTATTTCCAGTCTATTTTTATTTCCCATCCACACAAGGAAAGACCCCTTACTTTTCCTCCTTCAAATTGATTCCCAGAATGCAAGCCCACGCTCACCTGGCTGCCCACAGATGGCCTCCTCTTCCTCCGAGACCTCTTACGCTTCTTAGGAATGCTTTTGGAAATCTCTCCTTTCGTCATCGTCTCCATTCTCCTAGGTGCGCCTGAGAGCCCGTCTTTTTGGTCAGGTAAGACCTGAAAATAAAGACTAGGAGTTTCAGCGTTTGCTTACTCCTCAGACACCAGCTCACGTCACAGGTGTATGCCTAACTTGAAACTGGCAAATCGGTCCCGTTGGCAGGGGAAGGCTCTGCTGCACCCAGACGTTACGGGGCATGCCTGTCTCAGCCTGTCCTCAAGTTCTGACACAACGCTTCTGTTTCTTGAGACTGGGGCAAAGAAGCAACAGGTGCTTCCGAGAAAGGCATAAGCTTGGAAAAGATGTCACCTCACCACCAACTAATTACAATTTTGGGGAAAAAAAAGCTGACAGGTTCTATGGAAGATGGATAACATTCTTAAGATTCAGTCAAGGAAACCTTTGGCAACCCTAGCAGGCCACCTGGCCTCCGTAACGTAGTAAGGGGAAGTCCAGCAAGGCTTCCTTATTTCGTCACTTCTTGCTCCTAGGGTTGCTGAAGTCCAAACTACACACAATCACAATCAATCACAGAACCCATGGTCATCTGAAGAACTTTGATTTTGACTTTAAGACTAGTTCCAGTTTGAAAGAAATGAAGCAAAATCTTAATTAAAATGACAAGATAATGAAGATCAAGGGGCTGGAGAGATAGCTTAGCACCAGCTGCTCTTCCAAAGGACCTAGGTTCAACTTCCAGCACTGGACAAAGTCTCTCCCTGGACCAGACGCTAGGCCAGCGGGCAGCAAGCACCACATGTCCACGCTCCCCTCTTCCAAGGTCGCAGGCATGAACACGACATTATATGGGTTTAGGACTTGAACTCAGGACCTCATATTTCTGTAGCAAGTGCTCTTTCTCACTGGCCCAACTCGTCACATGATTTTTAGGGTTTTAAAAATCTACAATGCAGGGACTGGAAAGATGGCTGAGCAGTTAAGAGCACTGACTGTTCTTCCAAGTCCCAAGTTTAATTCCCAGCAACCACACGGTGGCTCACAACCATCTGTAATGGGATCTGATGCCCTGTTCTGGTGTGTCTGGAGAAAGCTACAATGTACCAACATACATAAAATAAATAATTCTTAAAAAAAAAAAAAAGAAGACTCCTTTTATGCAAGAGACCAGCTCTAGTGGCATAAGCCTACAGTCCCAACACCCAGGATGCGATGTGGAAGGCAGAAGGATGGGAGGGTCATCTTCAGAATACTGTAATTTGGGGGCTTACTGTGTAATACTAGGGCTCACTTGGGCCACATTAAGATCACTAGATCTCAAAAACAAAACAAAACAAAACAAACAAACAAACAAACAAACAAACCCGAATAAACCATCCAAACCCACCAACTACACGAAATCTTTAACAAAAAGTAAAGTAGCAGGAATTACTCTCTTTTTCAGATAATTTAAAGTTTTTTTGATGACTTTGCGTGTATGTGTGAGCATGCGTGTGTAGCTCGGAGGACTACTTTCAGGAGTCAGCTCTTTCCTTCAACAATGTGAGAGCTAGTGTCTGGACTAGGAGCCAGGCTTGGTGGCAAGTGCCTTCGTTCCAAGTCTTGCCAACACTCCTCAAAGTATTTCTGCAGTAACCAGTGGCCATTATCCAGATGATCTTACCTGTTTAACCTCAGAATCCCCATGAGTGTTAGCAATGTTTGAAATCCCATTCTTTGGCTTAGGTAGGACCTGCAAATAGACAATTTGCACACTTATCAGCTATATGCATATGCTGTAGCTGAATTCCTACTTTAAGCATCAGTGTCCAATTGCCAAACGGGTTGAGTGTAACCAAGGGCAAGGTTTTGCTGTAACCTGGGTGAGTAGTGTATGCTTATAATTGTATCACTGGGAAGGCTGAGGCAGAAAAGTCTTCCATTTTGGGGGGGCCTAGGTCATGTAACAAGACCTTGGTTAAAAAACAAAGCTGGGGACTAGAGAGAGTTCAGCAATGACAACCACTGACTGCTCTTTCACAGGACACATTCAATTCCCAGCATCCACACTGTGACTTGCAACTATCTGTAAACTATAGTTTTAGGGTATCCACTCTGGCCTCCAAGGACACCTGGCAACCACTTAGTACACCGGCAAGAAATTATATTGGGGGGGGGGAAAAAAACCTGGCAGGGGCCTGGAATGTAGTTCATACAAAGTGAATACTTAAAGCTCCGAGAAACCACCAAGAAAACCGGAAAAGGAAATTTACCAGTGAAGGAAAACTATAATCAATCCCCTTCTCGGCTAGTTTCTTCCGGAGTAATTGTTCCTTCTTCTTAAACCGATACTCCATCTTCAACATCTGCAAATGTCCTCGTTTCTGATTATAGCGTTTCACTGCTGGAAACGATGGCGGATGAAAGGAAACATTCCTCTGGTTGAAAAGGTCTTCATGGACTTTTTCTCGTGGCATAAATTTACCTATAAAACAAAGAGGAAACGATCTTTTAATTTTGTATTTCCCAGACAGCCATTTCAACTGCATGAAAGAAATAACCTTTAAACATCAATGATTATTATTTATGCAAATGCATGTGTGTGGGCTCACATACTCTGATGCCTGTGGAGGCTAGTGGACAACTCTGTGGATCAAACTCAGGTTATCACACTTATACTTTACCTGTTGAGCCACTCCTCTGCCTTCATTACATACGTACGTACGTACGTACATACATACATACATACATACATACATATACACACCACAGGGTCTCCCGTAGCCTAAGCTGGCCCTGAAGGTGCCTAAAATGAGCTTGACTGACCTTCAGGTCCTCTAGCTTCCAGCCCCAAATATAGGCACTAAAGGCTTGTGCCATCGGATGCAGTGTTATGTGCCCCTAGGGTTGAAATGCACAGTAGCCTTGTGCATGCTAGGCCAACACTCTACCAGCTAACTACACTCCTAGTCCCCTCTATCCTGGACAGGGCAAGGATTTGTGGCAATCATCAAGAAACTCAGTAGAGCCCAGAGCGCTCTGGTCTTTCCCTCAAACCAGACAAAGCAGAGCACCAATGCCCTCAGGTTTCTGCCCAGCCACTTTCTCCCAAAAGAAGCCAGGCTTTCAACTGAACTTGGAACACCCTTGACCATGACAATGTCTCCCATGGTGATTGGAAGTGGGAGAAAAATGTTACAGGAAGCCCTGTGAACCTGAAAACTGGTCTCAGGGCAGGGTACTTTCTACCATGGGTGTAAGCAGGCTGGACCCTTAGTTACCTTCCAAAGACAGAGATCTGGATGGTGATGCCACAGGTTTCTTGTGATGGGACACAAAGTTCACAGTGTCCATACTTACCGATCGATCTCTGTGGGAACAATTTACTGTGTGTGGTAACATGCTCACATGTGCGTCTGTGGGAGTGTCTGTGCAGAGCACGGAGCACACACGGCTTTCCACTCTCAGCATTCGCTGCCTGCTTCCTTCAGACAGCCTCTCACTGAGCCTGGAGCCGGGCTAGCAGACAGAGCTGCACGGCTGTCACGGAGTCAGTTGTGCAAATGGGACTCTTTTGGTCTTGCCCTGTGTAGACTCGGCTAATGGCTGCACCCAGGCCTCACATAACTTCTTAGTTTTATGGGTGTCAACAATCTGATCCGTAGCCCATCTACCACTCCCCATTTGAGTTCCCTAACATTCCAATAACTAAAGGTTTTGGAATGTTGGCATTTACCATTCACTTGGTAAGAACTGACATCAAGCTGCACTGCACTGCTGCCCCTCGCCTGGCTCATGCCTATTTAACCACCAGTTTTCTTTTCCTTTTTTGACATAAGGTCTCTACAAAGCCATGATGTCCCTGAACTTAGAGAGGTCCGCCTGCCTCTGCCTCCCAAGCACCAGGATTAAAGGTGTGCACCACTTCTGCTGGGCTTTACCCCATCAGCTTTCAATCTGAGCCAAGTTCTTTCCAATCACCATTAAGCACAGGTCAGCTTCTCCTCCCGAGTCCAACACCATGAGTGACTCTGTAATCCCACCACAGTGCAGAAAGTCAGAGTACTTACACGATAGAAGTCTTTCACCAAACAGGTAGTTATCCATTGTTTCTGCAACGATCTTGGCAACATCCTCCGACTCGAACTCCACGAAGGCATAGCCTTTGCTGTTCCCGGTCTGCACAGAAGACCCACAAGAGAGCACTGAGTCTACCTGTCACCAAGCCCCACACAAGCCCGTCACAATTCTCACTTCAGAGCCACTGTCCTCCCCACCCCCCAAACTAACACACAGACAGGACAGTCACAGCTTAGAATATAGATTTTTCTAGCACCCTTAAAATTCAGTATGATACACCCCTGAGTGCCCTGGCTACAGGGAACTCAGTAGTACTGTCTGGTGGTAAGGAGACCTTCTTTTGGGCTCCCACAGTCCTGGACTTGTCTACTCATTTCTCATTTTCATTGGCAGTCCTATTTGCGACACACTAGCGAGGGTCAAGGCTTTTTGTTTTTAAACCTAGCAGTCTGGGTAATCGCAGAGGAGGCTGAGGCAGGAGAATCTGGGAATCTTATGAGTATAATGAGGCCACTCTGGGCAACCAAGCAAGACTGTCTCAAAATAAAATAGTAGTGTAAGCGCATGCTTACCTACTGCGACCAACTGAAACTTACCCGGTTTCGGTCCCCAGCACCACAGGTGAATGCAGGAGACTTGACCGCACCTCACAAGTTAATGGTGCAAACAACCAGGTCTCCAGTGTCATGAGACCAAGGCCTTTCTAACCCCTGCACAGGGGATTCCCACACCCAGAATGGTCTTAAGTGTTGGGTGGGTTCTGGAGTTCAAATGTCTACACTTTGATCCTGGCACTGACACCTGAGCTGCGTTAAGTAACATGTAAGCTTCAGACTGGCCCTCCATGAAATGTAGCAACAAAACAAACTGTCATCAGGGCGCCACAAGAATGCCAATGTCCCAGAGCTCAACACACGTCATAAAACCAAATGCCAGCAATCCAGAGCCGGGGCGGGCCCAGCACCACCCACCAGCTGTCTCCTTTCTACCAACACTTCCAACCCCACCAAAACCACAGGTAAAACTGGGTGGTGGTGGTGGCGCACGCCTTTAATCCCAGTACTTGGGAGGCAGAGGCAGGTGGATTTCTGAGTTCGAGGCCAGCCTGGTCTACAGAGTGAGTTCCAGGACAGCCAGGGCTACACAGAGAAACCCTGTCTCGAAAAAACCAAATCCAAAAACCAAAAACCAAACCAAACAAACAAACAAAAAGAATCTATTATTTCTTTGAGGGGCCCGCAGATGTGTTTTGGGGAGAAGCCTCTAGCGCAAGTGAGGAATAGCCCTTCTGTGAGACTGTAGAGTCTACAGAATTTAGAAGCTAAGCTAGGCAGAGGAAGTGGCTGCTAAGATTAGCCGGAAGCAGGAGGAACTGAGAAACACTTGACAAAGACAAAGGAAAAGAAGAGGCAGCTGGCTGTGTTGGTCGTGGCGCCTGCGGGACTGTAGGTACATCCCAGAAGTTCCAGGAGACTCAACCACCCACCAAGTGCGAGCCAAAGCCCAGTAGCCTCCTCAGGAAAACGGAAGACTGGCCTTCTCCTTCCCTACCCTCAAACAAGAGAACACCTTTCTTCCAGTGAGGTAGTTGGTGATCTTGTGGAGACAGATGGGGCAGCACAAGTCTTCCAAGAGGAAGAATTGCTCAGGGAAGTAGGAGAAAAATCAGCAGGAAGAGTCCCAAGAGGAGGAAATTCTCTTCCAGGGAGGAATCAGTTGGCAGTAGGCCTCAGGAAGGTGGTGGTACCACAAAGGGACAATTCCCATCTCATGACTTAAACCCCAGTAAAAGCAAATTAACAACAACAAAAGGCTCCTGTAGTTTTAGGGGATCTACTAGAGAAACCTTACATAAACCAATCTGAAGTTCACTTTTTAAAAAGATTTCTTATTGTTATTATTATTACTATTACTATTATTATTATTATTGTATGTAAGTACACTGTAGCTGTCTTCAGAAACACCAGAAGAGGCGTCAGATTGCATTACAGATGGCTGTGAGCCACCATGTGGTTGTTGGGAATTAAACTCAGGACCTTTAGAGAGCAGTCAGTGCTCTTAACCGCTGAGCCATCTCTCCAGCCCCAAACTGAAGTTCAGTAACCCCAGAGTTAGCAGTCACAATTGTCCATGTAGGCTGAGGACGAGAGGCAACTACCCTAGTTAATGAACATTTAGAATACTTATTTTGCCCTTGAGGTTGTTAAATTCTAATCCTTGCTACCAGATTTTCCTGAGGAAAGCCTATAAGCAATGTGTGGCTATGCCCTGTAAGCACACCCAGTCGGTGGCCTGTGGCCGAGCTCCCTGACAGGGGTAGAAGTGCCTGCTAACAAACCAGTGCCGTCCCCACGATGCTTGTGCACAGGCAGAGAGGCTGGAGGGCGCACAGCCCCTTCTGTGGCTTGCCCCTGTTCGCTCAAGATGCACTTTTTACTGACCCAGTTTTGGTTAAACTGGCCAGCGGCAAGTTCTACACTCAGTGGCTTCAGCCTCCAATGCTGGGGTGCACCTGGTTTCTCACGTGGTGCTGAGGAAGGGCGCATGTGTCCCACTTCTGTTTACAGAACAAGTGTTCTTACCACGGAGCCATTTCCCAGGGTCTCAACCACCTCAACTGTGAAATAAGTCTGTCACCGGCCTGGAGCTGGGCTCCGCTGGCTAGGCAGCAAGTCCCACCTTCCCAGCCCTGGGATCAAGTGTGTACATGACCACGCATGGCTGGTGACCTGGGTTCTGTAGGTTGACAGTTATAGACTGAACTATCTCCACAGCCTTACCATCTCTCTTTTTATTGAGTCAGAAATCCATACACTATGAAGCTGTGACTCAGACTCAGAGGTCTGCCTGTCCCTGTCTCCCAAGTGTTGGGACTAAAGGCATGGACCACTATACCAAGCTTACTTTCTTGTGATTCCACTGCAATTTGTAAAATCACTTATATTTACTTACTTAGAGACAAAGCTCTCTCTATGTAGCTATGGGTACCTCGGAACTCATGATGTAAACTAGGCTGGCTTCAAAACCGATCCACCTGCCTCTGCCTCCTGAGTGCCGGGATTAAAGGCGTGTGCCACCATGCCTGGCTTGTGGAAAGTTCCTGAGTAGGAACTGTCTAAGTAACAATGTTGTGCCTATGAATACAAAGGATGACAAACAATTGACAAGCAAAATATACATAGCTGAATTCAGGTACGGAATCTTACCCGCTTACTTCTGGACAATTTGAATCTGCTAATATCGCCAAACTGGGCACAGTAGTTATAGATGTGGCTTTCAGAAAGTGTTGAAGGCAGGTGACCCAGATAAACTACTCCACGGTTAAATTCTTTCTTCTTTGGCTGAGGACAAAAGAGATAAACATTTTAAAAATACAAACTCATACTGCACCAAAACTTGTGTGTGCATACACATTTTTTCTGAGCTGGGCCTCACTATGGAGCCTTGGCTGACCCAAAACTCACTATGCAGACCAGGTTGGCCTCTAACTCCTGAATGCTAAGATTAAAGGCCTGTATCATCATGGCCTGCAAAGACCTTTATTTTTCAATGAAAGTATGTTACCATTCCTTCACTTCAGAGAAAATTAATTCTAAAGTCTTTTTTCTTTTTTGAGACAGAGTTTCTTTGTGTAGGTCTAGCAGTCCCCGAGCTAGCTTTGTAGAGCAGGGCAGGCTCAAACTCACACAGATTCACCTGCCTCTGCCTCCTGAATGCCAGGATTAAGGTCTCTGCCTCATCCCTGCCACCCAGCTTTCTAAAGTCCTGTCAGAGGATAGGTAGAGAACTGCCTGCCTCTGCCTCTCTCCAGCACTAGGATTAAAGGAAAACGTTACCTTGCCTGGCCTGCAACAAAAATTTCAACACCCTTCATTCCCCTTGGTCCAGGAACATACTCATAGCTGTATCACAGCAGAAACTGAAATAATAGGTGTTTGATCTCTCTTTCCACTTGCTGGAGTTTAATCACACAGAGCCACAGATTCTGCAAGAGACAGACTCCCATCTACACGCACCACGACGCACACATGTCCACACCCACCTGTCTCTACAAAACAGTCAGCACAACACGTATTCTAGAGCTAAATGACCAAGCAAGTAAAAGTCTGTCACTGTCACTCTGAACCCAAGACCTTCGACTCTGAATGCAGAGGGCAGCTTATCACCCTGGATCTGTTGATCTGTTTGCGGTTGTTAGCCTTCACAGTGCAGACTGTACTCTGTCACCCTAGAGAACAAGACCTTGTTTCCCGTCAGGTAGGGTACAGGGTGACCTATCGTGATCTATATCTGTATTCATGAAATGGATATGGGGATTCAAGACCTCGACTGCACGGCAAATGTGCAAATATTGTAGCTTGGGCTACAATAAACCCCACACTGACATGGTAACAAAAACGACCCTCCCAAAAGTCCCCCAGGATGACAACAAAAAAGAAAAGCTGCGGTTCTCTCCAGTGCACCACCCCACGCCGAAAACCAAAGAGACTACGCCGTCTGCACACAGAACCTGGCAGGTTGCAATCTCTATTTTCTTTGGCGAAGCTCCATTCTGAATACCGAGCCCGACATGTCTCCAGACTCCTGACCCTCCCAGGAGGTGGGCTTCCGGATGTCTCCTCCGTCTACTCCGCACTACAAGGTAAGGAGACATAGCATACTTTCCAGGTGCCGTTCGTGGGAGACCACGGGCCAAAGCGGAGGCGCGGCAGCTTAACGCAGTCTGAGGTTCGGAGGTGCCGTGCTCCCACACGTGGCACCCCTCCTTCTCCACCTAAGTCCCGAGGGCCAAGCTCACGCCTAGTCAGGGAGCTGCCCCGGCCTCCGAGCCCGGGCGAGGTCGGCTCCCGAGTCAGCCCGGCCGCCCCGCCGCTCACCTTTCTCGCGCGCCGCTGGATGTGCTTCAGAGCCTTCTCGAACTGCGAGTCTTCCTGCGGGTTCAACGCCAGACTCGGCTTCGCGGGACCTGCTAACTCGGCCATGCTGGAGAACCCCGAACAAGTCGGTCCACGCGGAGCTCCCGGAAGTGACGTCCCCTCCGCCTCTCGGAAGCGGAAGCGGAGGCGGAAGTGCAGCAAAAGAGCAGGTCCGAGTGTCTAGTATTGGGCGAGCTCGAGCGCCACCTACTGGCCACAAACTACAATACTTAAAAAAAAACCGGGATTAAAAATAACCCCGAGGGTAGAAACTAAGGCTCAGTTGGTGAAGTAAGTCCTAGGTTCGAAACCCAGTGCATCATAAACTGTGACTGCCCCCCCCCCTCTGTAATCCTAACACTTGGGATGTGGAGGCAGGAGGATCAGGAGTTCAAAGCCATTCTCATATACATAGTTCGAAGACAGCCTGTGCTCCACGGACTCAAAAACAAATTTAAAGTCCCAACCATTAGTCATGCTTGTTGGCTGTTCACCCCAACGAGCAACAGGAAAAGCCTTCCCTGCCGTGGACTCCTTTTTGTAAACACTCAAGCAGCTGGGCAGTGGTGGCGCACGCCTTTAATCCCAGCATTTGGGAGGCAGAGGCAGGTGATTTCTGAGTTCGAGGCCAGCCTGGTTTACAAAGTGAGTTCTAGGACAGCCAGGACAGGCGTGCGCCACCACCGCCCGGTTTACCATAGGAATTTTGAGAGAGAGCACAAAAAGAGAAGCTTGTAAGGGTTTCTTGTGTTGAAACGGTTGTCTTTCTGTCTTTTCTGCATTTGTTTATTTACTTATAGAGTGATTGTTTGACCTTTGTGCTGCATCATCGCATGTGTCTAGGTCAACGAACTTCTTGCTGTAGTCAGTTCTTCCCTTCTACGGTATGGGTTCTGGGGACTCGGGATTAATGGCAAAGGCTTCCTTTACTCGTTGAGCCATCTTACTGACCTGGTCTGAAGATTATTTTAAGCCAAATATTCTGAGACTGGATGGATACAAAAAGAAGCCCTTTATCTAGGAGAGCATCTTCTGGGGAGCCGCGGCTTCCTTAATCCCTTTGCGGAATGTTATGACGTGAAGAACGTGAAGAACGCTGGAGGCCGGGCCGGGCTGGAGGTGGGGCCTCAGTACAGAGCTTACCTGCCTTTAGGAAGCTCTGGCTTCTCTCTCCAACTCTGAGTAAACAGACGCCTAGGCAGGCAGCGATACATGAGGCCCTCTCTGTCCCCACAAAAGCCGGGAGGCTATGGCAAGATGGGCCGGAGGGTAAGCAGAAGGCCTGAACTGGGCCCCAGAACCCAAACAGTAGGCGGTGAGAACCGGCTCCAGCCAGCTGTCCTCGCCAAGGCGAGCAGGGAGGTAGAGACCGTCAAGGGCTGCTGCATACTGCCTCGTTCCCGCCGCTTACTGGCTCCTTCCCAGGCTCACACTCAGCCGCTTTCCTCACAGAGCCAGGCCATCTCTCAAAGGGCGCAGGCATCCACGGTGGGCTGAGCCCTCCTATGCCAACCACCATCAAGAAAATGCCCTAAAAGACTCACCTCAGGCCAATCCGATGGAGCCAACTCCCTAATTGAAGTTCCCTCTTCCTGAGCGTATCAGCTCCTTTGCTGTGGCTGTGATAAAACACCATGGTCAATGTAAATTTTGGGAAAAGGGGTTTATTTTGGTATGTAGTCCCTGAGGAAGAGTCCATGGTGGCAGAGAAGTCATAGCAGCCCACAGTAGCAGGATGCCTGGGCAGGGAGCTGAGAAAGCCCATCCTCTGCAAACACAAAGCCTCTACTTCCCAAGTTCTGGCATGCACAGCTCACCCAGTACCTTAGTTACTTTTCTAATACTGTTATGGCACATCATGAACAGGCAACTTATAGAAGGAAGAATTTATTTAGAGCTTACATTTCAGAGAGTGAGTCCATGACACTCACGGTAGGGAGCTTGGCAGCAGACAGGCAGGCAGCAGGCAGGTAGGCAGGCAGCAGGCAGGTAGCAGGCAGGTAGGCAGGCAGCAGGTAGGCAGCAGACAGGTTGGCGGCAGGCAGGCAGACAGGCAGGCAGGCAGGCAGGCAGGAGGCAGGCAGGCAGGCAGGCAGGCAGCAGGCAGCAGGTAGGCAGCAGACAGGCAGGCAGCAGGCAGCAGGCAGCAGGCAGGAGGCAGCAGGCAGGCAGGCAGGCAGACAGGCAGGCAGGCAGCAGGTAGGCAGCAGACAGGTGGGCGGCAGGCAGGGCACTGTAGCAGTAGCTGAGAGCATATGTCCTAATCCACAAGCAGCAGGAAGACAGAAAGCTATCTGGTAATGGCATGGGCTTTTGAAGCCTCAAAGCCTTCCTTCAGTGATACATGTCCTCCAACAAGGCTCCACCTCCTAATTCTTCCCAAACAGTTCCACCAACTGGGGCCCACATGCTCAAATATATCACCCGGTGGGGGACCTTCTTACTTAAGCCGTCTCATCTGATTTATTTGGTACTGAAGTCAAATCCACGACCTCACATTCTAGGTAAGGCCTCTACTTCTAGAGCTCCAGCCCCAGCCCAGGACCCCACTACTTGATGATGTCATTGAGTTCCTCTATTCCTTGATGACATCATCGAGTTTATTCCTTTTCTGATTTTCTCTTCTGTTAACACTTATCTTTCATTGGTCTAATTTACAGACCCTCATGCACAGAATAGAGGAAACACTGGAAAGTGTTTTCTCTTATTTCATTTTCTAGAAGATATGATGTAGGGTTGGCTATGCCAACTGGAGAGATGGCTCAGTGGTTAAAAGTACTGGCTGCTCTTGAGGAAGAACCAGGTTCGATTTCCAGCACCCACGTGTCAGCTTAAAACTGTCTGCAACTCCACTTTCAGGGGATCTAATATCTTTTGGCTTCCTCAGGCACCAGGCACATATGTAGTATACTTGTATGTATTCAGGCCAAATACTCAGTCACATAAAACAAAGTAATATTGTTCTTTCCTTGAGACAAGTTCTCATTATGTAACTGTGGCTGGCCTGGTACTTAGAGTAGGCTGACTTCTAACTCACTGAGATCTTTCTGAAGATGTCTCCTGAGTCCTGGGATTAAAAGCATGGACACTTGCTGTGTCTCCTAAAAGCGTGAACTAGCACAACTGCTCTGCCTCCTAAAGGCATGGTCCCACTACCCACCTGCCTTGCCTCCTACAGGCGTGGTCCCACTACCCACCTGCTGTGCCTCCAACAGGCATGGTCCTACTGCACACCTGCCATGCCTCCTAAAGGCATGGTCCCACTACCCACCTGCTGTGCCTCCTACAGGCACTGTCCCGCTGCCTGCCTGCTGTGACTCCTACAGGCATGGTCCTGCTTGCCTGCCTTTTGTGACTTCCTTGCTCTTCCTTCCCACTTCTCATCTTTTTAAAAATATTTATTTACTTTCATTTTGCTTAGCTGCATTCTTCTGTGTATGTAACTATACATGCCTAGTATGCATGCATGCATATATATGTATATACATAAAATAGATGCTTGCCTGATGCCCATGGGGGCTGGGAGAAGGAGTCAGATTTCCCTGAACCTGCAGTTGCAGAAAACTGTGAGCTGCTGCACGGGATCTGGGAACCTGAGTCCTCTGCAAGAGCAGTGAGTACTTTAACTATTGAGCACCCAAATCCTAGGCTGGCCTGGAACTTGTGATGATCCCCTTGCCTCAGTGTCCCCAGTACTGGGGTGACAGGAGAGAGCTGCACAGCTGGTCCTTTCATACAGCGTCTTCAGCTGTGTGGACCCTGCATGCTGTCTCCTCAGACTTTCAGTCCCTCCTTGCAGCTGTTTCTATGTAACCTCCATGGTTCTTACCTTTGTCAATACTTACAAATACTTCCCGCAGCGGGAAGGAAGAGAAGTGTTTCTAGTCCATCCTTCCAGAAGCACAATCATTCTAGGAGACCTTCTTGGAGAAATTGGAAGAAATGTCAAGATCTGTGGAAACTAGGTTCTGCTCCAGGTGGTAGCACCAGGAAATGACAGAAGCAAGCCCAGCTTTCTATTCAGAAGTCATTGGACAGGAGGGCAGCCACAAACAAACCTGGACTGGGGCCTGGAGAGATGGCCAGTGGGCAAAGTTCTCCATGTCCAAGCATTAAGACATTCTCTCTGTCTCTTTCTCTGTTTCTCTCTGTCTCTGTCACTCTCTGTCTCTATCTTTCTCTGTCTCTCTGTCTCTGTCTCTCTGTCTTTCTCTGTCTCTCTCTCTCTGTCTCTCTTTGTCTCTGTCTCTCTGTCTCTCTCTGTCTCTCTGTCTCTGTCTCTCTTTATCTCTCTGTCTCTCTGTCTCTGTCTCTGTCTCTCTCTCTCTCTCTTACACACACACACACACACACACACACACACACACACACACACACACACAAAGAGACATGAAAAAGAAAAGAGTGGTGGTTTGAATAGGTATGGTCCCCATAGACTCAAGTGTTTGAACGCTTGGCCCATAGGGCATATGTAGCTCTATTAGGATATGTGGCCTTGTTGGAAGAAGTATTTCAGTGTGGAGCCTGGATTTGAGGTCTCATATAAGCTCAAGCTACACCCGGTGTCACAGTCTCCTTCAGCTGCCTTTGGGTCAAGATGTAGAATGGTCAGCTTCTGCTTCAGCACCATGTCTGCCTGCATGCTGCCATGGTGAGAATGAAGAGACAAAAAGCAGCAGGATAGACTCCATCTTGTTCTCTAAACTCCATTGTAACCCGCTGTCCTTGGGGAATCTTGGGAAAGGTGACTGTCCTTGGAGAAAGCAGAAAGTAGCTCTCTCTTGTCCTTGGAGTGATATGACCCCCTCCTTTAAGCTTTGGGAAAGAGATCACCAAGCGTTCTCAGCAGTGGAAAATAGACATAACAACGTGGTCAGGTTGCCACGACAGGAAAAACTGGTCATGGTAAGTTAATCATTCCCAGATCAAGATGCTCTTTCAGATATGTGGTCTCTCCTTGGTGTTTGAACAAATGCTATTGGTTTGAAGGTTAACATTCCTTTACCCCCCTCTTCCAGTTTGAGCTGGTGCCATGAGCAGATCTTGAGCGATAGCTCTGCACCCATTCCTACTCTCAATTCTGAACATCTGTTATCCAAATGCAAGGGCAACCACATTCATAAAAGAAATTTTACTAAATCTCAAAGCACACAATGCACCTCACTTAATAATAGTGGGTGTACTGGCTGGTTTTGAGTGTCAACTTGACACAGGCTGGAGTTATCACAGAGAAAGGAGCTTCAGTTGGGGAAGTGCCTCCATGAGATCCAACTGTGGGGCATTTTCTCAATTAGTGATCAAGTGGTGAGGGCCCCTTGTGGGTGGCTCCACTTTTGGGCTGGTATTCTTGGGTTCTATAAGAGAGCAGGCTGAGCAAGCCAGGGGAAGCAAGCCAGTAAGAAACATCCCTCCATGGCCTCTGCATCAGCTCCTGCTTCCTGACCTGCTTGAGTTCCAGTCCTGACTTCCTTTAGTGATGAACAGCAGTGTGGAAGTGTAAGCTCAATGAACCCTTTCCTCCCCAACTTGCTTCTTGGTCATGATGTTTGTGCAGGAATAAAAACCCTGACTAAGACAGTGGGAGACTTCAACACCCCACTCTCATTAATGGACAGATCATGGAAACAGGAACTAAACAGAGACACAGTGAAACTAACAGAAGTTATGAGCCAAATGGATTTAACAGACATTTATAGAACATTTCATCTTAAACAAAAGAATATACCTTCTTCTCAGCACCCCATGGTACCTTCTTCAAAACTGACCATATAATTGTTCACAAAATGGGTCTCGAGCTGGGCGGTGGTGGCACATGCCTTTAATACCAGCACTTGAGAGGCAGAGGCAGGCAGATTTCTGAGTTTGAGGCCAGTCTGGTCTACAGAGTGACTTCCAGGACAGCCAGAGCTACACAGAGAAACCCTGTCTTGGAAAAAAAAAAAACAGGGTTATTTAAATATTTATCACCTTGAAAGGTTTTTTAAAAAAAAAATTCTCATCTCTTGAGTAGCCAAGCCAATTGCAGACTGAAGTCAGTTAATATTTCTCAATAATTTCAGGAAATTGCTAAAAAAACAAGTGAAAGATCTTTATGACAAGAACTTCAAGCCTCTGAAGAAAGAAGTCGAAGAAGACCTCAGAAGATGGAAAGATCTCCCATGATTGTGGATTGGCAGGATTAATATAGCAAAACTGGCCAACTTGCCAAAAACAATCTACAGATTTAATGCAATCCTTATCAAAATTCCAACTCAGTTCTTCCTAGAGTTAGAAAATTCAATTCTCAAATTCATCTGGAATAACAAAAAACCCAGGATAGTGAAAATTATTTGCAACAATAAAAAACCTCTGGAGGAATCAGCATCTCTGACCTCAAGCTGTACTACAGAGCAATAATAATAAAAATTGCATGGTATTAGTACACTGACAGGCAGGTAGATCAATGGAATAGAACTGAAGACCCAGAAATGAACCCACACGCCTATGGTCACTTGATCGTTGACAAAGGAGCTAAAGCCATCCAGTGGAGAAAAGATAACCTTTTCGGCAAATGGTGCTGGTTCAACTGGAGGTCAGCATGTAGAAGAGTGCACATTGATCCATTCTTATCTTCTGTACAAAACTCAAGTTCAAGTGGATTAATGACCTCTACATAAAACCAGATATCCTGAAACTAATAGAAGAGAAAGTGGTGAAGAGTCTCGAACACATGGGCACAGGTGAAAATTTCTTCAACAGAACCAGTGGCTTATGCTCTAAGATCAAGAATTGGCAAATAGGACCTCATAAAATTGTAAAGCTTCTGTAAGGCAAAGGACACTGTCAATAGGATAAAATTGCAACCAACAGGTTGGGAAAAGATCTTTACCAATCCTACATCTGACAGAGGGCCAATATCCAATATATACAAAGTACTCAAGAAGGTAGACTCCAGACAATCCACAACCCTTTAAAAATGGGGTACAGGGCTAAACACAGAATTTTCAACTGAGAAATATCGATTGGCTAAGAAGCACCTAAAGAAATGCTCAACATCCTTAGCCGTCAGGGAAATGCAAATCAAAACAACCCTGAGATTCCACCTCACACCAGTCAGAATGGCTAAGATCAAAAACTCCAGTGACAGCAGATACTGGTCAGGATGTGGAGAAAGAGGAACACTCCTCCATTGCTGGTGGGATTGCAAGCTGGTACAACCACTCTAGAAATAAGGCTGGTGATTCCTCAGAAAACTGAACATAGTATTACCTGAAGTCCCAGCTATACAGCTCCTGGGTATCTACCCAAAAGATTCTCCAACATATAACAAGGACACATGCTCCATTATGTTCATAGTTGCCTTATTTATAATATCCAGAAGCTGGGAAGAACCCAGATGTCCTTCAACAGAGGAATGGATACATAAAATGTGGTGCATTTACACTATGGAGTACTACTCACCTATTAAAAACAACGAATTCATGGAAGTCTTAAACAAATGGATGGACCTAGAAAATATCATTCAGAGTGAGGTAACCCAATCACAAAAGAACACACATGGTATGCACTCACTGATACGTGGATATCCGTCCAAAAGCTTGGAATACCCATGATACAATTCACAAACTACATGAAGCTCAAGAAGGAAGACCAAACTGCGTATGTGTTCATCCTTCTTAGAAGGAGGAATAAAATACCCGCAGGAGGAAATTCAGAGGCAAATTGTACGGAGACAAAGTGTGGAGCAGAGACTGAAGGAAAGGTCGTTCAGAAATAGCCCCACCTGTGGATACATCTCATATACCGTCTCCAAACCCAGAGAAAGTACATGCTGACAGGAGCCTGATATAGCTGTCTCCTGAGATGCTCTGCTAGAGCCTGACAAACACAGAGGCGGATGCTCGCAGTCAATCATTGGACTGAACACAGGGTCCACAATGGAGGAGTTAGGGAAAAGTCTGAAGGAGGTAAAGGGCTTTGCAACCCTATAGGAAGAACAACATTATCAACCAACTAGACCTCCCCCCCCCCCCAGAGCTCCCAGGGACACAACTACCAACCAAGGAATACACATTGAGGGACGTGTGGCTCCAGCTTCATATGTAGCCGAGGATGGCCTTATCATCTATCAATGGGAGGAGAGAGGCCCTTGGTCCTGTGAAGGCTCCTTGTCCCAGTGTAGGGGGATTCAAGGGCAGGGAGGCAGGAGTGGGTGGGTGGCTAGGAGAACAGTCTCATAGAAGCAGGGGTAGGGGGGAATGGTATAGGGGGTTTCCCAAGGGGTAACCCAGAAAATGGGATAAATTTGAAATGTAAATAAAACATTTAATAAAAAATCGCATACGAATAGAAAAAAAACCTCTTGCTTTACCCATTTACCCAATTATGTAATGCCAAGGCTTGGAAGCCCTTGCTTGCAATTTTCCCCATATAAACCATAAGCCCCTAGATCTGAGCATCACTTTCCTAACCTACTGTGCAGAGAGGACTGTGACCCAAGTCTGAACTGCAATAAAGGCTCTCGTGAGTTTGCAATGGAGTTGTGGTCCATGGTTGTCTCTTGGGGGTCTGGCAAACTGGGCCTAACAATGATGGACTAAACCCCTGAAACAGTAAGCCAGCCACAATGAAATGTTTTCCTTTATAAGAGTTGCCTTGATCATAGTGTTATTTCACAGCAATAGAAACCCTAACTAAGATAGGGAGAGAAAGAATAAAAATGTTCAAGAAAATTAGGTCTTGGATGTGATGTCACATGTGTCTATCCCAGAATTTGGGAAGCAGATCTCTGAGTTTTGCACCAGTTTGGTCCATCTGGCAAATCCTAGGCCAGCCAGGGTGATGGATCAAGACCTTGTCTCAAAACATTTTGTTGTTTTCTTTGTCTTTTTTTTTTTTTTTTAAGATTTATTAATTTATTTAGTACACTGTAGCTGTCTTCAGACACTCCAGAAGAGGGCGTTAGATCTTGCTAAGAATGGTTGTGAGCCACCATGTGGTTGCTGGGATTTGAACTCTGGACCTTCAGAAGAGCAGTTGGTGTTCTTAACCACTGAGCCACCTCTCCAGCCTCCACATTTTGTTTTTCTATACAGGGTTTCTCTGTGTAGTCCTTACTGTCCTAAAAGTCACTCTATAACCAGGCTAGCCTTGAACTCAGAGATTTGCTTTTGACTCCTGAGTACTGGGATAACATTAAAAAAAAAAAAAACCTTGGCTTTGAAGTAGTGAATCTGCTGTGTATTGAGGTCTCTGTGTCCTGAGGCCTTGAGGTACTGGATCCTCTTTGGGCAATTACAGCAGGAAGATTGGGGGTTCCAATCTTGACAAGGTTCTGAAGGACAAGATGCTGAATACAGCATGGCCAGTGTCAAGTCCTTGGGACTGTTTCTGTGTCCACAGGTCACCCTGGCCTTGTCCAGTTCAATAAGCAACTTGACTTTGTTGGCAGTAAGGGTTGGTTCTGTTAGACTTAGGTTGCTCTTGACTATGAAAGTGATGGTGTTAGCTGGTACAACTATGCTGAGCTCTTTCCTCTCATTGGCCCAAGTTGTTTCAGAGACTGCTTAGTGTTGCTATCGTAAACATTTGAGCTAGAACTTGTGGATAGAGAATGCGCCATTTTGGTTCACAGTTCGGGGAGGTCCAGTCCACAGTGAGTTAGCTTGGTTACTTTGGACTGGCAGTAAGGGAGCACATCTTTACAAACCATGTGGTGGAGCAAAGCAGCGTGGTGAACAAGAAAGAGGACCTACGTATGGTGCATGTGGCTGTGCTACTCAGGATGCTGAGGCAGAAGGACACTGGGTTCAGTGTCGATCTGGACTACACACAGTCCAGTTTGAGCTATAAATCAAGATCTTGTCAAAGAAAGAGTCAGGAAGGGAGAGAAGGAGGGGGAAGGGAAGGAAGACGAAGCACAGTGGCCCAGACTTGCAATCCTGACGCTTGGGAGGGGAAGACAGGAAGATCAGAAATTCAGGGTCATCTTTAGCTACATGGGCAAGTTTGGAGCCATCCTGGCCTACAGAAGCCATAAAAGAACCATAAGGAAGGGAGAAAGGAAGTAAGGAAGAAAGAGAGGGGGAGGGAGGAAGGAAGGAAGGAAGGAAGGAAGGAAGGAAGGAAGGAAGGAAGGAAGGAAGGAAGGAAGGGGAGTGAATAGGGAACAAGGAAGGAACCAGAATCTCACAATACCCACTACGGATACACCTCCGATGACAGGGACTTAAGATCTTCTATTATATGCCATCTCATAAGTATCCATTGACTCCACTAGTTCCATGAGCTCTGGTTAATTACTTCAATACACAGTCCTTCAGGGAAAATTCCAGACCCAAGTTATAGCAGGGATTCATGGTCAAACCAGGGTATGGCAGATGTAGCCTTTATGCTTTGCTCTGTGAGGCTTGATTTCTGTATAATGAGAACAGTTATTATTTGCTCGTTAGCAAGGCTGTCTTGTTGATCTAAAAGTAAGGCATTTTGGGAGCTTTAATCTAAGGTAACTTTGGATTTTCTACCAGTCAGTTCTTCTGCTGCACCTGAGTGTTTCCATAATTACTTAAAACAAGCTTGGCCCAATTGCAATGATTGAGATTATATTTTTATAAATCTGGTCTACTTGGAAGTTCATTTCTATCATCATCATCATCATCATCATCATCATCATCATCATCATCGTCATTATTAACTTTGTTTTTTAATGTAATTTTATTATTTATTTATTTATTTATATTCGATATATTCTTTATTTACATTTCAAGTGATTTTCCCTTTCCTGGATCCCCCTTCCCTGAAAGTTCCATAAGCCCTCTTCCCTCCCCCTGTTCCCCAATCCACCCCTTCCCACTTCCCTGTACTGATATTTCCCTACACTGCTGCACTGAGCTTTTCCTGGACCGGGGGCCACTCCTTTCTTCTTCTTGGGCATCATTTGATATGTGCATCGTGTCTTGGGTATTCCAAGCTTCTAGGCTAATATCCATTTATCAGTGAGTGCATACCATGAGTGTTCTTTTGAGATTGGGTTACCTCACTTAGTATGATGTTCTCCAGCTCCATCCATTTGTCTAAGAATTTCATGAATTCATTGTTTCTAATGGCCGAATAGTACTCCATTGTGGATATAAACCACATTTTCTGTATCCCTTCCTTCGTTGAGGGACATCTGGGTTCTTTCCAGCTTCTGGCTATTATAAATAGAGCTGCTATGAACATAATGGAGCACGTATCCTTATTACATGCTGGGGAATCCTCTGGGTACATGCGCAGGAGTGGTATAGTGGGGTCCTCTGGAAGTATCATTCCCAGTTTTCTGAGGAACTGCCAGACTGACTTCCAGAGTGGTTGTACCAGCTTGCAATCCCACCATCAGTGGAGGAGTGTTCCTCTTTCTCCACATCTTTGCCAGCACTTGTTTTCTCCTGACTTTTTGATCTTAGCCATTCTGACTGGTGTGTGGTGAAATTTCAGGGTTGTTTTGATTTGCATTCCCCTGATGACTAAGGATGTTGAACATTTCTTTAGGTGCTTCTCAGCCATTCGATATTCCTCAGGTGAAAAGTCTTTGTTTAGCTCTGTACCCCATTTTAAGGGGGGATATTTGGCTTTCTGGAGTCTACCTTCTTGAGTTCTTTGTATATCTTGGATATAAGCCCTCTGTCAGAGGTAGTGTTGGTAAAGATCTTTTCCCAATTTGTTGGTTGCCATTTTGTCCTTTTGACAATGGCCTTTGCCTTACAGAAACTTTGCAGTTTTATGAGGTCCCATTTGTCAATTCTTGATCTTAATGCATAAGCTATTGGTGTTCTGTTGAGGAAAATTCCCCCTGTGCCCATGTCCTCAAGGGTCTTCCCCAGTTCCTTTTCTATTAGTTTCAGTGTGTCTGGTCTTATGTTGAGGTTCTTAATCCACTTGGACTTGAGCTTAGTACAAGAAGATAAGAATGGATCAATTTGCATTCTTTTGCATGCTGACCTCCAGTTGAATCAGCACCATTTGTTGAAGAGGCTATCTTTTTTTCCCACTGGATGGTTGCAGTTCCTTTATCAAAGATCAAGTGACCATAATTCTGTGGGTTCATTTCTGGATCTTCAATCCTATTCCATTGATCTACTTGCCTGTCACTGTACCAATACCATGCAGTTTTTAACACAATTGCTCTGTAGTACTGCTTGAGGTCGGGGATACTGATTCCCCTAGAAGTTCTTTTACTGTTGAGAACAGTTTTAGCTATCCTGGATTTTTTTTATTCCAGATGAATTTGAGAATTGCTCTTTCTAACTCTATGAAGAATTGAGTTGGGATTTTGATGGGGATTGCATTGAATCTGTAGACTGCTTTTGGCAAGATGGACATTCTTACTATAGTATCCCTGCCAATCCAAGAGCAAGGAAGATTTTTCCATCTTCCGAGGTCTTCTTCAATTTCTTTCTCAAAGACCTGAAGTTCTTGTCATATAGATCTTTCACTTGTTTGGTTAGAGTCACACCAAGATACTTTATATTGTTTGTGGCTATTGTGAAGGGTGTCATTTCCCTAACTTCTTTCTCAGCCTGTTTATCCTTTGAGTATAGGAAGGCTACTGATTTGCTTGAGTTGATTTTATAACCAGCCACCTTGTTGAAGTTGTTTATCAGCTGTAGGAGTTCTCTGGTGGAGTTTTTTGGGTCACTTAAGTATACTATCAGATCATCTGCAAATAGTGATAGTTTGACTTCTTCCTTTCCAATTTGTATCCCTTTGACATCCTTGTGTTGTCTAATTGCTCTAGCTAGAAATTTAAGTACTATATTGAATAAATATGTATAGAGAGGGCAGCCTTGTCTAGTCCCTGATTTTAGTGGGATTGCTTCAAGTTTCTCTCCATTTAGTTTGATGTTGGCTACTGGTTTGATGAATATTGCTTTTATTATGTTTAGGTATGGGCCTTGAATTCCTGTTCTTTCCAAAACGTTTTTTTTCTTTTTTTAAAATTTATTTATTTTTTATTTATTCGATATATTCTTTATTTACATTTCAAATGATTTTCCATTTTGTGGCTCCCCACTCCCCGAAAGTCCCATAAGCCCTCTTCCCTCCCCCTGTTCTCCTACCCACCCCTTCCCACTTCTGGTATTGCCCTGTACTGCTTCACTGAGTCTTTCCAGAACCAGGGGCCACTCCTCCGTTCTTCTTGGACATCATTTAATATGTGGATTATGTCTTGGGTATTCAAAGTTTCTAGGATAATATCCACTTATCAGTGAGTGCATACCATGATTGATCTTTTGAGACTGGGTTACCTCACTTAGTATGATGTTCTCCAGAAGCTGGTTCTTTGAAAAAAATCAACAAGATAGATAAACCCTTAGCCAGACTAACCAAAGGGCACAGACAGTATCCAAATTAACAAAATTAGAAATGAAAAGGGAGATATAACAACAGAAACTGAAGAAATTCAAAAAATCATCAGATCCTACTACAAAAGCCTGCAGAATCTGGAGGAAATGGACAATTTCTTAGACAGATATCAGATACCAAAATTAAATCAGGATCAAATAGATCATCTAAACAGACCCATAACCCCTAAAGAAATAGAAGGGGTCATAGAAAGCCTCCCGACCAAAAAAAGCACAGAACCAGATGGTTTTAGTGCAGAATTCTATCAAACCTTCAAAGAAGACTTAACAGCGATACTCTTCAAACTATTCCACCAAATAGAAACAGAAGGAACACTACCCAACTCCTTCTATGAAGCCACAATTACGCTGATACCAAAACCACACAAAGATACAACTAAGAAAGAGAATTTCAGGGCAATTCTCTTATGAATATCGATGCAAAAATACTCAATAAAATTCTTGCCCACCGAATCCAAGAACACATCAAAAACGATCATCCACCATGATCAAGTAGGCTTCATCCCAGGGTTGCAGGGATGGTCCAATATAAGGAAATCCATCAATGCTATCCACTATATAAACTAACTCAAATTAAAAAAAAAAAACACGATCATTTCATTAGATGCTGAAAAAGCATTTGACAAAATTCAGCATCCTTTCATGCTGAAAGTCTTGGAAAGAGCAGGAATTCAAGGCCCATACCTAAACATAGTTAAAGCAATATACAGCAAACCGGTAGCCAACATCAAACTAAATGGAGAGAAACTTGAAGCAATCCCACTAAAATCAGGGACTAGACAAGGCTGCTGCCCCCCCCCCCCCCATCTTTTCAATATAGTTCTTTAAGTCCTAGCTAGAGCAATATTAGACAACATAAGGAAGTCAAAGGGATACAAATTGGAAAGGAAGAAGTCAAACTATCACTATTTGCAGATGATCTGATAGTATACTTAAGTGACCCAAAAAACTCCACCAGAGAACTCCTACAGCTGATAAACAACTTCAGCAAAGTGGCTGGTTATAAAATCAACTCAAGCAAATCAGTTGCCTTCCTATACTCAAAGGATAAGCAGGCTGAGAAAGAAGTTATTGAAATGACCCCCTTCACAATAGCCACAAACAGTATAAAGTATCTTGGTGTGACTCTAACCAAACAAGTGAAAGATCTATATGACAAGAACTTTAGGACTCTGAAGAAGGAAATCGAAGACGCCCTCAGAAAATGGAAAAATCTTCCATGCTCGTGGATTGGCAGGATTAATATAGTTAAAATGGCTGTCTTGCCAAAAGGAATCTACAGATTCAATGCTTTCCAAAACTTTTAACATGAATGGATGCTGAATTTTTATCAAATGCTTTTTCAGCATCTAATGAAATGTCCATGTGATTTTTTTTCTTTGAGTTTGTTTATGTAGTGGATTATATTGATGGATTTCCATATATTGAACCATCCCTGCATCCCTGGGATGAAGCCTACTTGATCGTGGTGAATGATTGTTTTGATGTGTTCTTGGATTCAGTTGGCAAGAATTTTATTGAGGATTTTTCATTGATATTCATATGGGAAATTGGTCTAAGGTTCTCTCTCTCTCTCTCTTTTTTTTTGGATCTTTGTGTGGTTTTGGTATCAGGGAAATTGTGGCTTCATAGAACGAGTTGGGTAATGTTCCTTCTGTTTCTATTTTGTGGAATAGTTTGAAGAGTATTGGCATTAGGTCTCCTTTGAATGTCTGATAGAATTCTGCACTAAAGCCATCTGGTCCTGTGCTTTTTTTGGTTGGGAGACTATCAATGACCACTTCTATTTCTTTAGGGGTCATGGGTCCATTTAGATGGTTTATCTGATCCTGATTAAATTTTGGTAATTGGTATCTGTCTAGGAAATTGTCCATTTCATCCAGATTTTCCAGTTTTCTTGAGTATAGGCTTTTATAGTAGCATATGATAATTGTTTGGATTTCCTCAGCTTCTGTTGTTATATCACCCTTTCATTTCTGATTTTGTTAATTTGGATACTGTCTCTGTGCCCTCTGGTTAGTCTGGCTGAAAGTTTATCTATCTTGTTGATTTTCTCAAAATGGTTTGGTTGATTCTTTGTATAGTTCTTGTTGTTTCTACTTGGTTGATTTCAGCCCTGAGTTTGATGATTTCCTGCCTTCTACTCCTCTTGGGTGTGTTAGCTTCTTTCTGTTCTAAAGCTTTCAGGTGTGCTGTTAAGCTGCTAGCATATGGTATCTCTAGCTTCTTTTTATTGGAGGCACTCAGACATATGAGTTTTCCTCTTAGCACTGCTTTCGTTGTGTTCCATAAATTTGGGTATGTTGTGCCTTCATTTTCACTAAGTTCTAAAAAGTCTTTGATTTCTTTCCTTATTTCTTCCTTGACCAAGATATCATTGAGTAGAGAATTGTTCAGATTCCATGTGTATGTGGGCTTTTTGTTGTTTTTGTTGCTACTGAAGTCGACCCTTATTCCATAGTGATCTGATAGGAGGCATGGAATTAGTTCGATCATCTTATATCTGTTGAGGTCTGTTTTGTGACCAATTATATGGTCAATTTTGGAGAAGGTACCATGCAGTGCTGAGAAGAAGGTATATCCTTTTGATTTAGGATGAAATGTTCTATAGATATCTATTAAGTCCATTTGGCCCAAAACTTCTGTTAGTTTCATTGTGACTCTGTTTAGTTTGAGTTTCCCAGATCTGTCCATCAGGAGAGAGTGGGGTGTTTAAGTCCCCCACAATTATTGTGTGGGGTGTAATGTATGCTATAAGTTTTAGTAAGGTTTCCATTACGAAAGCAGGTGCCCTTGTATTTGGGGCATAGATGTTGAAAATTGAGAGTTCTTCCTGGTAGATATTTCCTTTGATGAGTATAAAGTGGCCTTGTGTATTTTGATGACTTTTGGTTGAAAGTCTATTTTAACTGATATTAGAATGGCTACTCCAGCTTGTTTCCTGGGACCATTTGCTTGGAGAACTGTTTTCCCGCCTTTTACTCTTAGGTAATGTTTGTCTTTGACATTGAGATACCCGCTTCCTGTATGCAGCTAAATGTTGGGTCTTGTTTACGAATCTAGTCTGTTAGTCTATGTCTTTTTATTGGGGAATTGAGTCCATTGATGTTAAGAGGTATTAAGGAATAGTGATTGTTGCTTCCTGCTGTTTTTAATGTAATTTTTATGTTTGTGTGGTTATCTTCTTTTATGTTTGGTGAAAGGAGATTACTCTCTTGCTTTTTCTTATGTGTAGTTTCTCTCCCTTTGTTGGTGTTTTCCATTCATTATCCTTTGAAGGGCTGGGTTTGTGGAAAGATACTGTGTAAATTTGTTTTTGTCATGAAAAAGCTTGGTTTCTCCATTTATAGTAATTGAAAGATTTGCTGGATATAGCAGTTAGGGTTGGCATTTGTGTTCCCTTAGGGTCTGCTTGACATCTGTCCAGGCTTTTCTGGCTTTCATAGTCTCATTATTATTATCATCATTATTATTATTGTTGTTGTTTTTTGAGATAGGTTTTTTTGTGTAACAGCCCTGGTTGTCAAAGACTCATTTTGCAGACCAGGATGGCCTCAAACTCAGAGATCTGCCTGCTTCTGCCTTCCCGAGTGCTGGGACTAAAGATGTGTGCCACTATAGCAGGCTTGGGAATTTATTTTCTAAGTCAGTTGTTTTCTTTCCTTCAGTTTCCAGACAGTGCAATGGTAATATTTTATTAGTTAAGGACATTTGCCTCCAAGCCTGATGACCCAAGTGTGAACTCCAGGTTTCACATGGTAGAAACAGGAAGCTGATTTCTGTTGTCCTCTGATCTCCACATAGGTCCATACAAACCACACACACACACACACACACACACACACACACACACACACACACACACAGTAAGTAAAGAGGTATAATTTAAAAGTTAAGAATAAAGAGTTATCTTTGAAATAAACTTTTCATTTTTACATCTTATTTGTCAATCAGAGAAGAACTTTTGAGAGTCGATGAGAGAGTGGATGGTAGGATGCTTTTACCCCCCACAAGCCATTCTTCCCAAACGTTGCTGCTGGAGCCACTGTCCTCATGTTTACCACATCCTAAACTTGGGTTTTTGGAAATTTTCTCGAAAGGTACTTGAAAAAGATGGCAGGCATGGGGATTTGGTTAAGTGAGGACTTAAAGCTGAGCCTGGTGTCCATGCTTGCCATCTCAGCGTTGGGGCAGTGGAGGCAGGAAGATCGGGAGGTTCATGGCCGACCTTAGCTATGTAATGAGCTAAACACCAGCCTGGTTAAGATCCTAATGAATGAAAAGTAAGGATGTCAGTGCTCCAAGGTATGGTTGAGAAGGGTTTATTGTATATATGAAGGTGAGAACGAAATGAGATAGAGGTGGGGAGAGCGAGAGAGGAACAGAAGAGGGGGTGCAGGGACCAGGAGATGAAGAGAGTGCGTAGTCACATGGCTGTTTTATAGGCAGGGGAAACCGGGGGAAGAGGAGCTGAAACCCAGGCCCTGGGTGGGAGAGATTTAGGGTAGGGGGCTTGTGAGAAGTGCTTGGAAGAGCTAAAGGTTCTGAGATATGTGTCTCTGAGATCTAACACTTTCTTTACCAAAACAAAACAGAAGAACACAAAACAAGAGATAGGCTGCTGGAATAGAGAAGCGTTAAGATCAAAAGAACAAGCCCTTCCTTCTCCCGTGCTCCAGCACGATATCTAAATGCCAGCGAGAGCTTCCAAAGAAAGGTAAAGGGCACTTAGAACATCCTTACTATCTAAGCTACGAGGCAACTGGGTTCAGAACACAATCGAAAACAATTCCTGTACAAGTGGGTGTCTTGGCTAGTTCCTGCTCCTTCAAAGAAGAATGGTTCTTTTGAGGTTAAAATAGATTTTCTGGACTGGGGAGCATATGAGAGTGCCCCCCAAAGGTTAGACAATTATTTACTTGGTGTGTGTGTGCGCAAGTGCGCGTGTGTTTGAAGGGGACAACTTGTGGGAATTGGTTCTTTCCTTCCACCAGACTGTCAGTCTTGGTGACAAACCCTTAACTGCTAAAACTTGTCAATTTCTCCCTTTCAATGGTTAAGAGCCCTCCACATCACTACAGAAGATACTCTTTCAAAGAATTAACTCGCAGTACTCCATCCATACTCCTTCAGAGAGTAAGTGAACTCCATGATCAGGTGGAGAAGCAGCTGGAGGAACTACAAGGTGAATTCTGGCCTCGTCTAGACTGCTCAAGACCAGATTTTCAAGATACTCAATGGGAGGATAGGATAGTTGTGAGGCAGATCATGTACAAGGACTTCAAAGTCCTGAAGCACTTTCACAGCTGAAGTGTATTCCTTGGTTGAAGGTTACACTAACATGCTTTGTGTGTGTGTGTGTGAAGTAATATATTATATATTTTAAAAGATTTATTTATGTGTATGAGTACACTATAGCTGTCTTCAGACACACTGGAAGAGGGCATTCGTTTTCATTACAGAAACTAGGAAAACATTTCATTGTGAGCCACCATGTGGTTGCCAGCAATTGAACTCAGGACATCTGGAAGAGCAGCAGTCAGTGCTCTTAACCGCTGAGCCATCTCTCCAGCCCCGAAGACAATATTTTTTATTCGTTAATATTTATTTAGATTATAGTCTTTTCTTATTTTTTATTTATCAGATTACATTCTTTAGACATTCTTTCACATTCAGAGAATTCATGCATATGGAGAAGCAAACCGCGCCACTCACTGGCTCCACCCTCTATGAGCCACGTGTCGCTAGCCCCCCCAACACCCCACCAGGCTGTTTTCCTAGATGCCTATCTGTGAGTCCCCGCCTCCTCAATCGGAGCTGCCAATCAGCCGGCCCGTGGCCACGTGCCGTTGAAGCCCCTGCGTAGGGCTGTTTCCGGAGATGCCTATGTGCAGGCAGCAGGCGAGGCCCCGTGCTATGCCAGGCTGTCGGGCTTCGGGGCAGGAGCACGAGGCGAGACCGTGCGCGCGGCGCCTCAGGCATTGCAGCGGGCAGCCCGGGCTCCAGTGCGCCGCGGGCATGGGAAGACCCTGGCGCCAGCCGTAGCGCAAGAGCCGGTGGACGGCGGTAGCGACAGCGACGGGCGTTGCGAGCAAGTCCGCTGTGTGTCTGTGGGTCGTACTTCTTCAGCCGTGCTCCGGTGCTGACTGATTGTCAGGGCAGCCGACGCCATGTCTGTGAGCGAGATCTTCGTGGAGCTGCAGGGCTTTTTGGCTGCCGAGCAGGACATCCGAGAGGCGAGCCCCCTTCCTCCCCATCTCCGTTTTTTCTTTTCCTAGCTAGGCTGGGCCAATTGGTCCGGTCCAGCTCGGGCTTTCGTTTTCGGGCCCGATGGCTTTAGGTTAGGCTGCCTCTTGGTTCCGAATTCGACTTCTCAGCAGCTCTTTGAATATCATCTCTCCTATCTCAGCATCCCAGTCTCAGGCTCGGTTAACGCCCGTGGCTAACACGCACACCTTTTCTATATTGGCTGCTGGTATTTTTTTTTTTTTTAAATCACGCGAGGTCTTTAAGCTAAAAGTCTCCTGTAGCTTCTCACCCCCCGTAGAATTTTTTTTTAAAAAAAAGTCTAGAATCTACTGTGACTCACAAGGTCTTTTTTCCCGCTGTTCCCCTTTTATTTACACTTGCTACTGTGTGTGTGTGTGTTCAAATTTAACTTCTTCTTCTTTTTTTTCCCCCCCGAGAATGGTTTGTCTGTGTAGCCCTGGCTGTCCTGGAACTCATTCTGTAGACCAGGCAGGCTACCCTCCAATTCAGAAATCCGCCTGCCTATGCCTCCCAAGTGCTGGGATTAAAGGCGTGCAACACCACTGCTCGGCCAAGTTTAATTTTATTCGTTTAGCGCTCCAAATACTGTCCTGTCTGAGGACTCTTGGTTGTATTTTCTGCTTTTGCTGGAATTTGTGTATTTTCTGCCCTCTGGCTGTTTTCCTTTTGTACGTGAGACAGGATCTTGATGTGTATCCCTGGGTAGCCTTGAACTTGAACCTGTAGCCTTCAGCGTTTTCAGTGCTGAAATTACGCGTGCAAAATTTATAGTCCTTATCTTGACTTTACATCTTAAAGGACTGTTTTTCTGTTAGCTCCTAAAATCGTGAGAAATTAAAAAAAAATTTACCTGTCCTATCTATTAAATTGCTAGAAGGGATTGCTTGCTTCTCTGATGTTTGCATAATGCCCATCGCTAAAGGTGCTCAGAGAATGTGTGTAAAATGAATGAAAGGAAATCAATCAACACTTGTATTTTAAAGTTTTTGTTCTACAGACAACATTTACATTGCCAATTACTTATTTTTATAGTGTCTCAGTTGGGTTCTTGAGCAGGTGGCTATTTTTCTTTCATGGCTACCTGAAGAATATGAGGCTCCTTGAGTTGTGACAAGAAGAAATTACTGGAAGAGTTTGGGTTGACACCTGAAGAATTCCTTCTTGTGGAAGTCTGAGAGTTGTTACTGAATGTGAGGGTGTGGTTGCATGTTTGTAGGAGTGTGTGCTGAGGGTTACACTGACCTTATCTGATTTTTATTTTTAATTCTGTCTAGGAAATACGAAAAGTTGTACAGAGTTTAGAACAAACTGCTCGAGAGATTTTGACCCTACTTCAAGGGGTCCATCAGGGCACTGGGTTTCAAGACAGTAAGTTTTTTGCTTTGATTTTTGAATTTTTTTTTTTTTTTTTTTGTCCAATGTATCACTCTAAGTCACATTCTGAGTACGCCTTTGTCATTTATTGTGAGGAATGTCTGTTATGCTTTTTTTTTTTTTTTCTATTGTAAGTGAAGATTGGAGAATAGTGGTTTGGTCATTTTGAGGATTTACGATATTCTTTATATTTTGTTTGTTTCCCACGTGTGTATAGTGTGGTTTAAATAGAAATGTTGTTTTGCTGTGATATTCTATTGGTGTTTGTGTGTGTGCGTGCACATGTGCTGGTAGTGGTGTGGTGTGTGTGAGAACAGGCGTCTTGCTTTTTTGTCTAGGCTGGTGTTTAGTTGTGTTCCTCTTACCTGAACCTCAGACTTCCATGAGTTTCATTACAGGTGGCACATGTGAGTCTGTGTGTCTCTCTTTTAATGAATGCTTATAATGATTGAATGCCTTTAGTATACATTTGTAGGTAATAAATGTTCCAAGTATTAAATGTTCTAAAATTCATGTTTATAGTCAGTCCTTTGTTGAGATTCTAATATGTCAAGTTAGATGTGGATCCCTTTGTAAGATGCAGTTGGCATGGCTAAGAGCTGAAGTTATTTTCTGACACACAGCTTATAGATTTCCAAGGCTAGTCATTTATGCAGTGAAGTAGAATTTATCAATCTGAGAATAGTAAAGCTCTTTTTTTTTTTTTTTGACCATGGGAGGTAGAAACAGTCGGATTTTTGGTATCTGAGGACTTACAGGAAAAGTAGCTGAGGAATAATGGTCTCTGATTTCAAGATGATTAAGTTCACATAGACTCCATTGATTAAGCAAGTGTTGTATTGGCAGTTTGGTAAGTTTTTCATTATTAAACTTTGTTATCTTTTATGATCAGTTCCAAAGAGGTGCTCGAAAGCCCGAGAACATTTCAGTACGGTAAAAACACATCTAACGTCCCTGAAGACCAAGTTCCCTGCTGAGCAGTATTACAGGTTTGTAATAGTGCTCTTTTATAACATGACATTTCTGTTTAAAGAAAGGAGAAATAGAGGTATTGAATAGGCAGAAGTCTTTATAGAAGGAACAACAAAAAAAATCACATTGATAATGGTGGCAGGAAAACTAGTGTTTCAATATTTGCTGCTTTTTACTTCAGACAGTTTTTAAGGAAACCATTACTTTTTAAAAAATTACTATTTTTTTTTTGAGATTGTAATTTGATTTCAACATTTCTCCCTTCCCTTTCATTCCTCCAAGCCTTCATATCCTCCCTCCATTCTTCTTCAAAATCACGGCCTCTCTTTTTGTTAATTGCATGCATATGTGTTTTGACCCCATTTCAAGGTGTCTATCGGGGCACTCGGTTTCAGGACAGTAAGGTCTTTGCTTTGCTTTTCAAGATTTTTACCCAATTTTATCAAACTCTTAATAAGTCACTTTCTATTAAGACATGCCCAGTGATACTATGTTTTAAAAAATAGAAGACCCCCTCTCCCCCAACCCCTTGAATAAAGAAGAAAATCAGGAGGCATGGCACAAATACTCAAAGCTGAGGAATTTCCACTTATTTGGTCAAGCTTGTAGGCTGTTTGTTTATTTTGGTTGTATGAGACTGGTCTTGCTGTGTTGCCTAGCTGCTCTCATACCTTTGGACTGCAGTGATTTGAGACCTCCCAAGAGCTGGGATTTCAAGTGTGCCACCACACATGTGCTACTGGAGTTTTTATTATGGCCTCCTTTTTGGTGGTATGATAATGATTTAGGATTAGGTATAGGAATACGTTATAGAAGTTGATAAACAGTTACAGTTGTTTTGGTCTTCAGTTTAGGGAAAATTATTATTATTATTATTTTTGGTTTTTTTTTTTTTTTTGGATTTAGTTTTTTTGAGACAGAGTTTCTCTGTATAGCCCTGGCTGTCCTGGAACCCACTCTGTAGATCAGGCTGGCCTCAAACTCAGAAATCCGCCTGCTTCTGCCTCCCAGAGTGCTGGGATTACAGGCATGTGCCATCACTGCCCGGGGAAAATTATTTTTCAGGCTGGAGAGATAGCTCAGTGCTTAAAAGCACTGGTTGTTGCTCTTCCAGAGGTTTTAAGTTCAGTTCCCAGTAACCACATGGTAGCTCACAACCATCTATAATGGTTTCTGATGCTCTCTTCTGTCATGTAGATGCAAATTTGGTACTTATACACATATATAAATAAATCTTAAAAAGTAATATTTTTCCCAGCACTGATTACAAATTTCATGAGGGCATTTACCTTTGTCATTTGCAGTTGAGTTTTGTTCTTCTCTTTCTGTCTCTCTCCCCCTCCCCTTTTTTTCTCCCAGGCTGGCCTTAAACTTGGTATATATTTCAGGGATGATGGTTGTCTTAGGTAGTGTTTCATTGCTGTAAATAGGCACCATGACCACGACAGGTCATGAAGGAAAAACATTTAATTTGGGCTGACTTATGTTTTCATCAGGGCAGAAAACATGGTGGATTGGAGGCAGACCTGGTGCTGGTAAAGGAATTGAGAGTACTACATCTTGTTCCACAGGCAGCAGAAGGAGACTGTGCCACACTGGGAGTAGCTTGAGCATAGGAGACCTCAGAGCCCGCCCACACCGTGACACACTTCTTCCAACAGGGCCATACCTACTCCTCAAAGCCCGCCCCCACAGTGACACACCCACTCCTCAAAGCCCGCCCCCACAGTGACACACTTCCTCCAACAAGGCTACCTCCTAATACTTCCATTCCCATTGTGCCAACAAGCATTCAGACACGCGTCTTTGGGGGCCATACCACAGCTGTCTTGAACATCTCACTCTCCTGTCTACCTCCTGAATGCTAGCATTACACATGTTTATGCCAGCAAGCTTAGTTTATGCAGTTTGTGGAGTAGAACCCAGGGCTTCGTATGTACTGAGCTAAAGACTCTGTCGTCTGTGTCCTCATTCATAGTGTTTAGGGCTATTGAAAACCCTTAGTCAAACTGATAAACAGTCTTTAGTTTTAATTTTCATTTTATTAAAACATGGATTGTGCTTCTCCTTGGTTATACTTACAGGTAAATACTACACTTCTGTACTTGTCGGGTTCATGCCATATCCATTTAATATATTTGGGTGCTGAGGTGCTTCTGTCTGTAGTATATATTGGGGTTGCCCGTAAGATTTTGTTTGTAGAGAAACCCTCTTTGTAAACTGTTGGGATGAGCCATATTGAATGTGTCCTTGTGGCAGTCCTTAGCCTTGTACTTGCTGTGCCATTTCTGCAGGTTTCATGAGCATTGGCGGTTTGTGCTTCAGCGCCTGGTCTTCCTGGCGGCGTTTGTGGTATATTTGGAAACAGAGACCCTGGTGACCCGAGAGGCTGTCACAGAGATTCTTGGCAGTAAGTGTCTCAGTGCGATCTGTAGCACATGTACATTAGCTTAGGTTTTGATGGGGGGGAGACTGTTTCTGAGTGTGTGTGTGTCTGTCTGTCTGTCTGGTCAGAGGAACAACTCTGGGTGTTCTTCCTTAGGCACCGTCTACTTAATATCATTACATTTAATAATTTCTGTGGGTGCATGGGTCATGTAATGCTCCTGTGAGCTCAGGACAGCTTGGGTGTTGGTTCCCCTTCCATCATGTTAGTCAGTTCCCAGCACTGAACTGAGTTGTCAGGCCTGGCAGTGAGTGTGGAGACTGTGTACAGTATCTGTGAGTGGTTAGGGGTGGGAACACCGTGACAAGCTAGAAAAGATTTGTGCACGTGTACATTTATTCTTTGTCTTAAATTGCTTTCATATTATTACTGTCCTTTATTCTGACTTTTTATTTTTATTTTTAGTTGAACCAGATCGGGAAAAAGGGTTTCATCTGGATGTGGAAGATTATCTCTCAGGAGTTTTAATTCTTGCCAGTGAACTGGTAAGAAATGTGTGTGTTGGAGTAGTCCTGTGTGTACAAGTACATATTGGGGTTCAGGAATCACCACACAAGCCCCTCAGACTCCGGTCTCCGTTAAACAGGGCTGGTTTATTGAGCACATACCCCAAGACTGATCGATCAGGCCTGTAGCTCAGACTTGGGAGCTGAAAGCAATGACCTGGGACATTTTTGAGGGTCAGCTTATAAAGACAAACCCCACAATGAGCTCATGTGTAGGTGCAGGAGGTACTGCCTGTTGGTTGGTTCTGAGTCACCTGTCTGCATCTCCCCAAATTTGGGATTATAAATACATGCCACCATATCTCGCACTGTTTTGAATTTCCTGCTTCTGTTTCATTTTTAGTTCTTAAATTGACTGCCTGAACTGAAGAAGTCTTGGTTCTTTTAGGCCTTGTAGCTATAGAGGGATTTTAATCTGACAACATGCCTATTCTGGCTGAAATACAGACACACTCTTAGTACTCACCTTTAACCCCAAACAGTGCAGATAAAGTTACTTTGTAGAAAGTGAGATCTAATTGAGTGTCAGACAGTGACGAATCAGAGACAGATTTGACAGAATAGGCTCTGACCTCTTAAGAGAACAGAGAGGAAAGAGAGTCTACCCAAGAAAGCAGTGCAGAGAGAGAAAAGAAGAAAGGGCAGTCTTACCAGGAGAGTTTTACAGAGACAGGTTGAAGAGAGAACAAGCTAGACACAGGTGAAGATAGAATGAGCCAGAGACTGTGAAGGGACCAGAAGATTAGAAGAGATTGCCAAATAGTATGAGGGCAAGCAGAGCAATCCAGTCAGAAGCTGAGGGAAGCCAGGTTGAATCAGTCGGTGTGGAGAGGAGTTTTGAACCAGAACAGCTGTATTGACCACCCAACCAGAGCCCAGAAAGACCTAAGAAGAGTGAGCTTATTCAGTAGTACATCTCAGAGACTGAAAATATTCTAGGCCTAGATACTGTAGCTTGTACGGAGGCTAGAAGCTTCCAGGACTAGGCCTAGTGAGTAAACTGAGGCAGAAAGCCTTAGAGATGATAATTACATTAGGTGAATAAAAGTTACCTTTACATCTGACTGTACTGTATATGTCATAGTTAACAGGGCAGGGCAGAAAAATGCCGGTTCAGATGTGTGTGTTGACTAGTGGGCTCCTTTTGTTTATTTGAGACAGGGTTTCTCTGTAACCCTGGCTGTCCTGGACTTTGCTTGGTGGATTCACCAAAATCTCCATGCCTCTGCCTCCCAGGTGCTGGCATTAAAGGTGTGCACCACCTCCTGGCCTAAAGGGTATTCTTTTCTGAGACGATATCCTGAACCCTAAATGGGCCTTGAATTCACTATACAGCTATATAGCTGAGGGTGACCTTGCACTCTTGGTTCTTCTGCCTCTATCTTCCAAGTATTGTAATGTATCAAGTTTTAATTTAAAGATTGTAATACCTACCCCCTTCTTTTAGAAGTGTCAAGACGTTCATTTCTGACAACTATATTAATTCATAGAGTAATTTTAGAGAACAATTTAACTGTGTAGGTCAGGGAAAATTTGAGACATTCCCACCATGGAATAGGGAGAGGGAGATACAGAAGCCCACTGGAGCATTGTATCACCAACTCAGACAGCTTAGGGACAGCTGGTGGGCAGGCTGGAGTTAGTGTTGGGGGGGAGTGGGAATGCTGTGTGCCGGGACGTCCTGCGGGGAAGCCCGGCACAATGGACAGGACTTCGTGGGGAAGGAGATCTTGTGAGTTGGGTCTTGAAATCCTATTTAGCCTTTAAAATGTTTGAGCTGAGTTAATTTTGACTTCTTACCTGTGTGTCTTATTAATTCTAGGTGGCCAAATGAACTCTCGGTAGTGTATTATTAGATAGCTAATCATGTGGCCTATGTTTGAAAAGATATCAGTTACTGTGATTGCTATGACATATTTTCTGTTCTATACAGTAGCTGCTGAGGTATAAAAATCACATTTGCTTAATTTAACATAACTCTATTTCATAATAGCTAGCTGAAGGTATTAGATTTTAGAAGATGCTAATTATATCCATCACTTGTAGCAGACATTGCCTCAGTTCTGGCTGCGTTTGTTTCAGAGAACTTTCTATTTTAATGTGCTTACATGTAAGTACCTTGAATACAGAACATCAGTTCAGTGTAGGTGTTTAAATTTGAGCTTTTAGCTGTGATTAGTGAGAAGGTGCTGAGGGAGAAACCACATCGTAACGTACCCGATTTCTTTCTCCTTGTGCAGTCGCGGCTGTCCGTCAACAGTGTCACTGCTGGAGACTACTCTCGGCCCCTTCACATCTCTACTTTCATCAACGAGCTGGATTCAGGTTTTCGCCTTCTCAATCTGAAAAACGACTCCCTAAGGAAGCGCTACGACGGCTTAAAGTACGATGTGAAGAAAGTAGAGGAGGTGGTCTATGACCTTTCCATCCGAGGCTTCAATAAGGAGACAGCGGCAGCTTGTGGTGAAAAATAGGAGCTTTTCCCTGCGGCTGGCCTTGCTGGCTCTGCAGTTGCCAGGGAGAGCTAGCACGGTGCCTCGTCCTGTAGTTAGCACACTAGTTGCTAAACACCGCTTTATTTTCGTAACCAGCTGTGGTGTATCAGAATTGAAATACTTTTTGGATCTAAAAAAAAAAAAAAAAGAAAAGAAAAGAAAAAGAAACCTTTCCACGGATGGGTTTTTTTGTCGAGGTTTCAGTGCACTTGCCGTGCTGTTGTTGTATTACCATTTTGTCAACAGTGTGAATGTTGATCCCTTGGTAAAAGTCCTTTCTTGTTTACCTGACTGTTGATGTACTGATTGACAGGTTGTCTTGTTTGTGATTCTCCCACAAGTAAACAATGATGTTTTCTAGGTCCAGATTAGTCCTGCATTTCGAGTTGTAGCCTGGATACAGTGTGAGAATAGAGTGGTTGACCAGCCAGGGGACTTTATTTTCCCCATCTATGCTAAGCCTGTACGTTAGTTGAAGTTTTTGCCCGATTCTCTCCCTGCTACCAAAATTGAGCAGATGAAACTGTACAGTTCAACTCAGCAAGCTCAAGGTAGAAAGATCCTCTTGGTGAAGTGGTGTGGTGATGTCATGTGTTGGCTTAGAGCACCTGTCTTCTGGCGTCACCTCACCAGACATCCGTCTGCCCTAGCAGTTAGTCCTTTCACCTGTCTAGAGCTAACACCTGTGTGCTGTGTTTGCAAACTAGGAGATCTTTTCACAGCAGCCAGCTAGAACTGGTGGGCGTAGAAAGCCGGCCTCATGTATTCATTCGTTATCTGTACTGAGGAGTGCGTTCTTAGAGAAATTAGTGCTGTTTGCTGTAAAAGAAAGTAAAATTTGGCTTTAAAAAATTCATGTGATTGGCAGTAATTTTTGGAATAAGAATTGCAGGTTGTGATCCTGTCAGTACATTTAAATTGTATAGCTTAGGGTAGTAATGTGAACTCTGTGGGCTCCCCTATCCCCTCTCCTTTGTAGATAGCATAAGAACTCATGGTCATTCTTGGGGAAGAACTGAAATTATTAAAGTCAAGGCTGGTGATGTAGCTTTTAGTGATAGACTTGCTTGGCAGGTGTGAGACACTGGTCCATCCCTAGGACTTCAAAAAACTGAAAAAAAAAAAAAAACCCAACAAAAATAGTGTAGTTTTTTGCACCTTCTGACAGGAAGCTGCTGGCATTACTAGTGTAATAGGAAGTATTCAGGGGTGTCACCCTTTCTTGCTTGGTGGCAGTTTGGGCTTCATGTTTGTGCAGTGGGATAATGACATGGCTTATATCAGGCTATGGTTAAAGACTAACTGGAAAGTGGGGCCTGACAGTGCAGGCCTGTGCACCTAGGTACACAGGAGGCTGAGGCGGGAGGTGGACAAATTCAAGGCTTCAGGGATAGCCTGGCTAATTGAGTAAGCTCCTGTGACAAAAACAAAACAACAAAAAACCAAAAAAGGCTGGAGGCACATTTCAGTGACTGTTTTCCTCACATGTTTGAGGCCTTGGGTTCAACCCCTTATTGTGCAGCGAGGTGGCGGGAGGCTGGCTCTAATTTCCCATCTTGAGGGATGAGCTGTGATTGCTGTATATTGTTGGACATGTAGGCTAGCCTTCTTCATGGGTCTTTTTGCAGGGTTAGAATACGGTATTTGGCTATTTTTGTTAGTTTACTCTTTGAGACAGGGTTTTGCTGATAGTCCAGGCTGGCCTGGAACTCGCATCTCTGTTTCCATTTCCTGAGTACAGGTTTAGGCTCTTGAAAGTGTCTGAGAAGGTAGAAGGCTTTTCAGCTGCATGGTCAGTTAGAGACAGGAGGTTCCACAGGTTCTTGCTTTGTTGCTTAAGTGTGGGTTCTGCTAGACATCATTAAAGCTCTTATCAAAAGTTTCCTATTTTCCTCTTTAGAGACAGGTTGTGATGTGCCTGCACTGTCGTCTAGGCTGGTCTCAGCCTCCTGGGCTAAGCCCTTCTCTTCGCCTCAGTCTGTGAAGCAGCTGGGATTCTAGGTCAGTGCTACCACACACAACTCTCAGATTCAGTTTCAGATACAATGAACAGATTGCACTTAAAAGTGAAGGAGTATGTTCTAGTGTTGTGATTCTACTTGAGAGTTTAGACGTGTCTTGTTGATAATTAGTTGTGTTCGTTACTGGCTTGTAAAGCAATAAAACTGTTTTTGGTCTCTTTGTAAAGTAGTGTGCTGCTGTTTGAACTCTTCTTCTCTGTGGAGAATCAATTGTTCATGTTCCTTGGAGGCTGAAGAAGCCTGGAGTGGTAAGCCTGGGCTGTTGTATAATGGTGACAGCCGCCAAGACTAGCCACTCCCAGAGCTTAATGTAAGTATAGATAATGTCTGTGTGATCCACCTCCACAAGGAAAGTAAAGGTGTTTGAATTGAAGATGTTAAGAAATATTGCCTCTGGTTTTATTATTCCTTTTGATGACCTGTGGATTAAATGCAGATCATCACATTTGCTAACCATGCATTCTACCACTGAGGTACACAGCTCCCAGGATTATTCGTTTTTAGAGACAGGGTCTCCTGTAGCCCAGGCTGGCCCTCAGTTTGCTGTGTAGCTGAGGGTGATTTTGGACTTCTGATCCTACTGCCTGAGTGCCCAGTTTGTGTGTCCCATAATACCTGGTTTACGCCATGCTGGGGCTCAGGGCCAGGGCTTTGTGCTTGCTAGGCAAACATTTTACCAATTGATGTCTAGCTCCAGCCTCACCACTGCTCCAATTTTAGAAAACTAGGTAGGGCAGCTGGAGAGATGGCTCAGCAATTAAGAGTATGTATAGCTTTCGGAGGATCTGAGTTGGGTCTCCACCAGAGTATTTCCAGAAGGGTGGACTTAGGACCCTTAGGCACCTCTGGCAGCAGCTGCCAGCCTTCAGTCCCGGCTGGTGAGCCCATCCCCTCTGCTGCTGCCAGCGGCCGGGCGGTTGCATCCACATGCACATGCACTTATAGATACACATGCATACACATAATTTAAAGTAAAAATCTTTAAAAAACAACAACAAAACTGAAAAAGAAAAGGGCTTGTTGAGATGCTTCAGTGGGGAAAGGCGCTTGCTACCGAGCCTGATAATGTTTTCAGGACCCCACATGATGTAAAGGGAGAACAGACTCATAAGTTGTCTTCTGACTTACACACTAACGTGCATACAAATAATAAATAAGCTATAATAAAAGGTTCTTTTTTTTGGTTTTGTTTTTTGTTTTTTAAAGAGAAAGGCACCTAGAAAGACATAGCCTAGCTCCTGGGTCGGCTAAAGAGCAGCTTCCCCGGGTTCTTTCTGAAGCTTGCTTTATTGAGACTGAACTGATTTTCCTCTTCCAGCTGCTGTTTCCTAGTCACACCCACATTGGGGCTTTTCCCAAGCCCTAAGCAATTTTTATTTTATTGAAGGAGATGGGCTCTTGGTGTGTTGCCCAGTCTGGCATTTTACTGGAGCCTTCCAAGCAGCCGGGACTACAGGCTTGTGCTTCCTGCTGTGTCTGGTTTAACTGTAGCTTTGGCATTCCTGTAGGCCATTTCTTCCCTGACGACCTTCTGTGCTATTACTCCCTACCCCAAAAGAAGAAATTTATAAACAGCTGTGAGTATCTACATACCTTTGAGCTGGGTGTAGTTGTTTTTAAAATTAACATGAAAATAGGAAAATTTGGCTTTCCTTTAAAAAGTTAGGGCTTTTGTTCTTATGTTGTGATAAAATACCCTGACTGGAGCGATCTGATAGAGGGTTAATTTTGGCTCTGAGGTCAAGGGCACTTTCACAGTATCAGGTATTAGGAGCTTGAAGCAGCTGCTCCCATCTCATTCCCAACAGAGAGACAGAAATGGATCCGTGCTAGTGCTCAGCTGCCTTTCTGCCTTAGTATCAGAGACCTCAGAGAATAGAATCATCCAAACTGGGTGGTCTGCCCGCATGTCCCAATCAAGATAACCCTGCAGGCATGCTCAGAGGCCCATCTTCCAGGAGATTGGAGATTTTGCTGAATTGACAACATTATTTAGCACACCTGGCAAACTCGAGGACTCATTCTCAACAAATTGAAAAGATCGGGACTTGGTAATGTGTACTTACAGTACCAGTGCCAGGGAGCTGGGGATTGGTTTCTCAGGGCTCACTGGGTAGCCAGTCTAGGCTACCTAATGAATTGCAGGTTTGTCTTTGCCTCAAAAATAAAAATGGAGACAGTGCCTAAGAACCTGAGGTTATGCACTGACTTCTACACATGTAAACGTACTTCTATACATGTGGACCTCAATCCCACAAAGATGTTAGGGGCGCTGAAGCAATATGTAAACAGGTAAGAGATTCAGTCATCAGCTAAAATATGAGTGAGTGCTACTGTGAGGAACTGGTAATTTTATGTCAGCTTGACAAAAGCTAAAGTCATCTGAGAGGACAGAACTGCAGTTGAGAAAATGCCTTCATAAGATTGACTTGTAGGCAAGCCCTTAGGGCATTTTAATTAGTGGTTGATGTGGGAGGGTCCAGCCCCTTGTGGGTGGGGGCATCCCTGGGCTGGTGGTCTGTAAGAAAGCTGGCTGGTCAAGCCGTAAAGAACAAGCCAATAAGCAGCACCCCTCCATGGCCTCTGTCAGCTCCAGCCTTCAGGTTCTTGCACTAATTGAGTTCCAGCCCTACTTCCTTCAGTGATGGACTAGGATGTGGAAGTGTAAGCCAAAGAAACCCATTCCTCCCAGATTGCTTTTGGTCATGGTATTTGATCACAGCAATTGTAATACAAACATAAAACAGTGTTCAACTTTATTCATTTACTTTTGATGGGGGTGCCAGGGATTCAAACTCTGGTCCTCATGTTTGTGCCCCAAACACTACCAGCGGAGCCATTTCCAGCCACTGATATTCCTGTAGTTTGCCCCTCTGTCAGGAAGGGTAAGGACGGTCTCTTGTTCACACAGTAGATGTTAAACATTTGTCCACTGAATGAATAAATGTTTCATACCACACTGAACAGTGAAAGGCTTCTTCCCACACAGTGGAAGAAGGGAAAAGGACTTTTGTTGTTGGATTAGTGAGCTTTCCCTGTGCCCAGAGCAGCTTCTCTCTCTGTTAAACAAGACCAATCACAAAGGGAGCTAGTTCTTAGAAACACATCTGACCAGTCTTTGCCATTTCCCTGTGTTCTAGACACAATCTGGAGCACCGGTGTTAGCGGAGTTGCCAACACTGGCAGCTCCGGCTGCTTGGAGAGCTGCCGACTAAGACTTGCTGAGGGCTTTCAGACGTTGGCGTGGCGGCCTCCCTCGTTAGCTGTGGCTGCCTCACCACTCACTGCTTTTGTGACTGTGTGTGTGTGTGTGTGTGTGTATGTGTTTGTGTCTTTTTTTTTTTCTGTTGCTATGATAAAATAACTGAAAGGAGCAACTTAAGGGAGAAAGGGCTATTTTTTTTTAATTAAAAAATTTTAATATGTGTGTGTGTGTGTGCACCATAGCACCCGTGGAGGTCAAAGGACAACTTTTGGGAGTCAGTATTCTCTTCTACCATGTGAGTCCCAGGGGTGGGTGGAGACTTGAACTCTGGTCACTAGGCCCAGCAACAAGTGCCTTTTCCTGGTGAGCTATCTCTTTGGTCCACACACAGCTCAAGATATTACCTGGTGCCCTGGGAACACAGAATAAATGGATACAGCACACAAAGGTCGGCCATGAGAGGCACTAAACAGGCCTATTTCTTTACATTCTTAAGTGATGGACCATTTTCCACTTACCCAGGGGGAGGTCGGAATCTAGAATCGCCTGGGAGAAAGCCCGTGGCCATGCCAGTGGCGGCAGTTATTTGACTAGGTTGAGGTGGGAAGACCCATCCTGAATGTGGACAGGTCTGATCCTGGAGTGTAACGGAGGTCATAGCTGAGAAGCAGCATTCATTCCCATTTCCTGATGATGGATGGATACACCATGATTTCAAGCTCCTGTAGTGGTGACTTCCCCACCATGATGGGGAAAACCAGGAGAGTGCATGGGAACCCTTAGAACTGGAGCGAGCCAGCACTGGCACTCAGGGAAAGCAGTCAGTGCTCTCAACTGATGGGCCATCACTCCAGCCCTAGACCCTTCCCTTTCAAGCAGCGACTCTGCGTGGCCTAGAGCAGCCTTGCGACTGCCCCAGAGGGCTGAGCATGTGAGGAAGCGGCTCGGTGTCAGCAAACAGAAACAGCCCTGCGGTGTTGGTTAGCATGGCATTTTGTCTGAATTAGTTGCCAATATCTAAGAGAACCTGAGAAGATGAGAAAAAAAATTAAGGAGTCCCCGGCGAGTCGGAGATGTAGCTGAGGTGCTAAAATCCTTGCCTTGAGGCACAAGAATGTAGTTTGATCCCAAGACCCTACAGTAAAAAACCAAGACAGGCATTGCTTTTAATCTCAGTGTTCAGGAGTCAAAGACTAGCAAATGTCCTCCAACCTCCCACTCCTACCTCTTCATCCCAGGACAGCAAAAAACAAGAACAAGATCAGTGGCCTGTGGCAAATACCAGCTGCGGAGAATGTCTTGTCTCTGGCCTCTGTGTATATGGTCACACAGGCAAAGGCACTTGCACAGACACAGTCACACAAAACCTAAGTCAGGAAGCCAGCAGTGGCGCCGCCCACCGCCCAGCTTTTCGAGGTCAGGGAAGACTGAGCAGGGCATGGGCCTGCTTCCCTGGGACGTGAGGCTGACTGCTGCCATTGCTTACCTCAGCACTGAACTGCTCATTACCATCACTCTGTTGCCTGCTGCCCTGGGAGCACAAAGAATAAATGGATATAGCACACAAGGGCCGGCCATGAGAGGCACTAAAGCGGACAAAACACCCAAACACACAAACAAATCTGGGGGGAGGGGTTAGGGGGTTATGAGACGGTGCCTGCAGTGGGTGTTTGCTGCCAAGCTTCACAACCAGAGTTTGGTCCTAGGTCTTTCTTACATGATGGAAGGAGAAAACCAGCTCATAAAAAAGCGTCCTCTGATCTCCACAGGCATGGTCTGACATGTAGGCCTCCTTCCCATAACTAACTTTGTTTTATTAAGAGAAGGTCTTTAGCTAGGGAGATGGCTTAGTTGGTAGAAATGCTTGTCTCAAGCATAATGACCCACGTTTGATTCCCTAAACCCATGTAGAAGGCCACAGCGGCTCTCCCTTGTGTTCTCAGTGGTGAGAGGGTAGGCAGTAACGGGCAGGTTCCTGGAACTAGCTAGTCTGGTTTGGAGACATTTCAGGCCAAGGAGAGAACTAGTCAGAAATGAACAGCGGAAGGAGACTGAGGAATGGCGCACCTGTACATACGTGCACACACATGAACACCACACAGGAACACACGCACACATGCACACACGCAGACACGCACATGCACACAAATCCCCCACCCTCAATGTATATGTCTCAATATGGACTGTTTAGTGGAGACTGGGCAGTGTCAAGATAAGGAGAGTCATGGGAGCGGGGGCAGAGGGGTCAGCAGTGAGCGGTGACACTGCACAAATAGAGGTGCTTGCCTCCATCTCTTCCCCCTCCTCCTCCAGACTCTGGGATGGAACCCAGAGCTTTGCATGCTAAGCATGCTCGCCCTACTAGGCTATTTTCACACTACTAAGGGGAAGTGATAGACAGGGAAGATAGAGTGGTAGTGTTCAGAACCTAAGTGGGGCTGGGTCTACTAAGGTCTACATAGAGTAAAATGGATTCAGTTCCCAAACCTACCATCTTCCCTCACCTTGGTCTCCCCATTAGCACCCTATCTAGTTAGTTTTCTTCAGTCCTTCCCTTACCCCTTTGCCTCCTCAATCTGCCCTCTCCTCTGGTTTTAATGTGTCCCCGCTGTAGTTCACATTTGAAATCTAACCCCAATGCAACAACATTGAGAGTGGGGCTTCAGGGGGTGATGAGGTAATCACGCAAATGGATGAACAGCCACGGGAGTAGGATAGTTGGGGGGGGGGCTGGTGTAAGATCCGAAAAAACCGAGGGCACCCCAGCCCCCCATGCCTCAGAAGGTGACACCCATATCACTCATGAGAAACAGTCTCGATGCAATAGCAAGAGGATTTTTTTATTCCAGAGCTCTGGTCCATAGTCATACACCGCACAGGGGTAGAGGACTGTGGGACCCCGTGCAACTGAAGTCAGGGGTATTTAAAGGGGAAAAATCACAAGACAAGGGGTGGAGAACACATTTCACAAGGCAAGGGGTGGAGGACAAATTTTGCATGGAATGGGGAAGTACAGAATGAGGAAGTCAGGCAATAGTTTATGCCTTAAGGAGAGTTAGAGATTATCTGGAACAAACGTCCTTGGGGAATTGTATAGTTAAACATTGGAACTAGAACAGGGTGGGCTATCTTTCTCAAGATGAAAGCAGAAAAACAAGTTACTCTGTGCTGGGCTAGTTGTTTAGGGGTCTAAAAACATTGAGTTGGGGTCTCTCACCGGCTAAAGGCTCTGTTCAGGAATTTGAACACTTCTGCATTTCCTAATTGCATGGTACAGCAAGGTGTCACCCAGCAGATGCCCATCCTTGGGCATTCAGACTGTAGGAAGAGTCTCTTCCTTACTGTCTTAGTCAGGATCTCTAGCCTCAAAACATCATGACCAAGAAGCAAGTTGGGGAGGAAAGAGTTTATTCAGCTTACACTTCTATAGTGTTGTTCATCACCAAAGGAAGTCAGGGCAGGAACTCACACAGAGTAGACAGGAGTGGATGCAGATGCCATGGAGGAATGCTGGTTACTACTACTGGCTTCCTTCCCCTGGCTTGCTCAGCTTGCTTTCTTATAGAACACAAGACTACCAGCCCAGGAATGGTGCCACCCACAATAGGTCCTCCCCCCTTGATCACTAATTGAGAAAATGCCTTACAGCTGGATCTCATGGAGATATTTCCTCAAGGGAGTCTCCTTTCTCTGTGCTAACTCCAGCCTGTGACAAGTTGATACACAAAACACCAGTACACTTATAAATTACCTGGTGTGGGTATTGTGTTATAGCAAGAGAAGTGGACTGAGACACCTCTGGGCCTAGGCTACTTCACTGTTCACATTCTGGCCAAGGTAAGCAGAAAAAGTGTTGTTGGAAGGCCATCATGCAAACACCGAGCTGACTGAACAGCTAGAGAAACAGACTGGGAGAATGGGCAGGAACAAGGGAAGGGGACAGCAGAAATTGCAGCCAACTTTATCCTGCCAAGAACCTGGACTGGAAGCAAACTTAGATACTTCAAAGCCAAGAGGACAGCCCCTGTTGGCATATCTGATTTTTAAAGTCAACTCCTCTGTAGCCCAATTTTCCTTTTCTTTTTTAAAAATTTAATTATTTAATTTATTTACATCCTAAATGTTGCCTCCATCCCCCTTCCCAGAGTTCTTCGCCCCTCCCATTTGAATCTGAGAAGTGCCCCCCAGGTATTCCCCTTCCCTCGGACATCAAGTCTCTACAGGACTAGGCTCTAGTCCTCTCCCACTGAGGCCAGATAAAACAGTCCTATAGAGAGCCTTATTGAGGTGCCATGCCACCTGGCAGGAACTTGACATCAACCAAGGTGAAGTTCCTCTCCCAGCCTTTGAGTGGGAACTCCTGTGTCAGCCATAACCCCCTCCACCTAGGGTGGAGCGCTCAGACCAAGGTGAAGCCCATTGTTCTTCAAGGACCTGCAGTTTCCTGAGAAACTCTAGCCACTGGTGGAGCAAATGAACTGATTCTGCTGAGAAGCTTCCAGCCTTTCCCCCCTGCCTATATATATAATGGGAGTTCTTCATTAAACTTTAAGACCTTGAATAGCAGGTGTTATCTTGGTCTCCAGCTCTCTTTGGCCGCCTTCCCATACATCCCCAGCTTCCCTTCCAGGGAACCCATTCAATGTAACTGCAGGCAGTTACACAGTCCTCTACTACATATGTGCCAGAAGCCTTGGACCAGCCCATGTGTGCTCTTTGGTTGGTGGCTTAGTTTCTGGGAGTTTACAGGGATTCAGGTTAGTTGAAATTGCTGTTCTTATGAGGTTGCCATTCCCTTCAGCTCCTTCAGTCCTCCTAACTCTTCCATAGGGGTTCTCGACCTCAGTGTAATGGTTAACTGTAAGTATCTGCATCTATCTCAGTCACCTGCTGGTAGAGCCTCCCACAGGATGGGCATAATAGGCTCCTGTCTGCAAGCACAGCATAGCATTAGAAATAGTGTCGGAGTTTGGTGCCTGCCCATGAGTTGGGTAAGTCATTGCTTGGCCTTTCCTTCAGTCTCTGCTCCATTTTTGTCCCTGCATTTCTTTTAGACAGGAACAATTCTGGGTCAGAAAATTTGAAGATGGGTTGCCGTCCCCATCCCTCCAC